>NC_056728.1:1889301266-1889628766 GCF_019279795.1 Protopterus annectens | reverse complement strand
ACCACTATAGGAAAGAGAAGAATTACATCTAATGCAAAACATTTAAAGGATTTTGCTAATTCTTATCATTTGAATGATATTAATAATCAGATAGATTCAAAATCATTACCATACACCTTTTTTCTAACAGATACAAAACTTATTCAAAAATAGATAGGGTCTTTATTTCTAACCAGATGGTAACAGATTTAATTAATTCCAAAATCATTTCATGTCCTATATCTGATCATAATTCAATTGTTTTGAATTCATGATAAAAATACTCATAATGTTCAGATCAAAAGGATACCAGCATACTTAACTCAACTAAAAGACTATAAAGAATATATACTTTCAGAAGTAAAACATTTTTAGACATAAATAACACTCCTGAAGTCTCCATTGTTTATGTTTGGGATGCCTTAAAATCATATCTATATGGACAAAGTATCAGATGGTATAATAATAAAAGGAAATCTTGGGATAAGGAATTGTTAGATATTCAAAGTAAATTAGACTCTTATAAACATAATAATAAAGAAAATATTATGGACAAGAAAGTTATTGAAGAAATAAACAAACTAAATGAGAAATACAAAGAAATGTTAACTCATAAAGTTAAAATAACTTTAGAGAAATACAAGTTTTTGTCTTATTCAATAAGCCCCAAATACTTACATAGACTTAAAAATAAAACAAAAAGGTTGAATAAACAAAACCATATCAAAGAAATCTTTTCTCTAAGGAAAAAGAAGAATGTTTCTAGTATATCAGAAATACTAGATGAATTTAGAAATCACTTTCACAAAATTAACCATAATAATATTAACATGGAACCTAAAGATAAAATAAAGGAGTTTATAACCACAAATATGAATAAAAAGCTTAATAAACAACAGATTAAACTATTGGACAAGGGTATTTCATATACAGAAGTTATTACACAAATAAATAAGCTTAAATCAAACAAAGCACCGGGTAATGATGGTATTATACCAGAGATATATAAAATCTTTTCTAAAAATACATATTCATTAATACATAAGGTTTTTATTTTGGCCCAAACTGAGTTAATAACCCCCCCATCTTGGCAATATACATTTATTTCGCCAATTTTAAAACCTAATAAAGATCCAACTAGATGTTCTTCATATCGGCCCATCTCATTACTTAATGTTGATTATAAAATGTTTATGAATATCTTTGCTGATAGATTGAAGACAATCATTCCCGGCATTATAGATATAGATCAGACAGGCTTCATTGTAAATAGAAATACTTTTGATAATATAAGAAGAACTTTAACATTAATAGATTTTGCAAATAGGAAAAATAAAGATTTAACACTTATTAGTCTTGATATAAGTTCAGCATTTGATTCAGTAAGTTGGGACTATCTGTTTACCTTAATGAAGTGTACAAACTTCTTGGATGCATTTGTAAATCTAATTGAACATTTATACAAAGGAACGTTGGCTTATATTAAGGTAGGAACATATGTTTCACAAAAAATACCCATTCTTAAAGGTACAAAACAAGGATGTCCACTTTCTCCACTATTATTCGCTTTAGTAATGGAGCCTTGGGCTAATTTGATCAGAAACAGTACTGACATAGAGGGTTTTGAAATAGATGAAAATACAACATCCAAAATTCAACTTTTGGCAGATGATGTTCTAATTACATCAGCAGGATCTAATTCTTCTATACAGTCTCTATTTGATAACATGATGAATTTTAAAAGTATTTCTGGTTTAATATTCAATGAAGAAAAACTAAAATACTACCTATATATACACGAAAAATATTCTCATTAGTGATTTTACTAAATATGTACCCAATTCAGGTCAGATAACTTATTTAGGTATAATACTATCTAAAGATATTAAATCTATTATATATAATAATTATAATACCTGTTTTCTTAATATACAAAATCTTTTTAATACCTGGAATAATATGTTTTTACTATGGAGGAGAGACTTACAATTATTAAAATGATAATATTCCCCAATATTTTATACTTAATACAATCAATAATACTTCCACCTACAAAATAATTATCAAGAAACTGAACACACTAATGTTAAATTTCTTATGGGCACCTAATAGACCTAGGATTGCATTAAAGAAACATACTAATAGCTGGTCTCAAGGGGTATTTCTTTTCCAGACTTTAATTTATATACTATCTCTTCTATTGTAAAAGTTATTACTTTATTAATAGATCAGTCATATGTCACAAAATGGAAAGATTATTGGGAGCTAATTAGTATACACTTCATGAAAATCTCCTTAACACATAAAAATATGATTGTAAATAACTCCATGTTATGGTTACTAAAGGAATTTTGTACTTCACCTATTACACCTAAACATATGGTTTGTTACCCATTAAATATTATTATTAGTTATCGTAACTTTATATTCATGCACCCTAAGTATAGGAAATGGAATTTTATTGTATTTCCTATAATGTATACTCAGGGTATGCTTTTGTCATCTACATCTGAAGGAACTCATTTAGCTATAGATAATGATCTAAAGTACTGGTATCAGTTGATATCTGATAATAAAGTTAAAAATCTAGATTTCTTAAAACAAGAATTTGATCTAAGAGAAACTTGCTGGTTAGAGGTTCAGACCTTTAGACAACATCTCATTAATAAAATAGATTTAATGTCTATAACTGTTAAAGAATCTATTCCAACACTGATTGATTACTTGATATTAAATTTACAACATAAAGTTTCTGATAAAGGTAAACTTTCATACATACATAAAGTTATCAGACAAGAAACTTTTTACAGTGTAGATTCATACTGGAATTATTTCACTTCTATTAATGGGGACCCACCAAATCAACAAGATAAACAATATATATTGGAATCTGCTTATAGAACTACGTCTTCCATTGTCTGGAGACTTTATACATGGAAATTTTACATAGATCTTTTTATACACCTTTGATGATGAATAAAATAAATAATAAAGATAATCTATGTAAGAGATGTAATGTAGAAATTAATGCTGACTGGGCTCATATGTTTTATGACTGTATAAAATTGAAAGAATACTGGAAGTCAATTAATGAATTTTTGCAGGCTCTTTTTACAGATAATTTCATTATTTCTAAATCTCTTATATTATTCAACACACCTGTACCTCAAAGTGTTAAAAAGGTTAAGCTTCCCTTGTTATGATCTATTCTAGCAGTGGCTAGGAAAATAATAACTAGAAATTGGATTTCAGATACACCTCCCTCGTTCAATGAATTTAAAAATGTTATGAATATAGTGTGCCATATGGAAATAAACACAATTAGGACTAGAACAAATAGAAAAACATCTTATTTTATTGTATGGGATAATTTACAAAATTTGTTAAAAAAATTTTAATTTCAAGTAGCATGGTATTTTAGTTTAATTAATTGATCTGATTGTAGTGGATGTCTTTGTAAATACTTTAGTTGTTTTGTTGAATATTATAAAAACACCTATTTTTAATTACTTGTATAAAATTGTTATGATATTTCTCTTATATGTTAAAACAATAAACCTGTTTTGAAAAAAAAAGAAATACTCAGTCCAGGTATCTAAACTGAATGCTGTGGAGAGATGGATATATATCACAGAGGCTACTACTGTTCCAGAGCAGACTATCCATAAAAATAAAACAAAGCTCATCTATCTATATCCAAATACAACTTGGATCTAAGAATGGGTAATAGAAAAAGTACTCCAGGATTGCCCCTCATGTCACTAATGGATAGAGGCAGTTCCTAAATGCTGCATTCCTTACATGGGTCACTTCAAATTATCTATGGTATGATCACAGTTATTCTCACTAGGGCTAAAGTACAATTATTAGCCATGGGATAGGTAAGACCAATCAGAAAATGTTAATTCAGGCACCAAAAGGGAATTGGCTAAGCTTAATATGTCCTCCAAGTGAACCTATGTTGTGGTAGTAAACAGTTATAAAAAATTGCCCTTTTTAGATCACTAAGTGCCCCTCTCACACATCACCCCCCCCCCAAGCCTTCAACAGTTTCTGGTGTCTATGGCTTAGAGCTCTTTCACAAAGTCATATTTCAGCTTACAACCTTGAGCAGTACATTAGTTAATTTTGTAATACAAGTTATAAAGGTAATTTTGTACAACAATTTTATTACATTCAAAGAAAAATATTTTAGACAGGTAAAGGATGTGACTATGGGTGCAAGTTGTGCCCCTATCTACGCCAACCTGGTTGTTTGGGCATGCGAAAAAAGACATATTTTCAACTCAAGTTTTAAAGAACATTGGACCCTTTATTTGCAATATCTGGATGATATTTTATCCTGTGGAAAGACAGGGCACAGATAAAGGAAAAATTCATTACATTTATCAATGGTATTTTCCCTTATTTTAAGTTTAAACATGCACATTTCCATGATTCTATCAACCACCTGGATGTTACTATTTTAAAGGATGTTATCAATGGGTGATTTATTTTAAGAGTGTTTGAAAACCAACATTTTCAAACAGTTATTTGGAATTTAACAGCTGCCATCCAAGATATACTAAGAAAAATATGTTTAAGGGCCAACTTATAATTGCAGCCAGGATGAGTTGTTTAAATTAGAACTTGATAAACTTATACAAAGGTTTCAGGATAGAGGCTACCCCCAAGATTTTCTTTTTAGAATAGAGGAGGAGGTTTTGGAAGGGTTGGGTACAAAGTACAACCCCCTTCTAGGAGATAAAGTAGGTTAACCAGCAATGACAACACAAAAGGCCACTAAGTCTTTTACAAGCTCAATGATAGTTCACTTTGGGGAACAAGGCAGAGATATTAAAGAGATTGTGTTGAAAAACTGGGTGCTGTTCAGAGGTAGTTTGGAATTCACTCATATTTTGGGAGAGAAACCCACCTTTATTTATAAAACTAGCCACAACCTAAAATATTTATTTGAACATCCCAAAACAGTTATTAGTACCACCTGTAAACTACATGTTGTGGGGCTTGTAAATATTGTAGGTTTATCCTGCTAGACAATTTGATTATGATAGACAATCCACCACAGTGTATAGTTCTGATGCTAGGAAACTGCAGTAACAGTGGATTAGTATACATAGCTGTATGCCAGGGATGAGTTTTTTTCTATACTGGCAAGACTGAAAGAGAGCTATGTAAAGATATCTACATAATAGAATATATGAGCATGTTTATAACATTCAAAACAAAAATATTAATAGCGTATTATCCAAGCCCATACTGACTTGCAACCTAGCATTAACTTTCTGCTTGGTATAGTGGACATTATTAAAAAAGACAATAGGGGTGGTCACTGGGAGAACAAAATTGAGAGAAGGGAACTCATCTGGCAGCTTCAATTGAAAGCCACAATGCCACCTGGTATTAATGAAAATGTATCAGTTGCACCCATTTAAAAAATCAAAGCTGCATAATTACAGAATGCAAAACATTTTTTCCTTTCTTTGTACTTTCATTTCTGTTTTTATTTTTATTTTGCTGGCTTAGCCTGTTTTATGTTATATAGGCTTAGTTTTTATCTCTATGAATTGATTTTTACCTCAGCTGATTTTGTAAGTTTACTTTCTTAAAGTGTTTTAAAGCTTTAAGGAACATGTTTTAATTGAGTGGCGTGTCACATCATTTTAAATGCTTTGTATAACACTCTTCTTTATTTGCTTCAACTGATTCTGATGAAGTCCCATTTTGGAAGGGGTGGAAGCACTTGACCTTCTGTTTTATTTATGGATTATTAAACACCTTTTCTTGTCATTTGTGGTTCTGTAGTTTTATCTTTAGTACACCTAAGCAAGTGTTTTACCGACTATGTGTGCCTTTGGGTTTCTTGGCTGAAGATTCTGTCAGTCCTGCAGGACTTGATATAATATAATGCATCTTATATATCACCACACAGCAAAAGGCTCTCTGGTTCGATTCTTGGCTGGAGTACCTTCTGTGCAGAATCTGCATGTCCTCCCTGCATTCGCATGGGTTTCCTCTGGGTACTCAGGATTCCTCACACATTCCAAAGACATGCATCTGGAGTATTTCTCCCCTGGCCACCACTGAAAATAAGCTCTGTTCTAGTCAGACTTTTCTGGTCAAAAAACGTTAAATAAAATAAAATAAAATAAATAAATTACTAGCTCCTATGTCAAGTCCATACCCAGCATTGTAATACTGTCCTGTGCTGATTTCAAGCCTTTGATTATAATCACATACAAATTCATGTATTGATTTCTAAGGGTGTGTGTGCAATAAAGGTAAATTGTTGGTTATCACACGTGATTATTCAAGGTGTCCCATCATAGAAGCATTGCCTTCCACATCTCACCACAAAACACATTTGCTATGAAAGAGATCATGGAAGAGGTAATGCAGCCCTTTCAGCAGCAATTTGCCCAGGTAAATGTGTGAGAGTTAAGGTATAGCCCAATAAAAGTGAATCTTCTAGGACCAGCAAATAATAGGCTAGTGAAAGTTTTGATTCAGACATCAGTATGATTAAGTAATTGTCCCCAAAAAAATCATTGAAGACAACAGTTAAATTTTATGTAAAAAGGTTTAGAATTTAGTTTTTTTTTTTTCTATGACTGAAACAATGCCTGCAAGCTTATTATTTTAAGTTAAGTGCAATAATAAAATTCTTTATAATGCAGTGCCAAGTATAGCAAGTGATGATGTAAGGCACTACGACTGTAAGCGGAAAGAAAACTAAAGACACATGCAGAAAAAAATACAATAAACAATTATGTTGCTGAGGAGATGTTGTGCTAGTGGAAAATTAACAATAACTCTATCACAGCACTCTGTACATCCCTGTAACCTTTTACCTAAAAGACATTAAAGAGCAGATTGATCACAATCCATGAATAAAGACATTGCCTTGTAATCCATTACTCATTTTCAATTCCCTGTTCAGAAAGCGTAGGTACTGGATGTGACTGCAGCATTGATTATAAATGTGAGAATGTTCTAGCAAAGTGTAATAATGATATAAATTTACCTAGTGTGTGTACAAAAAAGGAAAGGGTAGATACAATGCATTTATTTTTGCTGGCTGACAATCCTTAGTTCTGCAGTTCAGACCCAGGCTGGGGTGAATGTGCATAACATCGCTGTGCTGCTTGGTTTCTTATCAGACACTGTTCCCTCATGCTAAAAATATTAAATTGAAATAGTTATCATCTGAACTGCTCATTGGATGGCCATGATGATGCAGCGGTTAGCGTTGTCACCTCACAGCAAGAGGCTCTCCAGTTCGATCTTCGGCTGGGGTGTCTTCTGTGCAGAGTCTGCATGTCCTCCCTGTGGTCATGTGGGTTTCCTCTGGGTGCTCCGGTTTCCTTCCACATCCCCAAAGACATGCTGCAAGTGTATTGGACACGCTAAAATTGGCCCTAGGAGTTAGTGCGTGCATGTGTGTGCCTTCTGTGGAAGGTTGGGCACTAGGCTGGCAACTCGACACCATTAAAACTCCACTGCCAATCATGAGCAGACAAGGTGATCTGCTGTGGCAACCCCTAACCAGCAAAAGCTGAAAGAGAGAGAGAGATCATCTGAACTGCTCATTGGTGTCCATGTTATATGTGTGTGAGTGTGTGTATGTGTGTGTGTGCGTGTGTGTGTGTGTGTGTGTGTGTGTGTGTGTGTGTGTGTGTGTGTGTGTGTGTGTGTGTGTGTAGCTTTGGTGATAGATTGACATTATATCTAGAAAGTACTTTCTCTCTTCTTTGCACCCACTTGGTGGAGGGGATAAGCCCTAGCTCTTCTGCAGACTTGAAATGGATACAGTGAGTATCGAATGACAAAGTCCAAAGGGTCGCCAGTTAATCTTCATACCACAAAGACTGCATTTGCTTAGTTGTCACATAAATTAATTATGCTATTTCAATAAAGGATATTTTGGAAGTGAAAAACAACATACACGCACACACACACACACACAAATATATATATATATATATATATATATATATATATATATATATATATATATGGGTCTACTACGGTTGATTGAAAACTCACTTGACTGAAAATGAAATTACTAGGATCACTTCACTGAAAGCTCACTTCACTGAAAACTCACTTGACTGAAACTCATTTAGTTAAAAGTTATAAATGGCCTTTTCCCCACTGTAGTGCGACCCTGGAGTTAGTATATAAAGCAAGGGGGGTGCGGGGTACAGCCCCCCACATTGGAGGGTGTGGGGGGCAAAGGCCCCCACATATCTTGGGTAGATATTCTCTTTTGGAAACAGTTATTTATTGTACTTGTAGGTATCACTGTGTATAATTTAAAATGTTTATAATATGTGGGGGGCTATACCCCCACACCCCCCAATGTGGGGGGCTGTGCCCTCCACACCTGCCCCTTACTTTATATACTAACTCCAGGGTCGCCCTACAGTGGGGAAAAGGCTATTTAGAACTTTCAACAAAATGAATTTCAAAGAAATGAGTTTTCAGTGAAGTGAGCTTTCAGTGAAGTGGTCCTAGTAATTTCATTTTCAGTCAAGTGAGTTTTCAATCAATCGTAGTAGACCCATATATATATATATTGAGAGAAAAGAAGAGAGAGAGAGAGGACGGGGAAACATATTTCACTCAATTGATTGTGTTCAGTTCAGGTTAAATACACTTTTGAAAATATCCACAAAAAAGCATGCATGGCATTTTAAATCAAAGCCTTTTAAAGTCCAGAAATATAGAACTGATATAAGTAAGTTTTATAATGTAGTTCTACCTGATTGCTTCTATACGTCAAGAAATGTGAGACATAGTCTTATTCTTTACTGTTAGCAGTTTAACAATAGATCCTTTTTAAAATGATAATATGACATTTGCATCTGTTATCCTTGAACAAAAATTAAGGTTGTGAGGTTTCATAAAGTATTCAAAAGGTATTAACAGCCAGCTTTGTAAAACTTCCTAAAAAAGTTGTAGTCACTTTTAAAGGAAATCACTCTCACATTGTAGCTGAATTTGAGTATGAACGCAGTGGCCAAACACTTTTGAACAAATGTAATAAACAGGAAGCCTAAATTGCCTAAGAAAGGACTAACTAGAATGCCCCAGCTGGTTGAAGAAACTGGAATACCTTGACTGGAGACATTGATACAGGCATTTCTACTGCAGTACAGACAAATCATTTTAATGTTGACAGTTTAAAACTAGCTTGTTGTACAGCTCAGTGTTGTAAAGGGATAAAGTCCTTACTACAGCTCAGGTGACCTGATTCAATTAGCAACTTGACCGCTAGATGGTGCTGACAGGGAGGATGGGCATGCCTAACCTAGGGTGGATATGTAAAGTTGGTTGACCGAGTGGAATTGATTGCCCAACCTAGGGTAGATATGTGGAGTCAGTTGCCTGACCTACTGTGAATATGTGGAGTCAATTGCCCCACCTAGGGTAGATATGTAGAGTTGGTTACCTGACCTACCATGGATATGTGGAGTTAATTGCACCACCTAGGCTAGATATGTGGAGTCGGTTGCCTGACCTACCATGGATATGTGGAGTCAATTGCAGGCTGTAGCAGGTCTTGTGAGGAAGGAGGGGGGCCTATAGCCTATAGCATGTGTGGTACACCAAGCCATCTATTGGTGGTATCCTTCATCAAGCAAGTGCGTGGGAGCATATGCTTGCATAGGTTAAGGCAATGAGGTTCCCATGGTGATGCAAATCACGTTTCCCACACCCACGGGGAAGAGATATACCAAACATCAAATTCCTCATTGAAGGCATACTGGTGAGAAAACTAACAACCGTCATGGCTGCCTAAATGCCATCACTATCTCACCCCCAATGGATCTGAAAAAGAATTTGAGTCTGAGGGGGAGAATTGATGGTATGCAAGTACAGGGGCAAAAAATATAAAGGAAAAAGAACTGTGGCTTAAACCAGAAACATAGAAAACACTGCAACTGCAAACACTTGACAAAGGACTACACCAAAGCAAAGAAAGCACAGACACTGAAATTAGCGCTTTCATTCACTTTATTCCTGTGAACCTCTTCGGAAAACCTTAACCCATCCCCAAACATCACTTAAATATAAAATTTATATCACATGTCTCATGATGTCATTAATTAAAACTCCTTTCATTACAAAAGTGTACTTAAAACAATAATGAATACACAATTAATAATTAGTTATTTTACACTTAGTGAAAACATCATATATTTACACTAAAAAAATTAAAACTATTTTGATTGCAAAACACATTTAATGTTAATAGTGTCGTTTAAACCTGTCTCATGATTTGCACCTAAAAAAAATCTGCCACAGAGTTTCTTTGCACTCCAGTGTTAACTTGTAGTCACCTGAGAATGAATTACAATTAAAACTATCTAGAACAAAAAAGGAGAATTTTTTGAAATCACCACATAATTCATGTGCCTAGCTAGAGCATTAGTTAATTCTTTGTTCTTCATGGCTAGGAGGTGTTCATAAATTCTCCTTTTAAGACACCTAGCTGTCTTGCCAATGTAAAAACTGGGGCAAGAGAGACACTGTGCGACATACACAACCATTTCACTGCTACAGTTATAATAACCTTTAGACCAAAAAGTTCTGTTGATATGGCTAAAGTGAACCCAAGATAAATTACTAATGTACCTACACTGTCTACAGTTATTACAGGAAAACGTACCCTTGGTTTGAATAAAATCTGTACTACACTGTCTACAGTTATTACAGGAAAACGTACCCTTGGTTTGAATAAAATCTGTACTAGTATCCATATCACTATTTGCTCCTTGTTCCAAAAGACTTTTAATATTCATGGTTTTCTTAAAGGTGAACTTTGGCTGCATGCCAATAATTTTCACCAAATCAACATTGCATATCAGTATCTTCCAATTATCTGTTATGATATTTCTCAGACTCCACATCTCATTCGTTATTGGCAATGGAAATACACATGAAAAGTTGTTATTGTGTGAACTGACAACTTCTAGCCCATCACTTTGTACAACATTTTGAGTGTACCATTTAGTATAGGGCTTGCATTTCATTTTCTAAGTAAATAACTTCGCTTTCTGTATTTTCTAATCATAAATGGTTATAACCTCTTGCCACAAAAAATTACCTCAAAGTCCCCATTTCTTCTAAGAAAATGATATCCTTTGAAGTTAATCTACTTAGTCTAATCAGCTGTCCTTTCACCATACATTTTTCATGTACAGTGGATGTAGGCTGTCTTTATATAAGTACTGGTTGACAAATACTGATTTCCTAAAAATGTTACTAATAAACTCTTTTGACTGAAAATCATATTTCAAATGCAGGTCTAAAAAATTAATACTATCACCAAAACCACTAATGGTAAATTTGAGAAAATCTGTGGAGTTATTCAAATAAGATACAAAAAGAGCAAATTCATCATAGCTCCCATTCCACAAGAAAAATAAATCATCAATGTAACGATAATATACCAGGATTTTGTCAAAATCCTGATAATTATAGAGAAATCTGGTTTCACAGTTTGCCATCACTAGGTTGGCAAAGGCCGGGGCTATTCTCGCCCCCATAGCCACCCCTAATGTTTGTTTATAGAATTGGTTATTGAATTCAAAAAAGTTATTGTCCAATACCAATTCCATAAGGGCACAGACAGTGTTAATTTTTGAATTGTCAAAACTGGTATTACTAACCAAATATTCTCTTAAAAATTCTATTCCTACTTATTGATTTATACAAGTTTAAAGTGACATCCAAAGATGCAAACTGAAAATGCTCAACCCAAGGTCTAAAATCCCTCAAAATGTCTAACAAATGCCATGAGTTTCATAAATAGTGTTTTGAAGCCTGCATAAATGGATTCAGGACAAAATCCAACCATATGGATAATGTCTCTGTCTTAGACTTACTGGCAGATATAATTGGTCTAAAGGGAGGATTAACACTGTTCCTCTGAACCTTAGGAATTCCAAAAAGTACTGCCATCTTTGGAAACACCACTTGTAAATAACTATGACATTGGTATTAAATCTCTCCTTGACAGAACATATCAAAAAGACTAGTATCTAACTTCAGATAGCAACTCTTGATATATGACAAGCCCACTTTTTTATAAATCGACTCATCTTTTAACATATCTTCTATGGACTTGACATAATCTACTGTATTCATAATTACTATTTTGCCACCTTTATCTGCTTTCATTACTCTAACTTCTTTGTTACTACTGATAGATTTAAGTGCCTGGTACTCAGCTTCACTAAGATTGTGAACCTTCCTGTCTGGTTGTATCTTCCTGAAACTCGATTCACATAAATTTTGAAAGACCTTTAATGTGCTTAATAAAGGTGGGTTGTAAGTACTAGCCTTTTTAGATCCTCGGATAACTACTGTGGTGCTGTCTATGTTAACTTCATGCATGATATAACTCAAATTTAATTTTCTTAAGTATAGTCTAAAGTCCACAATAACTTTAGCTAAATTCATAGAATTCCCAGGAATAAAAGAAAAATCTTTTTTAATTACGTTAAACACTTGCTCTAGTGCAGTTCTAGAAAGGTTTAAAACTTCTATAGCATAACATGAAGTATCAGACAAAGTTACCACTTTTTCTTGTTCCTGCCCCTTCCCTTCCCCTTGTTTTGTACTGCCTTGGACCAAGTAGGTGCCATTTTGTTCCCCCTATGGTCCACTAGATTCTTATTAGTTCAGTTGAAACCATCTGAAGCAACTACTGTTGCACTATGGTTACCATTAGAACCATTGTTGTTCAAACCATTGTCACTACTGACCAAATTTATACTGGTATCAACCCCTGTACCCTCAGCAACATTGTTATTGTCAGTGACTCTACTGGAAACAGAGCCCAATGGTAAATTGTCCGAGGCCATAGTGACCCCCATTATGCATTACAGTATTATTGTCAATGGAAATTGATTTATTATTGTCCCGCACATCATAAGCAGTCTTGTTGGCATATGCTAAAATGTCTCTTTGCAATTTTCCTTGTTTTCTTGCTACTATAGTAGCTCTGTGTCTATCCACTTTTGTTGCAATGCCATAATACATGTGACTAAAAAAATTAAAACAGGAAAAGTTTTTCACTTGTGCATCCCATTCACTCATAGAGCCTTTAATTTCCTCCATTTGTTTTTGATATTGTTCCACTAAAATATGCATCATATTGATGCCAAATTCATTGAACAAATCTACTAGTTGGCTGGGAAATCGGTCACCAAATGACAAACAATTCGGAAATCTGTTAGTCCACAAACCCTGCGGAACACATTTCCATTTGATACATTCTGTAAAATAGCTGACCTTAACGTCTAACATGACGTACCCCAAACTCAGCTTTTCAAATTCAAAAACAGTTTTTTTGCAATTGTTCTGTTCTGTTGCAGAGTTAACTACAGCTTCAGTACTTACAGACAAACTATTCATTATTTCCTCGATGTCCGAAAACGGATTTTTAGAACCCTGAAGAGCATGCTGTAAAACGCTATTGTTCAGAATGGAAATATGCTGCGACTGAGCTCCTTCAGCTGGCGTAATGTCCAAATGATGTAAATCATTTTGTTCTTGCCCAGAAGAGTTTGAATTGTAACCAGCTGGAAATGATTCAGTATGCCTTCCAAACCCCTCAGTGATAGCGTTGGTAATAACAGCTGTAATTTGCTCAGAAAAAAGAGCAAAACCATCGAGAACAGGATGGGTAGATAGGTCCAACAAAATGTCCTGTGAAATGCCTTCTGTAGCCATAGTGTAAACCCACACTGCACATAACAAATGTAGGTAAACCAGAAACTTAGAAAACACTGCAACTAAATGTAGGTAAACCAGAAACTTAGAAAACACTGCAACTGCAAACACTTGACAAAGGACTACACCAAAGCAAAGAAAGCACGGACACTGAAATTAGCGCTTTCATTCACTTTATTCCTGTGAACCTGTTCAGAAAACCTTAACCCATCCCCAGACTTCACTTAAATATAAAATTTATATCACGTCTCATGATGTCATTAATTAAAACTCCTTTCATTACAAAAGTGTACTTAAAACAATAATGAATACACAATTAATAATTACTTATTTTACACAGTGAAAACATCATGTATTTACACAAAAAAATTAAAACTATTTTGACTGCAAAAAACAGTTGATGTTAATAGCCTTGTTTAAACCTGACTCATGATCTGCACCTAAAAAAATCTGCCACAGACATTCTTTGCACTCCACTGTTAACTTGTAGTCACCTGAGCATGAATTACAACTAACACTATCTACAACAAAAAAGGAGAATTTTTTGAAATCACCACATGTGCCTAGCCAGAGCATTAGTGAATTCTTTGTTCTTCATGGCTAAGAGGTGTTCATAAATTCTCCTTTTAAGACACCTAGTTGTCTTGCCAATGTAAAAACTTGGGGGAGAGATACACTGTGAGACATACACAACCATTTCACTATTACAGTTATAATAACCTTTAGATGAAAAAGTTCTGTTGTTATGTCTAAAGTGAACTGAAGATAAATTACTAATGTACCTACACTGTCTACAGTTATTACAGGAAAACATACCCTTGGTTTGAATAAAACCTGTACTAGTATTCGTATCACTATTTGCTCCTTGTTCCGAAAGACTTTTCCCCAGATTCATGAATCCTACGTGTAAGACTAAATAAGTCTTACTCAGAGACTGCAGTTGAACGGTATGATGTCAGCATGCCATGAATATTCATGAGGGCATGCTGATTCCATTCCAAGTCTAACACGGACTGTGCAGGAAAGCAGGGGGCGTGTCCGACTGCCGAGCAGTCCAAAGGTCCACGCCCCTGCAAGTGCCTGAATTGTAAAATGTCAACACACAAGAGCTAGTCCGCTCAAATGTCCACATACCCAACACCACACTCCCTGACATTGTAAACCCCCAGCACAGTTATAAAAAGTAAAACTTAATTTTTTTTTTGTAATTCCCGATATAGCTGCCCGTATTTGTGCATGTGTGCGCGGGTGTGCCCGTTGCTTAGCTGCAGTTAACAATTTCGACATGGAAGGGCATAATAAGGAATGTTTATGCAAATTATACCAAATAGCAATAGCATAGTGGTAAAGCCTTTGCATAAAGAGGAGGCATTCACGGTTCAAGTCCCACCACTCCCCTTCCTATTTTATGTTTGAAATTAGTATATGAAAAATACCAGACATATATGATTAAAATTTTACTAAACAGCATTGAAATGGCCTATGTATCAGTAAACAAAATGTATATTTATAAAGGATCCTGACATATAATTGCCTGCAGTTAAGCAACGCTTTACCCAGAGCAATATAGATGCCTGTAGTTAAGCAGCACTTTAGCCAGTGCAATAGAGGTGCCCGTAGTTAAGCAGCTCTTTACCCAGTGCAATAGAGGTGCCCATAGCTAAGTAGTGCTTTACCCAGCGCAATCGGTTTGTGTGGAGGTGCGCACCACACCAACCAGTGCACCGTAGGGCAATGTGGAGCAATGTAGAACAAAGTTGCCTAAACACAGCCGCATCCCATAGCCTGTCTGGACAGTAGTAAAATAAAAAGCAATGACAAGGTTCGAACCCGGGACACTTTGCACCATGATCAAAATACTGAACCACTAAACCATGACAGCTTAGGATAAACAGCCACTGTTAACATACATATACTTATAAATTGTAGATTAACCATTGCTAAGCAGGTCTGCAGTCAACTGAGAATTTTCAAAAACGGCCAATCACAAAAAAGTACGGGAAATTCAGCATATTTAAGCCCCATAGGTGAGAATACTCACCATAACTGATTGTAGCTCCCATCTGCAGTTAGAATGGCTGGTGCTGGAGATGGTACGTGCTTTAGAGCTCAACGCTGGGGCATTGAGGAGTCAAAATACATGGTTTGGCTCCTTGTCCACCGTCAAGAGTCAAGACTCCTGCAGGGCCAGTTCCAAGGGATGGAGTACAAAGTAGAGGCTTGGGACCAGTTAGCTCATGACCTCACCAGTGTCACAAGCATTCCTCGGACTGGTGAGCAGGTCCATCACCACCATGCAGACCTGAAGAGATGGAAGCAAAACCTACTGAACCAATGGATACTGGAGGCCCGTGGGATGCAAGATGCCCCATTACTGAGTAGGTAGCCATGGAATGCAGTATGTAAGACATGCTAATTTATAAACAGAAAACCAAGAACAAGTAAAAGGCACCAATAAAGCAAAGCAGATCCACAACCTGGAAGCTGGCTCTGGAAGCCCAGAATAAAAAGTTGATGAAATGCTGATATTCCTTCTTTCGCAAGGCAGAAAATGAAAGGCTGCAACTTACATAAAACTTTCTTGCTTTAATAACAAACAACAATCTCCTCAAGCGCTTTCGCTCAGCCAGGTGCTGAACTTTTTCAAGATACCGCTAATGCTAATTTATTCTATATAATGGATAGGTATGTCTCAATAGCCCTTCATTTACTTCACAGCTGCAGGTGTCCGTGCTGTGAATCAGCAAGCCTATGTAGATAGGCTGCTAAGGCTGCACCACCAGGCAGGTTAGCAATTATTCTGCGTGTATTGTTATATAAAATAGATGAGAGAGCCTGAAAGAAAGTGTTGTAGCCCAATAATACAGCCATAAAATGCCATGAATAATTCATCTGCATGTACTGTTATATAAATAAGTCAGAGAACCAGAAAAAGAGTGTAGTAACCCATTAAGAAAGGTAGAATATGTCTGGAATAATATCTCTGTATGTACTGTCATATAAAATAAGTGAGTGAGCCTGAAAAAGAGTGTTCTAACCTATTAATAAAGGTATAATATGTCTTGAATATGTCTTCCATATGCACTGTAATATCAAATAAAGGAGAGAGCCTGTGGAAAAGTGCGTAATGTAATTAATAAAGGTATAAAACCTGGAGTGTGTCTGTGTCACTTACTTTGAAATGTTGTTGTACCCTTGCATTATACAAATAGTACTGTTTTAATAAGTGCTGGCAACACACAATTGGGCAGTCCCATCTAAAGTGGTTGATGGAAGTGCAAGTAGCTGTGAAGCATATATACAGTCCTCAACAGTCAGTTACTGGCTGGCATGCATAAGTAAATCTGGCACACAAGTAGCTTGTTAATTTGTTCCCCAGAAATATGAGTGTGCTACACAAAATGTAGGGTTCTGTACAAATTTAACTGAAAATGTCATGTGAACACATCCAGATATGTAGATAAAGAAATATAAATAAAATCAATAAATATGTAGCAGTAATATCTGCATCTTGGACAGTTAGTATGTCTGATATAGGTCAGGTATATAATGAACTAGTCAAACCCATTATACAACCTAATGCATGTTGGCAAGTGTAATAATACATGTAGGGGATATACACCTGCAGTCAATAGGAATGTAGTGTAGACTAAAAGTACTTATAAGATGTTAATTGAGGTTTCTTTTTACACCCTACTGTATGTGCATAAACAATGCAATTCCACACCTTAATGGGTATGTGTAATCTCAAAACATTTGTTGGGACATATGTCCTATTGTTCTATAAATATCTACATTCACTTTGATGCATGTGCCCTGTTCAAACACCACAATCATGGTGGCCTGTTGCCATAAATCATCCCTGCATGCTGTTGGAATGTCCACTGTCATTCAATATATGCATGTGTTATGCTTGCTGTTCAACAGTTGGAACCTTGGTGTGTTGGGTTAATGGCAATATTACTGCATGCTGTTACAACTAATTTGGAATGCTTTTGTTTATGTTGTAATTAAACACACCTAATCACAGAATGTATGGGAAGGCCGGTCCCAGTGGACCCACCTGTCCCTCCTCAGCTGGCGAGTGCACCTGGCACCAGCAGGTCCGGTGCCCAGCCCGGGCTCCCCTCCTCCATTGGTCCTGTGCCACCTTTGGGTGGAAGTGCTGCAGGGGATGTGGCTTGTCCCCCATGCAAGCGCGGGTGGAGAAGGGCCACCTATCACCCTTTGAAGGGTCCGGGCTATGGTACGTAGGGAGATCCAGCGTTCAGTCGCTGATCCCCTATGCCAGCTCGAGGTGAGAGTGGCGCATCTCATAGGTGAGTCTGCCCGTCCTACCCAGCTCCCAGCACAGCCACCCTCGAGGCTGTGAAGGTGCAGTGGTGACTGCCCATGGGTGGGGATCTCAGTTCCACTGTTACCATATGAGGCCTCATGGGCTTGCGATTTCCAAAAATCCCTCTCCATCAATTGGGTTCACCTACCCCATGTGTCATACACTGCCCCTGTATGCATCTTGTTTGTCTTGTCTGTTTACCTCCCCAACCTACCTCCCCAAATATACCTACTTCCTCTACCTCACTTTCCACTCTCACCTGAAAAAAAAAAGGGCAATCTGCACCCACAAAAAAATTACACCCCATACATAGCTGCCCATTTTGCACACATGTCCACTGGACATGTAAACTGATAATTATAACTGGCAGTACAACATACTTTGTTGTCCTCACCCCTCTATCAGGGGTGGAAGGTTTCAAATTTCACTCCAAATTGATTGCATATGCACAGCTGTTGCTGGTAAAGAAATGGGCAGCTATGGTCCTTCCCTACACCCGTCCTGCACATCCCAAGCTTGTTTTCCTACTGTCTTTCCCTCTCTGTGCCCCCTTTTTCACCACTTTCATATCTCTCCATTTTCTTTTCTTTCAAAGAAATTAGCGCGGGGGTTATCGGGAGTAAGCACTTCTAAGCTGTAGTTAGTGGGTTTGAGCGAGTGTGCGCATGTGTGCACTTAGCTAAGCATCGCTAAGCGTTGCGCAAACCCACACAAACCTGCTTACAACTGCTTAAAAGTGCCTTAGTCACTTTGTATGTCAAGGCCCTTGTTCTACTCAGCAACAAAATAAAACACCTCTATCAGTCTCGAACCCCAGACCTTGGACACACCAGACTGCATGAAGTACCACTAAGCCAGAGCAGATATACAATAACTGGCTGCTGAAATAAATATATCATGCATTACAATGAGTGAATGTAAAGGAAAAATAGGAAGGCCATAACACAAAGCTTGTTCTGTGGATCTTTACCAGCAGTTGTTGTGGAATTGCATTACACGAGTGTGATATGAGAAGCAGCCATTCTAGCAGCAAATAATGCTACAGAGGCACTTTACAACCCCCACACAGTATCATAGCAGGACAAGCACTGGCATATCTGATTAGGGCAGAGGCCATACTTTCTAACTGTGACTACTTTTCAGGGATGTCCCTGATTGTGAAACATATTTTAGCTGTGTCCCTCTGAATCCCTCTGAAAAGTACTGATGTCAGTCAGAAAGGTGGAGTATTACACAATGAATACTGACAATAATAATAGTAGACACTGCTTGTACTTTATAAAAGGTGTACTAATCCATATGCACTGCTTCACTCAAGTCTACACTTACTGTCTCTATAATGTGTAAGGTGTACCATACTTTTAACTACCTATCCCTGACTCCATGCAAAGATGTATCTGAGTGTTTCATAGGCCTGGCAGAGGCACAAACACACAGACATATCAGCTATTCTGCTGTTACACACTCTGCAAATAGCTTTGGTAGGACTTCCACAAGCATACCCTTATGTAGGAGTACAACACAGAAATACCAAGGGATGTAGCCATGTCCTGGTAGCAACTGACTGTAACAATGCCATTGTACCAGTGCTGAAATCACCTGTGGGTTGCACAGACAAAGAATAACAGTGTAACATTTGGCTACCATCTGGATAGGTTCACAGTTGGGAACTATGCAGACAGACCAGCTGTCTTGATAAACTAATAGGTATACACCAATCCTTTAAGTCCAGTAAGATAACATTCACACAATAATACATAATGATTTCTGTATGTCAGCATCCCCCTCAAAATTAAAATATACTTGTGTGTTTAGGGTCTACCAAGGATGTAGGTAGGCATACTTAGTACTGGAATTGTCCAGTTGTCCTGAGAACCCTGTGCTAATGTCAACAATAAAAATCACAAACCCTGTAGAAGTGAGTACATTAATATTCACAGTATAACAGTTCACAAACAGTTCATGTGCCAAAAGAATACTTCTGAATAGCTAATTTTGTATGGCAGTTAATTATATGAGTAGAAAAGTAACTACATAGTCACATGTATCTTGTGTAAGCATTTGTAGGGGTAAGTTAAACTCTACACTGATAGCGCTGTACTGGAAGTGGCAACAGTCAGGTCTGAGTACAACATGTACATCACTGTCTACACCTCTAGCTTCATTTATAAGAAGTATACCAACCTTATGACTTACACAACAATGTCCACAGCAACCAAGCATAGGCCCCACTCTGGAAACCTGATAGGGTACACCTACATACCTTAGCAATTCATAGCATTGGGTTGCTATGACAGTGAGCACTGCAATTGCTACACAGCAGGCTGTATGCATTTACCAAATGCTGGGCACCAATTGGTGCAGAGGGCATCACATGCACATGTGCAGATACCTATAAAAGCAGACTGTACTTGCTATCCCCACATGCAATCATTACATTGCATGTGTCAGAGACTATACAACTCCTGGAGAGTAGTGAGAAAAAATTATTACTTAATAAAAAAATATTTAATTAAGTAAAAAATATATATACTTAATTACTAATCAAAAATATTAATTAAAAAAATACTTAATTAATAGCCAAAACTAAAACTTAAGTAAAAAAAAAACTTTACTTAATTAATAAAAATAAAATAATAAAAAAAAAAGTTGTCAAAGCATACACAGACAGACCTGAAAGTGACAAACAGGTATGTAACAGATATGTAGTTACTGGCAAGTAGTAGATGTTTATGAATAGTACTGTACATACTCTGAAACATGCATATGTGGCAGCAGTAGGTATGCATGCACTGATGCCATGCATAACTACTGCCATGGACAAATTAGTGTGTAGCTGTGTGCAGTGGGACATAACTGTGACATATGTAGCTCAGCATTATATGTCAAACATCTGATCATGTTATCTATGTTCTGTACAGTACTGTGTATAATGGCAGTTTGGGGGAGTAGTGCAAACACCTATATAAACTTGGATGTGACAGAGTAAGACATGCATGATAGTCATATAATGTGTAGCTTACCAGGCTAGTATAGTAAAGTAGCATTTTCAGCTATATATACTCCTTGTACTATTACTGTATGCACACATGTGACAACTGTCCATGTTGTAGCAAGGCCCAACAGGTCATCCGTGAGGTGTACGGACTTACAACAGTGTGGACCTTGTGTGTGTATGGCACACACATATGGAGAGATATTTATGTTTCCGATATATTAGCATCTTAACATGTGCATAGAGCAAGGGACATACTGCAACTGTTTGTGAAGGGTGGACCTTTATATGTTGGTGCAGGTTGTTATGTGCATATTTATATGTAGCTTGTAGTGTGTGGCAAACAAGACAGCATACAGTGCTGGCATATGACGTGGTGTTTAAACGCTGTGAGTATGATTTGTTAGGTTTTTAGTCTTCCAGACAGGGGGTCCTGCTAAAGATACATGGGCTGAGAATACCTTCCATGCATTCTGCACAAGACTGTGCAATATTATTACATAACTGTATCCCTCTCAACCTTTGCACAATTGATATTCCCACCATGAAAGGTGGACTGTATATGTGCCTATATGTATATTTATATGCACTCCAATGGATGTTCATATGTACGCTCAAGCTCAATGTTGTAAACGTATTGCCATCCCTTTTGTTAAAAACCCTGTACCCATGAACTACCACATAGATGGTAGTCTACTCAACACCAAAAGTGTGATAAGAGACCACGGGACACAGGTGGACAGTAGTGTCCCTTTTGATAATCACAGTGCCACACTAGTCATGTAAACTGTGTACGGTCCACATGTCATCAGAAAAGGTGTGTCATCCATGGAAAAAGAGGTCAGTGTTCCACTCTACTCATCAGTCATAAAACCCATCATAGAGTACAATGGCCCTGTTGGTATGTACCTCAGAAGATATCTACAGCAACTGTAGATGCCAGACACATACCTCACAAAGAGTATTACCAGACTCAAACAGATGCCCTATGCAGACTGTCTTACAAAACCACAGCTACACTGTGTCGCATACCGCCTACCCTGAGGTAACATCTGCCTAACATACAAAACTATGCCAAACCCACAGGTGTTGGACATGCTCCATATAAACAGATTAAAATCCGTACAAGCTACACGCTGTACTGATCTAAACCTTGGAATGTCAAAAAGCAGAACATGCTGGAGTGGTACATTATCATCTCAGACACATACCATACTCTGGAACTAACTACCTATCAATAGCAAATAAAGGTCCTCATTAGCAGTTGTCATGAATAATCATGATGACTGGATGTGAGATAGGAAATACAACCCAAGAATCACCTCTGTGGCTCTGCATGACAGGGGCACATGAACCTAAATTACATGGGTGTTGAAGGGCAGGGTACCATATGGCGAGGATTCCATAGGCCCTACGGCTAATAGCCTATTAGCTACCTAGGACCTGATACACGCATGCATGTACTTGTTGTATTACTTGCTATGTGAGGTTGACTAAGTGTGATGGTGAATGTGTAGGTGAATGTGTCAAAGTTGTGATTATGTGTGATAGCCTAGTGGTAAACTGTTTATATCATGGTATGTAGTGTTGTAGCTCTGATCCCAGCAAAAGATATGTATGTTACTGCTAGGCAGGAAAAGCAGTATGGCATACGGTGTGACGTAGTCCCATGGTGTTGACTGGAGTGTGCCATTGTAGGCTAAAGCAGTACATGTATGCTTATTGATTGTTAACACTAGTGAATACTACCTGAAGCTGTAGGCCTAAACAGCACAGTATGGTGTATATCCACATTGCTTGGAAACACTGTTTTGTTTGTTACCTGTAGTCCTCACACATTACATACCTCAGGCATGAGGTTTTGTAAGTGCTGGCACACAGTACTCTATGGTACATGGGTAAAACCCATCTGGGTTGCCATACCTTTGTGTCTTGTAGGTATGTCTGATATGTGTGTGGGTATGCCTGTAACATGGCCTCGGTGGTATGTGCGTCACAGGACATAAGTGCATATCTAGCAACATGTATAGTGTAGTACAGCAATATGCCACCTATATTGATGAATGTGCACATATGTTACTGAGGGGTTTGCGATCAACAAGTAGGGTGGTGTACTGGTAGTACTGTAACTGTACTTTACATTCATTTCAATGGGTGACAAATGTCTGTATGCATTAGCTTCATATATACCTCCTGTGGCTAGGTGGTGCATTGTGTCACATACAGTGTGCCATGTACTGTTGCATAGTCTTACATACTGGTTTCATTTTGTTGCTGTGCAGAACATGGTTTGGTATATAGTATGTGCCAGGCACTGTCAGGCAGTTATGGGTTGAGCAGTGATATGTGGTATTAAAAGTGTGTATCTACTGACAGCCAATAGGTTGCTATATATGGCATTTCATTGATGTCTGTACTTTAGAATGTTAAGTGTGCCACATGACTTGCTCACAATTATTGTTTTATTGTCTTCCAGGGACATGTCTCACAATCAAAAACCTGCGTATTCCCCTGAAGAGGAGGAAGTCATCCTAGATGCCCTAATACAACATCATAACCTGCTGTTCTCCAGAACCAGCCAGGACCAGCATGGGCGCACTGCACTGTGGCAGGATGTTGTCCATTGAGTGAATGATGTAGGCATGCATAACTGGACTTATGAGCAGGTACGCCATCACTGCAGTGATTTAATCAGACATGTCCAGCAGCATGCCTCCGATGTCCACAGACAACAGCTTGCCACAGGTGGTGGTGCAGCAACACATCCACCCCTCACCAGAGTGGAAGAGCTGCTCCTCAGCGTGGTGGTTCCTGGCCAACCACTACCACAAACATGTCATCATGGAGGCCAGAGTCACCCAGCACGTCGACTCAGAGCCTGGAGGTAACATGGCATATCTGTAGTCTACTGTTAGCTCGATTGTTAGAACATGTATTTATCAGATGTGTAATGTGTATTTAGTAGATGAGGAGCCTGGTGTCATGCAATACTGATAATTTGGTACATAATCTGTATGCCTGTGACTGTCACCTGTTGTACTACTGCAAAATTGCAAACTCACAGCAGCAATGCCATAGTTGTTGACACTGACAAACTGTCTCATATCCTCTGGTGTGATAGCAAGACAGCAGACCCATGCTGGTGAGTGTTCTACATTTAATATGGCATATAACATGTGCATGTCATAGGAGAGTTGTAGGCCATATACAAATGTAAAACACCTACACATAATGCATGCTCTGCATGTTCTCTGTGGGACTATGCACATTCCAGTAATATGAGCAGCTGCCTCAAACACATGCAATACACAGAGCATCCCAACCAATTGTGGTACACTGTAGTGGACATTGTATAGGCAGAGTCAATACACATGCACACAACATACACCACTTTGTCATATGCAGTAAGTGTTAATATCATACACATGGCATATGTAGACACCTGCTGTAAGGTCAGACTCCATTATCGCAAATGTCATCAACACAGCACACATACTATACCTGAGGGGTAGAGGCCTATCATGGGGCAGTGCGACACACTTCAACACACAACACATTCATGTTAGGCAATGCTCCCTATTGAACACCTTACATACCCATGTAACAACTGGCTGTGAAATGGTCAATGTAGCCAAAGTGGTGCAGGTCAGGTACAGCAAGATAATTGCCAGTGTGGCATGCATTAGTGGCCTTGAGTGACCACATGATGCTGCCTGATGATGGCTCATGGTGCTACACTACATCCAGTTACAGTAACTACAGTACTACAGAGAGCATTCATTGCTATACACCTGACAGTTGTGTGCATCCGGCCATGGTATGTATAGCTATGAGTGATGGTGCGCAGGACATTGGAAAGCATTTTATATTTGCACAGCAATGTTGTGTCCATGTAGACATTCCGTTCCAGGGTGAGGCCAATCATTGAACAACACACATGCATCAAAGACATGTATACTGCTATCAACAAGGACTCTCTACACTCACACTGCATGCTGTTAAGCAACACATATCCTGCATGCTGACACGTGTGATAGGACTCTTTGGCTTATGATACTGTACTCCACCATCAACCACTAATGAGTATGTTCTGTATTGCTGTTGGTGTGTGTGTGTGTGTGTGTGTGTGTGTGTGTGTGTGTGTGTGTGTGTGTGTGTGTGTGTGTGTGAGTTTGTGTTTGTGTGTGTATCAACTTGACTGAATAGTGTATTTGTGTGCATGTGTGCATGTGTTCATGTGTGCATGTGTGCATGTGTTCATGTGTGCATGTGTGCATGTGTGCATGTGTTCATGTTTGCATGTGTGCATGTGTGCATGTGTTCATGTGTGCATGTGTTCATGTGTGCATGCGTGCATGTGTTCACGTGTTCATGTGTGCATGTGTGCATGTGGCCATGTGTTTATGTGTCCATGTGTGCATGTGTGCATGTGTTCATGTGTGCTAACATCCTGTACAGATTGTAAAGTGTGTTTCCTGTCTTCCTCTCACAGGTGCTGAGGTTTTGTTGGATGAGTGCAACAGGGAACCTGAAGTCACTGCCACAAATAGTGGACATGATGATACATGTGTTGTGGCACAGGCAGGTTTGACAGGGTCTGTTGTTGGTCCGCCAATTGATAGTACACAGCTTTCCACCCCATCTATGTGCACATTCATACTGCCAATACATCCCTCAACACCAATGGCCTTAGCTGAGGAACAGGATAGAGTAGGCATTGACCAGGATAGTGTGGTATCTATGGCACATGCAACCCCACAAGCAGCCATACCCAGACACCTGGAATGGTACCACATAGGCATATGTCCAGGGGCCCTCGTGGGAGCACTACTGGTCATAATGCCCCTGGCAGACGTGCCCTAGGTCTCTCAATCTCAGGTATGTTCTGGGCTGTAATGCAGTTACAGGGACATATGGAATGGTACACCAGGCAGGGACTAAGGACGCAGAGGGCTCATAACACCGCTATCAATGACAGTATTCATGACCTTGCCGGTGCCATCCATAATTACATCGAGGTCATTGACAGACGTTGGGGTGAGACACTAGATGTCCTCCGCAATGTAATGTCCATGTGCCAGGACAGTGCAGGACAGCTGAGAAGTTGACGTGGAGATATGCCAGCAACATCATCAGCTGGCAGTCATCGTGGATGACACACAAGTCCCAGCCGCTCCTGTAGTGGCAGTACCAGCCCCAGCAATGTTGGGGCTGGGCTGTCAATAGACCATCCTAGATGACCACGTGCACGTGGCTCTGTCCAGTCCCAGCAGGGACATGGGTCCAGTCAACATCCCTCTGCCTCAGACGATAGTACCCAGTCTGGCTTAGTACCCGATACTGTCAGTGGCACCTCTGTCAGGCACAGTGATCTGGACAGCCCGGCAGGTACAGTCTGTGGCTGTCAAACAACTTTCCATATTTGGCAGCCACAAGGTGGAACTGTGTGCATGCAGACACACACACATAAACCAAACACCTAGGGCTAACACATACACACACACATTGCATCAACATTGACCCATGCTGTACTGTTTTCCCTCACACACACACACATGCACACACACACACACACACACACACACACACACACACACACACACACACACACACGCACATACATGTCGATTGGATGGGTCATTGTCGGGCTCTGGCAAACTAACAACACACCCTGTGCATATGATGAAACTGTGCCACCTCCTGTCATCTGACATTGATTGAGGAACAGGCTAACATGGTGTTGATGCACAGGGTGACCTAATAGCAGTATATCAATGTTAGCATGTTGTCAACAGTAAAGTGTAATGATATCCTTGTAAGTATATCTGAGCAGGCATGATGCATTAAAGCTATGATTATCAATGTAGTATTGTTTACACCAGTGTTAATTCCAAAAATGTATTGTCCGCCCATGTGCCACTTGGCTGATGTGTGTGGTATTGGCAGCATGTGTTGGTGAGTGGACGGTACATGTGTGATGTGTGCAGTACAGATTTGCAGGTGTACATTTGTGAACATGGTGGAGGTGCACTGTCTGCATGTACGTGCATAGTGGACACATGGGAAGGGTGACATGCCCTGTATTACACAGTGTTAACACTTCATATTCCCTATTGGTAGCCAGTATGCATTTTACTACACATATGTTACAACTTGGGTACACATGTGTGTATGACATGGTTTGACACTATGCTGTGGGTGATACTGTTAATATCGTTCATTGGTTTGCATTCTGGTAGTATACATAACCTCAACAGCCTGACATTAACCAATCGTTAGATGATATCTTGACAACTGACACACAGATGTAGGATACACAGTAGCATTTGAATCCTTCCAGTACACTACTATACCAGTAAATAGTGGTATTGACCACCACCCATTCCTGGGACCACTCCTGTTTGGCATGTAGCTGTCCTAGGTACAAGCAAACACACTAGGGATATGTCCGTCCACATCTGGTAATGCATTCAGTGGCCTACAATGCATTCTCTGGATGAGACACTTATCCTCCACAAGGGTATCATACAGACAGATACCTGTTGACCAACTCATGCTGTAAAGCTATAAGCCAACTATAGCATAGTCATCCACATTTACTATACATAGTAGCCTGACAGTACCACATTGGTAGTAGCCCACAACATGTAGCAGGGGTACCGATGTGTACATACAGCCACATGTTATGTCATTTGTCCTTTGGTATTCACATTTCCAAAGGTATTCTGATGTCCCTCGGTGTATCACATAAGCAATAAGGGGTCTGTATGCATATCCACTGAGTTGTTGTACACCTATAATGAATGCCCATTTTTGACAGACTGTGTTGTGTTTGAACATGTCTGAAATATACCCCAGGCATGAACCCTCACTCACACTATTCTATAGAAACTGTCATGGGTGTGTGTGACACAGATGACCTAGGCCACAGATCACTACAGTGGCTGGCCTTGTCACATACATACATATGTCACCTGAGGTCTGAGAAGCAGCAGCACAAACTGTCAATGGTAACAGATGTATTTGTGTAGAAAGCAGGCTTCACACCTATGAACTAATTGAGGTCAATGCACATACTGTTGTTTTACTGATATGTCATACAGTAGTAAAAGCAAAACCCACAACACATTGGCCAACAGTATCACACACACACAGCAATTGCAGGATTCAAACCCCTACCTAACTACGTTATGATACGGAAGAGATTCGCATTAACACGATGTGCTATATGCTTTACTGGGAGCTTTTATTTCCACTGCTGTATTTGTGGGATACTGTCATCATCAGAATTGCCAAAGAGGAATTTACCTCTTTTAATGTGTTTTCCTAGTCTCCAAAAAGGGAACTCCTCTCAAAGGAAATCACACACACACTCAGCAATTGCAGAATGCAAACCCCTACCTATGTTATGTTTCAAGAGAGGTACGCATTAACACGACACGCTATATGCTTTTCTAGGAGATTTCATTTCCACTGCTATATTTGTGGGATACTGACATCATCAGACTTGCCAAAGAGGAATTTACCTCTTTTAATGTGTTTTCCTAGTCTCCAAAAAGGGCACTCCTCTCAAAGGAAATCACACACACACATCCCCACACACACATTCAGTAATTGCAGGATTCAAAACCCTACCCAATTATGTTATGATACTACAGAGATACACATTAACAAGACACGCTATATGTTTTATTGGGGAATTTCATTTCCTCTGCTGTATTTGTGGGATACTGACATCATCAGACTTGCCAAAGAGGAATTTACCTCTTTTAATGTGTTTTCCCAGTCTCCAAAAAGGGAACTCCTCTCAAACGAAATCAGACACCCACACTCAGCAATTGCAGGATTCAAACCCCTACCTAACTATGTTATGATACCAAAGAGATACGCATTCACACGACACGCTATTTGCTTTAGTGAGTGGCTTTGTTTCTCCTGCTATATTTGTAGGATGCTGACATCATCAGACTGGACATGGTAATGTGTGTGCACTTTGTTTTATGCAATCCCAGGAATGAAACATGTGGGTCAGCAGGTGTTAACAGCTTGAACAGGACTCCATAATTCTTAGCTTGTGTGATCTATCTGTAGACAAATTGCCATTCCTTCATATGACAATACATATTTATGCACATATTGTTGATTTTGTGGATACAACATGTGTCTGGGATATTGATAAAGGGCTATTCATAGTCTATGTGGGACGTGTGTAGCTCCTTTCAGTGATGTATGTCCTGGGTGGCTGCCTTGCAAACAGTCTAGCAGGTTTGTGAACCATGATCTGCCCATGAACATACCAAAGTTGGTAGGGTTGTGTGTTTGTTGGCTTCCAATAGCTCTGTTTATGACTTCAATCATGATGGACTCCATGGCCTTGCAGATCAGACTTCATAGGCTTATAGGACTATAGTTCCCATGGTCTGTTGTGCACCAACACTTCTGGGGTGTGCCATATGTTGCTGTAACCCATTCAACAGTTTCATATCCTGTAGAGAGGGTGAGGCTCAACAAACTGTTCAGGTGCAGGGTCTGTTTGTTCTGCAGTTCACTTATGACACATATAGGGAAAAAATGTAATCCAATTGATCCCATGTTTTCGGCTTTGGAAGGAGCTGTTTACCCATTCTACATGTGATATCTCCTGGTATGATGATAGGGCCTTTTGTCAGTGGGAGGTGGGTATGTATGTATGGGCCTGCCTGACAGGATGTCAGCATTGTCAGTCAGGTACAGTTGACCCTGACTCAGGACATATATGAGTGTACATTGCTATTTATGACATAGCTGAAGGAAGTGTCATGGTTTTGTTTGGACTCCTTCACAGATAATCTTTTCAAAACACCGACAAACTTGAGCACTAAACCCCTGTTATACTCTTTTACACACTTAACACCCTACTGATCCTTTTTGATCAGTCAACAGAGTATTTCATCATAATATCCTGGCATGTCCAAAGGTCGGTTTCGTGTGTACTTTCCAGTCCAGCTGGTGAATATGGGAATTTTGAGGAAATGTTACAACTGCCTTATGTACACAGACAACCCTCTCCTCTTCCCAACAAACTCAGATATATGTGAGAGATGCAACTATATAGACAAACAGGAGGCTGAGCTCTCTTGACCCATGACTGGCACAGTCTATCAAGTGGTGAAGGTAACCACACACACCACAAATCCAGTCTCACATAGACCTATAGAGCCAGCAAACAAAATACATTATCACACAAAAACATACTTGGAGGCTCTAAATAAAATCTGCCTAAGCAGCAGACACCTCCAAAGCAGACACCCAAACAACTGCTACCCCACAACAATACCCACATATCACATAGTTCACAAAGTCAGTGTGCCACACAGTCACTGCCCTTAGGGCTAAACAACACACCTAATACACTTGTAATAGGTGACTCTATTGTCAGACACATTGACGTCCCACTCACCAGGCGGAACAAGGAGAAGGTCACTTTGAGCTGTCTGTTGGGTGCCAGGATCCGCCACATAACACATGTACTCAGGTCACTCCAAAGCAAGTACAAATATGGCTCCATCATTGTCCATGCTGGTGTGAATGACAACAGATGTTCTTCCCTGGACTACACGACAAGAGACATAGAGGAGCTCTCTGATCATGCAGCCCAGGCCAGTATGACCCTGACCTTGTGTAGCATCTTACCCCCACCAAGAATGATGGCACAGTATACAGACAAACTGATCAATTTTAACAGTTGGCTAATGTATTGGTGTCATTCAAAGGGGATCCAGTGTCTGTCAGCCTGGGATGACATGCTCGACATGCCACATAGCATCGCTAGTGACGGCTTGCACCTGTCACCACTGGACATTTGAATACTGGCTAAGGTTCTTGCCACCCCCATAGTGCCTTTTTTAGGCAAGGCTCAAAAGACAAACCCACCTCCATAGACAATACAAGGTAAAAGAAACTAAGGGTAATGCTGCTCAACACCAGATGTCTAAACCTCAAAATGCACACACTCAAGACTCTCCTTAGTATGGAGTATGTCGATATCTGTGCAGTAACAGACACCTGGTTCAGGCTCCCGAAAGCACCCCAGCACTACCAGATTATACTTCATACCATGCTTTTCGGCCACAAGACTCAGACCGACCAATAAAAATAGGGGAGTATCCATATACATCACAGATATACACCTCCAGGTTAGTAGCACTGCACAAAGCATCGGAGACCATACATGTGCAACTAATACTGGGAAAAACTGCCTTTCAGTTTGTAGCATGCTACAGACCACCCTCCCAAACTCAGGAACCCTACTCAGCTTTCCTGAGAACACTGGAGAATATGACAGTCTCTCCAAACACCATTATATTGGGTGACTTCAACTACACAAACATTGACTGGGAATAGTACTCAATCCCCAACACCCTTGCCCAACGGTTGCTAGAATTTATAAACTCAAATGCTATGGCACAACTGGTCACCACACCCACAAGAGGGGAAAGCATATTGGACCTGATCATCATCAACATGGGGACTCTATGTTCCATGCCAGAGGTATACCCCTCATTGGTAAGGTCAGACCATACATTTATCTCAATGGACATCCATATCCCATCCCCACCCCCATTCTAGGTAATCTCGGTGAAGAACTTCTCAAAAGCAAATGTCACACTTCTCAAAACCAAGGTGGTATCCTTCAAAGACCCTGGGACAGTGGTAAATATGGCTCAGACCGCTGAATTCTTCACAAAACGCATTCTATGGACACCTACTGGAATGCATGGATCGTGCTATTCCAAATAAAAACAAGACTCACTCCTCCAAAGGCAGGGGACCTGTCTGGTGGACCCTGGCAATAAATAAGCTACACAACGAAAGGAGTAGGCTACTACATGATAGAGCACAATCCCAAAAATAGAAGGCATCTCTGATCAGTACTAGCAAAAAGCTACGATCACTCATGAATTTATCTAAGGCCCACTTGGAAAGGAAAATTGCACCAGACACTAAGGACAATCACAAGGCCTTCTTTAGTTATGTCAGGAACCTGGGTGGCAACTCCCAGATATGCAGTGAGTTACTGCAAAATGACAAAACATACACTGAACCCACAGACACTGCCAACATCCTGGCAAACAGGTTCAGTGCAAATGTCTCCTCCCATCCCCCCTAAAGAGCAAATGTCCATCCCAACAGAGTGTAGCCTCACTGACATCACAGATGAACAGGTGAGTGCTGCCCTCTCCAAAGCATATAACACAGCATCAATGGGACTGGACGGTGTCGCAGCCTGCGTCTTACAGGAGCTTCATGAAGAACATAACCCTCACATTAAGTCACTATTCAATATCAGACTTACTACAGGATATGTACCCAAGGAATGGCGTACAGCAACAGTGGTCCCGCTCCACAAAGGTGGTGCCACAATGGACCCCAGACACTATCGCCCTATAAGCCTTACTAGCCTGGTCTGCAAAGCTATGGAGCATATCATCATGGAACTCATACACACAGACATCGGGAACCTACAGACACTGGATCCTACCCAATCCGGCTTTGTTGAGGGCAGATCTTGCCTCTTGAACCTGGTCAACTTCTTTAAACAGTTACCAGGTCCATAGACATAGGGAAGGTAGTCCACACAGCCTACCTGGACCTCGCAAAACCCTTCAACACAATATCCCACTTGGGCATCATAAATAAGCTCACCAGCTTAGATATCAACACATATGTCACAAGATGGATTGCTAACTGGATCAGGGATAGCACCCACATGGTCAGTATTGCAGGTGCCATATCTGACTCTACACCAGTTACAAGTGGCGTCCCACAAAGCTCAGTCCTGGGACCTCTCTTGTTCAGTATATATTTCTCTGATGTACAGGCTAACACAGGAGGAATATGGCTGACCAAGTTCGCACATGACTGCAAACTGGGTGCCATAATCGACTTTCCAGCTGGCACAAGCATCCTCCAAAAGTGTCTCACAGAGATGGATAACTGGTGCCAGAGCCATGGCCTACAGCTAAATGCCATTAAATGCATAGTCATCCCCTTTGGGAATAACGAAGTGCCCACACATTGCTACATAGGTGGTAATCCATTAAGTACGGAAGACGTTATTAGGGATTTGGGGACCTGAGTAGATAGTAATCTCGCCTTTGACAATCACGTTGCCAAAGAGGTTAGACAGACCTTCTATATAGCCCACCTTATCCCAAAAAGTTTCACATCTAGATCAAGTGAGGTCATTGTGCCCCTATACTCATCAGGCCCATGATTGGATACAATGCCTCATTTGGGATGTACCTTACCCGACACCTGCAGCAACTGTAATGGCCACAAAAGTACCTCACCAAGTGGATCTAGGGACTCACACAGATGCCCTGCGCAGTTCGGCTAAAGTAACTCCAGCTCTACTCAGTCACTTACCGTCTACTCGGATGCGATCTGCGCCTGATGTTTAAAGCCATGTCCAACCCAGAATTAATGGACATGCTCCACCTCAGGATATCCGAATCCCTTAGAGCTACACACTCTAGGGACTTAAACCTCAGCACAGATATTAATAGGACATGCTGGAGGGACAGATTCATATCCCAGAGGCTCCCCTCACTTTGGAATGAGATCCCAGTCCTGCATAGGCAGAGCCCCTCACTGACCCTCTACAGGAGAAATCTTGACGAGTGGATGGGTGATCGTATGTTTACCCCTGGGATCTCTTCTGGGTCCCTGCTAGACAGAGGCACAATAAACGTAAAAGGGCTATCTTGTGTGACCTACTATTCACAGGCACAGTCTATTAATCTAACAGGGTTGTGAAAGCCAAACACACTCTGGCTAGGCTTATAAATGCCCTAGGGCAGATAGCCTAGTATCAACCTATGAACCTATGATAATGGTCGGGGTGCACATTGTTTATTGATGATACTGATTGCAGGTTTTTTATCTTCTTTGCTTTTCCACTTTCTATGAACAACCTAAGTATCTGCAGAACATATTTGATTATGACAGGGTTCCAATATATTATATATGTGTCTGTTGTCGTATAAATGTGTGCACAAGGTGGATTGGTGAATAGTGAGAGGTTCCTGGGTTAACACATGCAACTGCTGGATATGTGTGGCCCACTGCTGCACTCAGATATGGCCTACGTGTGTGAGCATGCCCAGTTTGGCCTTTCAGTGTTTTGCTGCCTGACATTTGTCTCATTTATTCATGTGTGAGCATGTCCAGTGTGACCTTTCAGTATGTTGCTGTCTGAAGTCCACTACATTTGTTAATGTGTGTGAACATGACCAATATTAACATTTATATTATATTTGTGTTGAAAATCAGGTTCTATTTTTACTGCAGGGCTCACCTTTGTGTCATAACTCGACAGGGATTATGCTGTGCCTGCAGGGTTGGGTTTCCATGAGATACTTTGCACAGACTTATCAACATTTCTTCATACAGACTGACTAGTGAAATACTGTCATGGTTTAGTGGCTCAGTACTATGAGTATAGTGCACAGTATCCTGGGTTTGAGGCCTGTCACTGCTTTATATTTTCATACTGAGCAGACCAGAATGCTTAAGGGCCAATAGAGCAAATATGAGCATGTTGGCTTTTGTTCAGCTATGCCCAAGCTTGCCCAACATTGCTCAATGTTAACCAACATTGCTGAACGTTGCCCAATATTACTCAACATTGACCAAAATTGTGCTAGTTAGTGTGTGCAATTTTGTTTACATATACTAAATAGTGGTAAAAGCTGTTTAGCACTGCTTTATATTGCTTAACACATGGCAATCATGCCTCAGGTGGTGCTGCAGGGCTGCCTATGTCGGGTGCACATACTACACTCCCTATACATGCTTGAAAACAGGTAGTGTCAAGTTAGGCATCCCTTTTACTATATGTGCGAGTCAGAGAGAAGTATCATTTCCAGGGTTCCAACTGAGCCAGTGTATTTGCTATACCTAGACATTTAATTTCCCTAAGAATTCTGCTTGGCCTGCCTGACTGTTTGTGTATTTCTTATGTGACATATGACTGTTTTGACCATTAGAATAATCTGTACTATTTGCATTTTTGATAGTGCATGTGATACTCTGTATGCTAATATTCACTTTAACATTATCTTATTGTTTCCACTGTTTTCTTTTGTACTAGCTATCCCCTGCTTTACCCTGTGTTTTTGCCTGGGTGAATCTCACTACTAAATCCACTAAGGTGCACTCTGCCCACTGCCCTTGGAAACGTTCAAGACACTGCCTTCTTCTGCTACCCACTACTTCAAGAGTTCAAGAAAGTATGTCTACCCACATCACGAAGTGTTATTTTTAACAAACTTATCCTTGCTAAGCCTTTGTCTGACCCCAGCTAAGCGGCCAGCAGCAACCCCCCCCCTATATTCCCTTATCTCCTTCCTCCCCCACACTTTAGACTGCTAACTTGCTTTTCCTCTCTCTACCAGTTAGTCTACTACTACTTTTGGAAGCTCCTGTGCATGTTTGTGCACCTCTGCTTTTTGGCCACTAGATGTCATCCTACACCCACCTATACTCCTTACATTAGTATTTATACCTTCCTCATTTTTTCTATTCTCTCCTTTCCTACTACTATCCCTTTCTTCCTTCTGATATTCTCTCTTCTCCTTCCCTCTTTAGGCTCCTATCTCCCATCTTGACTTACCAGCTTACTCTGATACTTTTTCCTCCCTCCTTGGTGGTCTACTCTGTGTCCCGCTCCATTCGCCCTGCGGGCTCACTCCGCTCCCCTCCCTACCCCCAATTCCCACCCACCGCCTGGGGTCCTAACCTTAAACATCTCTTATCCCACCCCTCACTCTACTAACCTATTCCCCTGCTTCCCGCCAAACCTCATCTCCTCCCCTGGCCACACCCCATTTACTCCTCCTACTATCCTCCCCTATTCATTAACCCTCTTATCCTCAAACCAACTTCTCTCCTCTTCTATATTACCTCTTATTATACATCATTACACTCACTTAACTTGTCTCTCTATCTTATATATCCTTTTACATCCCTATTACTTCACCTACTTCTATATTATTTTTTTCATTTTAACTTACTTACATATAACCAACTTGCTATTTCCATTGCTTACCTCTACTTTATATTCACTTCTACCCCACTTGTTGTAAGTATGGCCCTCTACTTATCCACACTGCTTATACTCTCATGTCTTCTCTTAATTACACTTTTCTCTACTTACCTCCTTACCTTCATAGAATATCCACTCATTACTCAACCAAACCACAATCAGAAACATACATCCACCTTCAATATACCTCTAATCTCATTCTCAAATGCCAATTCCACATCTAGCTACAAACTACCTAAATTTCATAGGCACTCTCACCTCACCTACATCCTACCCTTAGATAAGAAGATGAGACCTCTAACCCATCAACAGAGTAAACATATATCCAAACCTGTTGACCCTACCTTAAAAGACGGTGATGTTCATCCCAACCCTGTCCCATTTACCCATCTCCTCAAACATCTAAACCTACCTCAAATAACACCCTCCTGATAGGGCATCTTAACATACGTAGTGTAAACAACAAAGTTCCCTATCTACATGCCCTCCTAGACACTCACTGCTTTGACATTCTCTGTCTCTCTGAAACCTGGCTTAAGCCAGCCACTAAAGACACTGAGGTTATACCCCAAGGCTACAATATATTAAGGCTAGACCGTACCAAACGAAAGGGTGGTGGAGTAGCTATTCTGTTTAAGAATCATCTTAACATCTCCACCCTCCCAGCCTGTCCTACCCAGGATAGTAAAGTAGAAGCTATTATTACCAAACTCCAAATAAATGCAAAGAAAGCCCTTTACATCATCTGCATGTATATACCACCTGGAAACAATATACCCATAGTAGAAGACTTTCTTAGTTGGGTTTCAAACAACTACCCCCAAGAAACTTTAATTCTTGGCGACTTTAATATAGACTGGAATACCATTAATGCTGACAATCCCACCTCTCACATTAACCTAAAGGGTTTCACCCAAACCATTACCTCTACTACAAGGCTTAACAAATCAAGCAGGAAACAAACTATTTTAGACTGGATACTCATAAACAAAGTCAATATCACATACAAAGTAGGAACTATGCCTGATGATCTCAGTGATCATTGTTTAACCTACATTACAAGAGAAAAGACTGACATTCTACACCTCCCCAATATGAGAACTATACGTTCCACCAAACATTTTAAAACTGACATTTCAAAACGAACTCAGAGCATGTAACTGGAACCCCTTAAAAACACTGCCACTTAATGAAGCAGTTTCATTCTTTAATTCTACCTTTCTTTCCATTCTAAATAAACATGCTCCTGAGCGTACCATTAGAATGAAATCAAACACAGCCCCATGGCTCTCAAGTGATACAAAAAAACTAATCCTCTCTAAAAATAAAGTTTGGGCCAAATGGAGATCCCACAGAATCAGCTCTGATTTTCTTCACTTTCGCCAACTTAGAAACCTTACCAAAAAAGCTATTTTCAATGACAAAAGAAAGTTCTACTGTGAACTTCAAGACACACATTCCAATAACCCCAAACAATTCTGGTCCTCTATCAATAGACTCCTATCCCCAGGAACAGCCAAAACTCCCTCCCCACTAAATGCTGATCCTGACACCCCTTATCAAACTGCAAATGCGTTTAACTCTTTCTTCTCTGAAACTATTCAATCTCTTGCTAAACAACTGAACACTAATGACTTCTATCCTCCAAACAATCTAGTAGACTCTTCTTCTAACTTCTCTCTACAACCTATCTCTACTTCTTTCATCTATAGACTTATTGTTAAACTAAAACCCTGTACCCCCTCTGCTGACAAACTCCTTCCCTTTTTCTGCAAAAGCAGCCAAAGAAATTGCATACCCAATAGCTATACTCATAAATAGGACCATCCAAGAGGGAACTATCCCTGATATCTGGAAAGTCTCTCATATTATCCCACTACATAAAGGCGGTAACTGTATTGACTACTCCAACTTTAGACCAATTGCCCTTCTTTCACCGTTAGCAAAGATTATGGAGAAATGTATTCATCAGCAACTTGTACAGTATCTCTCTTTACACAATATTATAGCTAACTGTCAACATGGCTTTAGACCCCACCATAGTACCACTACTGCTTTCCTTTCTTTTATAGACACCATAAACAACAATCACAACAATAATCTTTTCTCTTCTGCTTTATTCATTGACCTCTCAAAAGCATTTAACATGGCTAACCACTCTGCCTTAATTAACATCCTTAAATCCCTCTCATTTGACACTCTTACCATCAAATGGTTTAGTTCTTATCTCAACAACAGAAAACAAGCTGTTCTCTGGGACAATCATATCTCCTCCTTACTGCCCATATCTATCGGAGTTCCTCAGGGCTCTATTCTTGGTCCACTTCTCTTTTCCCTCTACATTAATGACCTCCACGCTATTCTTCCTCGAGCCACCTGTATCCAATATGCAGACAACTCCACTATTATTTGCTCAGCATCCTCCTCTTCTGATCTAATCTCACAAACCCAAAATATCTTTAACACTGTAGAAACATGGTTTACTAGACGATATCTTCTCCTTAATGCTAAAAAAACCAAACTTCTTCTCTTCACCCCGACAGATTATGATAAGATAAGAAATATTTTATACAAAAATTGGGCTTTTATAAATAATAATGAAGCACTGTTCAGAGTTTTAGGTAATAAACCTAAACTAACCTATAAACGGGGTTTAAATCTTAAAAAATACTTGAAAAAAGAACGAAATATGTCACACACATTCTAGAATTAAAGGTATGTTTAAGTGCGGTTGCTGTGCCCAATGTAAAAACATCTTAGTAACAAATAGCTGTGTCATTAATGGCATTAAGTATCACATTAATTCTAGATTTAATTGTGAAACTCAAGCAGTAACTTATGCAGCCTTATGTCAATTCTGTGAGGCGTTTTATATAGGTAAAACGGAGCGTAAACTTAGACAAAGGATATATGAGCATTGTTATGCCATTAAAAATAAGGATTGTAACAATGCTCTAGCTAAGCATATTTCATTTAATCCAACACACTCTTTTAAATTTATTATTTTGCAGAAACGAATGAGTGGCATTAGAGGTGGTCTTTGGCAAACTAAGTTAGAAATAGATGAGCTTAAATGGCAGATTCTGACTAACGCTCAAGTGTTTCCAGGTCTAAATGAAGCACTTTCTATTAAATGTGTATTAAACTTATTGTCTCTGAACAGATGATGATTTTTTATTATTTAATATACATTAATTTTTTAATATGACATATTTAATATTATTTAGTTATTTATTACTTACAACTACATAAAGGTATTCTATAGCTTAGTATTTACTTGTATTGGTAGTTTGACCTTATGGTATTGAATGTGTGTTTGTGTTTTTAAAAATGAAGCAAGCTGCTTTTAAGAGCATTCAACTTTAAAAGTTAATTGATGTTTTAATTGAATTGCTTATTTAAATGTCTGTTTGATAATATACACTGTTTTGTCTGAAGAAGGCTCGGAAAGGTCCGAGCCGAAAGCGCTTACATTAAAACAGTTTTTTAAAACCTTCATTGCTGCCAGCTCTACTGTTTTCAGGTTTAACAGTTTCTTCACCCCTACTATTCGTACCCCCCCATTTAATTTCACCATCTTGTCAAACAACAACACTGCCATCTCTCCAGACTCTACAGATAAACTGCTAGGAATAACCATTGATAACAATCTCTCTTTTGATCAACACATCAACAACACTATCAAATCAGTAAATAGAAAGATAGGATCCTTATACTGTATTAAACAATTCCTCACCCCATCAGCTAGAGCTACTATTGCCCACTCCCATCTTTTATCTACTCTCTTCTATGCCTCTCCTATCTTCACTAACCTCAAGAAAACTAACCTAAACAAACTAGCAACTTGCTATAATAACATTGCCTGCTTTGCCACTAGTAACCCTTTCAGAACCCATCACTGTCTTAACCTGAAACTTTTAGGCTGGCTAGAACTGCAAAACTATATTCTAATGTCACAAATTACTATTGCCCACAAAATACTGTACCAACCTGATAACACCCCTATACTATCACAGCTTTTACTCCCTTATAATAATCTTACCTCCCTTCGTTCCTCTTGTAAATTCTTGACCAAACCTAAAAAGGCTCACAACCTTGCTGGAGACTCTCTATTTAGTAATACTGTAGGCCGAGCTTGGAATTTGCTACCTAGGGATTTAACTCTAATCACATCTCTACCCCTCTTCAAACAACAAATCAATCTGTACTTCCAAAATCACTGGCTTTGCTTATGTAATACACCAGACTGATTTCTCTCCCCCCCCCACCTGACCCCCTACCCCCCTACCTGACCCCCTCTACCTGACCTCTAACCCTACTGAGTGCTTATACTTACTATCCATTTTCTTCCTCCTTCTAATCCTTTTGCTCTACCTACTTCTCTCTCCTCTCTTATCTCCTATTGCTACCCCTTTTTCTCTTACTTTTTAACTACTTTCACCTCCCTTCTTTTTACCTAACACTACTCCTTTTACTTCTCCTCCTACTTGTACTTTTTCCTTTATAGTAGAAGCCTCAAGATATAGCCTATTAGTATCAAGTAAGATCCTGTGACTCTGATTTAATCCTACTCATGCCTATTATTGATTATGTGCCTTAATTTTTATTGATCTTATTACCATTTTTATTATTATCAATTTTTATTTTTTCTTTTCTGAGTATTCTATGTGTGTATTATTATCATGTCTGTTTGTTATGTTTTATGTGGAGCTTTTCTCCCCGGGCCTCTACTGAAAATGGAAATATATCCAGCTAGACTAGCCCGGTAAACAAATGTAAAATAAAATAAAATAAAATGTGCTATGCGTTGCCTCTTTGCCAAGGCCAAAGCATACTGGGCACACCTCCTTCTGCCTACTGGGGCAGGCTCAGGTTGTTCCTCCTCTGAGTCACGATCTGCCTGTGATGGCTTTGGCAATGGTGGGGGGCTGTTTGGCCCAGGCCTATGCTGCTCCTGCTGCAGCTGTTTTTGCAGGATCATATTATGTAGCATAGCACATACCATGACAATTTGGGTACATGTAGTTGGTGAGTACTGCAAGGCTCCACCAGATGTGTCCAGGCACCGGAACTGTGACTTGAGCAGCCCAAACACACGCTCAATTACATTTTGTGTTTGTGCATGTGCCTCATTATGGTGTTCCTGTTCAGGTGTGTGTGCGTTTCTGATGGATGTCATCAGCCACGACTTCAGTGCATAGCCAGCATCCCCCACTAGGTGACCATGAGGGATTTCCCCATTGGTAAATGTCTGGTACAGCTGTGTCAGATGCCAGATATGGGAATCATGGTAGCTTCCAGGGCAACCAGCACACACATTCAGTATTATGCCCTGGGCATCACACATGACCTGGCAGTAGATGGAGGGGAAGCCCTTGTGGTTAAAGTAGACCCTACCCCGCTTACTGGCTGGTGCTTTGATGTGTATGTGCATGCAGTCTATTGCACCCACTACCTCAGGTATTCCGCTATTTGCTGGAAAAGACGCATATTGCTGGTCAATACCTCACAGGAATTGGGGAAATATACATGATCACCGACATGTGCTGACATGGCATCCAGGAACTGGTGCAGTACCCTGGATTCTGATGCCTGTGATATCCCCATCATATCACCAGTTGGTCTCTGGAAGATACCTGTTGCTAATATTCTTAGGTCAACACATACCTTGGTTTCGACTGGGATGGGTTCCCCTCTGTTGGTTCTGTGTGTGAGGCGTAGCCTGCACAGCTCAACAATTTGCTGCATGAGGTCTCTGTCCACTCTATAGCGCGCCACTATCCCCAGCTCATGTAGCCCCTGATAGGTTACCCTGGACCTGTACAGTCTTCTCCGTCTCCTCACTGGGGGTTGTCCAGCAGCATTCGCATTATCACCACCCTCAGCATGTTGCATATGTTGCCTTATAACAGCAATGGCAGCCCCTAACATTTTTTGTCTCAGTAAAGCTTTTTAAGTTTTCACTTCTCCTACTTTACTGCAGTGTTGCAGTGTCTCTGAGGAGAACATGGTGGAAAGTTGTTTGCAGAGTTTTAAGTGCTGGGCTGGGCTAGTGTACTGCCTGTGTAATTGCCTGATTCTGATTGTTTTCACCTGCTAGCTCTGCTAGTACTCCCTGGTTAACTTCCTACTATTTGTTGTGCTTCCTTTTCCCTTTCTGTTTCCTCAGGGGGGCAGCTCCACGCACACAAGCACAAACACGCTCACACCAGCTCACACGTGTGCACACATGCTTACACGGACTAAAACTTGCTTATTCTTGCTAAAATGCACACACGCGGGTGCATACGCACTTACACACATTTCAACAACCTTAGACATGCTTACACCAGCTTAAACGCACGCACACAGGCGCACACACAGTCTTACTCTGATATACAGGCATGCACCCATGCGCAAACACATTGCAAGCACTTCAACAAGAAACTTTTGTGTTATCCACGGCATACACCTTCAATTTCTTGCCTTTAGCTAGGGTACCTGTTGACACACCTCTTCCAGTGATGAGTAACTGACAGCAAACACATGCCACTCTGCTCCAATGAGCTTCACTTCTTTCATACATATCCCCTTCGTGATGTCACCTATCTTCTACTCTGATACTCCCCTTATCCTACTCCTACACTCCACTGACTGTGCTCATTTGCTATGTAAACTTGGGATTCACTATCCTTACCCTCATTTGCATAGGATTGCCTACTAATGTTTGGTTACATCTCTTAGACTGAGCTTCCCCCTTAGCAACCTCTACTCGGTAGCCATGTTGTCTTCAGCCTGCCATTCCCTTGCATTGTAAATTAGGAATTACAATAAAATCCATATTTGTGGATTTTAATTATTGGTTTTCTGGTTTTTAGAGCGCAGCATATTTGCGCGTCGCTGCTCTACGCTTAAACTTCAGAGATCGGGATAAAAAAAATAATTATTTTATTTTTATTTTGCATCAGTGAACATTACCAATGGCTGTATTTATGGCCATTGGCATGCTTCCTCAACTGGATGCATCCTTTTTTTGGAGCTGTCACTGCTCCGTTTTGCTATTTGCAGAACGATACTCAGTTGTCAATGGAGTACATTTCTGCAAATAACACTACTCTTACTAGGACAGGTTTGGGTTTCCTGGATCACACATTTACCTCATTTGCATAGCTTTCACCTGGAATTGGGGGTAATTTGCATACCCTAGCCCTTTCAGTGTAAGAGTCGTTTTAGGAGCTCTCTTGCACACCCCTACCGGCTGTTCCTGGATCGCTCGGTGGACATGTTGGCTGCATGGAGTCTTACTCTACTCTTATACTCCATGCAAGCCTTCGTGAATCTGACCTTTTTAATATTCATGGTTTTCTTAAAGGTGAACTTTGGCTGCATGCCAATAATTTTTACCAAATCAACATTGCCTATCAGTATCTTCCAATTATCTGTTATGATATTTCTCAGACTCCACATCTCATTCGTTATTGGCAATGGAAATGCACATTAAAAGTGAACTGACAACTTCTAGCCCATCACTTTGTACAACATTATGAGTGTTACCATTTAGCATAGGACTAGCATTTCCTTTCTTAAGTAAAATAACTTCTCTTTCTATATTTTTAACCATAAATGGTTATAACCTCTTGCCACAAAAAATGACCTCAAAGTCCCCATTTCTTCTAAGAAAATGGTAACCTGTGAAGTTAATCTACTTAGTCTAATCAGCTGCCCTTTCACTACACCTTTTTTCATGTGCAGTGGATGTAGGCTGTCTTTATGTAAGTACTGGTTGACAAATATTACTTTCCTAAAAATGTTACTAATAAATTCTTTTGACTGAACATCATATTTCAAATGCAGGTCTAAAAAATTAAGACTATCACCAAAACCACTAACCATAAATTTGAGAACATCTGTGGAGTTATTCAAATAAGATACAAAAAGAGCAAATTCATCATAGCTCTCATTCCACAAGAAAAATAAATGATCAATGTAATGATAACATACCAGGATTTTGTCAGAATCCTGGTAATTATAGAGAAATCTGGTTTCCCAATTTGCCATCACTAGGTTGGCAAAGGCCGGGGCTACTCTCGCCCTCATAGCCACTCCTGATGTTTGTTTATAGAATTGGTTATTGAATTTAAAAAAGTATTGTCCAATACCAATTCTATAAGGGCACAGACAGTGTTAATTTTTGAATTGTCAAAACTGGTATTACTAACCAAATATTCTCTTAAAAATTCTATTCCTACTCTTTGATTTATACAAGTGTAAAGGGAAGTGACATCCAAAATGCAAACTGAAAATGCTCAACCCAAGGTCTAAAATCCCTCAAAATTTCTAACAAATGCCATGAGTATCATAAATAGTGTTTTGAAGCCTGCATAACTGGATTCAGGACAAAATCCAGCCATATGGATAATGTCTCTGTCTTAAACTTACTGGCAGATATAACTGGTCTAAAGGGAGGAATAACACTGTTCCTCTGAACCTTAGGAATTCCAAAAAGTACTGCCATCTTTGGAAACTCCACTTGTAAATAACTATGACATTGGTATTCAATCTCTCCTTGACAGAACATATCAAAAAGACTAGTATCTAACTTCAGATAGCAACTCTTGATATATGACAAGCCCACTTTTTTATAAATTGAGTCATCTTTTAACATATCTTCTATGGACTTGACATAATCTACTGTATTCATAATTACTATTTTGCCACCTTTATCTGCTTTCATTACTCTAACTTCTTTGTTACTGCTGATAGATTTAAGTGCCTGGTATTCAGCCTCACTAAGATTGTGAACTTTCCTGTCTAGTTGTATCTTCCTGAAACATGATTCACATAAATTTTGAAAGACCTGTAATGTGCTTAATAAAGGTGGGTTGTAAGTAAAAGCCTTTTTAGTTCCTTGGGTAACCACTGTGTTACTGTCTATGTTAACTTCATGCATGATATAGCTCAAATTTAATTTCCTTGAATATAGTCTGTAACTAGCAAACTACTGAATTTAACCCATATACAAGTCCAGCAGTGACTGCTTAACTATAGTACCCAGGTTGCAATATAGCCCCTCTTTGATTTCATAACACTAAATATAGGTAACATTTCCTGACAACTGTTTTTTTCTTCCATTTTTACTCAATTATTCTGATTGCCACAAGTTATCCATAGTACTTTGGAAATTATTTTTATCAATAGCTTTATACCTCTATTCACTCCAAATAAAATATTTTACTAATGCTAGCAGCTCTCTCTTTATTTCTCTGAAAATATATTATTCATCAATGTTATTTATTTACATTAATTTCTTCATATGATTTAGCAAGTTATTTGTACTTTGGGAAACCTTTGCATGACATTCAAAATATAGATTCAATTTACTAAACGATTCAAAGGCTATGTTATTTTGTTTCAGTCCGAATGTTGAGAAAATAATTGTTTTACTACTTCTGACTATCTCTAATATTTTCAGATTCCTCCTCCATAAAAACTTATCTCCATGTTAAATGCCCTGACAAAGACTATCTATGGAAAAATGTATCTGGAAAATTTATTTTGGATACCCCACACTTTCCTGTTCATTTTCTTCTCAGATGCTGTCTTGGCCTGTCAGAATATAATTGGATAATTTTTCTAAAATTTCTTATAAGGCTTTCTTTCCTTATAAGACTCTTTTTATGTCTCTTAATATCTTCATGTTCTAATTCAGTTTACTAATTCTCCAATGACATTGTCTTTTTTCTGTTTCTCCTTTAGATATGGAATCACACTATTTTCATGGCTTCCTTTTTAATGAATCCCCACAAATGGTCCACTGTTTTTAACTCCTGTCAATGTTCTGCATTATTTCTCTCTATGCTTCCTAAAAAACTGGAGTAGAACCTGCAGCAGTCTGAATTCACTGATGTTTTTGCACTTCCGCACATTTTCAAGGATTGTAAACCACACTGTGGCATTGTCACTGCTTCCTATTTATATTATCTCACCTGCCATTTAACCGCATCCTCAGTGGTGAAGGTTAAGAATGCCCCATTTTCTTCTGTGTGTCATTGCAATTTGAAGAAAGTTCCTTCCACAGAAGTATGTATAGCTTTCATTTATTTTTCCTCAACCCATATTTGAGTACCTGTCAATGCACTAATCAAAGATTTAGATCTCCCATGATAGCAGTTGTTAATTCTATTGATCATTATCTATAACCTTTTAGCTTCTGTTTACTGGAATCAATCAGCGTGGATCTCTTTGTTTAATTTGGTTCTGTCTGGACACTGGAACTGCTGGATTGGTTGCCTTTGGTACCTTCTTTTTTTGGCAATCACTCTCCTGACAAGATTGAGCTCCTCCCTTGTTCCGTAAACCTCTGCCCTAAGGACAGACTCCAGATCTCATTCCTACCATTGCAGCTTTGACATTTCTATAATGAACTCAAACATTTAGGGGTATTTTTCTTGTGTTTTCAATAAAATACGTACATTCTGTATATATCATTTTGTCAGGAAAAGCTATCATTTAACTATCTGTTTCACCTTTCCACTGTTTTCTAGATCTCAGTAAAAGTTTCTTCCATTTTTTTTCCACACTCTTTTTCCTTCCCCGCCCCTCATTGCTTAAAAATATCAGTTTCGTTCTCAGTTGTTTAGTATTCATAGTGAGAACTTCAAAAAAATAATTATTTAACTAGATTGCGGTTGTGGTGTTTTGTTAGTGAAGTAAGGCTTAGATTTAGAAAAAGGACAAAAGCCAAGGTTTAAGAAATATAAACAGTATGACTATAAATTCCCACCTCAGGACCAGTGTAATACCTGTATTGTTTGTTATGGTTTGGAGCAACTGGACAGTGACTGCAATATCTGTGAAAACATTATCTCATGCATTCTCCTAGATAGGAGAAATAAACTTGCACCAAAGGATTTGCTTCATTCTGAATTGACCTTTTTGGATGAGGTGACTTTGGAAATTAAGGACAGAAATGTATCTATAGGGTCATGTCCTGAGAAGTGGAAAGAAATATGCCCATCAGGGCTACAGAGGGTCCTTTCAATGTCTCGGCCAAACCAGTAGATGAAGAAGAAGCCAAAATGTGAAAAGTGAAGGTTATTCTTATAGCCCTCTCCTGGCCACACCAGATTTGGTTCTCCTTGTTGTGGCCTCATCTAAAGATAAGACAACTTCTCCTTTCCAATGGTCATGGTGCAGTCCATCCTGCTATGCTTGCAGGCAGGTGACTGGATATGCTGCTTGGACTTCCAAGATGCATATCTACAAATGAAAATAGTGACAGTATCAAGGAAGTTCTTATGCCTCCAGATGAGGGACAGCCATTATCAATATCAGAGGCTGCCATTTTGACTCACCACAGACCCCTGAGTGGACTGTTTACCAATCACATGGCTGCAGTTGCAGTCTACATGTAATGTTTAAAATCAAGGTTTCCTCTTACCTGGATGTTTGGCTCATAGCAGCTGCCACTTTTGAGTTACTCCTATTTTCACAGTAGTAATTACCATGGCTATGTCTATGTTTGGGGATCCATGGTCAATCTTCCAAAGTCTCAACTGCTCTCAGCTCATTTTATAGATTTAATTGACTGACAGTTGAACACAGTCACTCAGAAAGCAAAATTGTCCCCAGGCAGAATTTCTTCCATTGTGAACAAAGTATAAAGTATTTGTCAGACTTCAAGACCAACAGTGTCTGTGATCCTAAAGGGGTTGGGTTTTATCACTGCACACATTCAGATAGATTCTGTGCTTTTTTTCACACAATATAATCTTTATGCATATTTAGTCTGGCAAAAGAAACTATCAGTGGACCAGCCTTTTGTTCAGCCCTCTCCTAATGCCCCAGTAACAACACATCCACTTTGAGGTGGGGGGCATTATCTCCATAGGATGGTCAATGGTACATGGACACAACAAGAGGCCAGATCACACACCAGAGTGCTTGAGATAAGAACAGTCCTATTGTTGCAAACATTTCAGGGCTGCTCCAACAGGGTTTGATCACAATCCACATAGGCAATATGGAAATGGCATGGCACATAAACAAGATGGGACACAATCTTACCATATTTGCAGAGAAGCCATAAGGATATGGAAATGGATCTTAAGGTCACCTTGCTTTCTTATCGCAATGCTGATAATGGGGATATCCAATCTGATTGCGAAGAGGTTAAGCAGATAAATATTGTTCTCAAAAGAATGGTCTCTCAGGAAGAAAACAGCACAGAATATATTTCTGAAGTGGGAGAAGATCCTATAATAATATCTTTGCTTCATCATCTAATACCAAATGCAGTGGTTTTTAAACATTGCTCCTCAAGAAGGACAGACACCAAGAGTGGCATTCATCCATGATTGGCCCTTAGGTCTCCTTCATGCATTTTAGTCATTTTCTTTCCTAACCAGCTTCCCTTAGAAAGTCAACATTTGCAATGTGAAGGTTATTCTCATAGCCATCTTCTAGCCAACCCAGATTTGTTTCCCCTTTTTGTGGCTTCATCCAAAGATAAGACAACATCTCCATCTGCAGCACCCTCATCTATTGTTACATTTGTTCATGTCACCTCAACCAGCTATTCATTCCCTTCATCTGACCTCATGGTTTCTCCACTTCCATGTGATAGCCAGATAGCCAACATTTTCTGAAAAGGTAATGAACTTACCATCTGCTTTTTCAAAACGGGCATCAAGTAAGGGCATACATCCTGCTTCAGCATCTCTCTTGCTAGAGTGCCATCATGCCTGACTGAGAGTGTTTCTTAAACAATCAGAATTACAGAGCTACATACATATATTTTTTGCTCTTTATCTAACTGTTCAGTGTTACTTATCAGTACTGCACTGGTTTTATTTATTTGTTTATTACTACTGCACTGTTTTGTATTTATTTGCTTAACAGTACTGCACTAGTTTTATTTATTTGCTTATCAGTACTGCACTGTTTTTTATTTATTTGCTTTACAGTACTGCACTGTTTTTTTTTTTTTTTTTTTTTTCTTAACAGTACTGCACTGGTTTTATTTGTTCAACTGAATTATTTACTTTTCTGTGTCTCCATTTTTGTTTTTCTCCCACCCACCTGCTGTTGTGTTTTTAAAGTTTGTGGCTTTTGCTGTTGCCTGCCCCTACTCTGAGTTTGTGGTGAGCTCATCCCAGAGAGGAAAAACTGGTCAAACAGCTTTTGTGTTATCTGTTTGCCTCAAGGTGTGGCTTTGAAAGGGCCTTTTATCTTGCTGGTATAAAAATATTGCTTTTGTGTGAATTTCTGCTTATCTTGCTAGAGCTCCATTGTGCCTGACTGACGGTGTGTCTTAAACAATCTGAATTACAGACCTGCATACATATATTTTTTTGCACTTTATCTAACTGTTCAGTGTTTCTTATCAGTACTGCACTGGTTTTATTTTGTTGCTTATCAGTACTGCACTGCTTTTCATTTATTTGCTTTACAGTACTGCACTGGTTTTAGATTTTTGTTTAAAAGTAGTGCACTGGTTTTATTTTTTTGATTAACAGTACTGTACTGTTTTATTTATTTGTTTGGCTGAATTATAAACTGCAAACAAAAAAGCTTCACAAACCGTTGAAACACTTAATGTGAAGAGATATAACCTGGATACTGCCCAACCAAAACCGCAAACAGTCACGGAAAATCCGTGACTGTTTGTGGTTTTGGTTTGGCTGAATTGTATACTTTTCTGTGTCTCCATTTATATATTTGCTGACCTCTGGTTGGAATTTTTGTTTTTCTCCCACCCAGCTGCTGTTGCATTCTTATAGTTGGTGGCTTTTGCTGTTGCCCACCCCTGTTGTAAATTTGATAAGGGACACTCCTCCTACTTCCATTTCATTAGCTCATTCTATAACTAATACACAGATCATTTGGGAAGGCCAAACCCCTTAGTTCCTTAACATTGAATTTTCTTCTGTTCTTCCTCTCTCCCTTTCCACTTTACTAACAAAAAAAAAACACTTTATTCAGGTGCTTTTAATGTATTTGCATTTTCTCCTCCTATTCTATCTTGCTTTTTCTACTACTTGCTGTGGCTTGTTCTCTAAAGTGCTCAATTACATCTTTTCTGTTACATTTATTACTGATTGTTTATAGCCTGTTTAAATTGTGTTTTTCTAAGTCTCTTAGTTTTGGTTTAAGCACTTGGGCTTTAGGCTTACCCATTATCTCTCCCTGGCCTTTCTTACTCAGATTCTGACAAATATGGATGGACAGTCTCCTACAATTTCTCCTGCCAGTCTGGTTGATATGGGCATCCTGAGACAGTGTAGCAACTGCCTTATGTACACAGACAACCACCCACTACTACCACCTAGGAACACAATTTGCAAGGGATGCAATTGCATTAGGAACTTAGAGTTTATGCTCTCTCCCTCACAGGCCACTATATCTGGCACTGAGAAGGATGTCAACACAATCACCACACCTCAAACACCACCCACACCTACACAACACACATCCACATATGTGGAGGCCCTCAACAAAAACATACCCAAACAAAGGAAACCTCCACAGCAAAAACACACGCAAATTCCATAGCCCTCCACACCACATACCACACATAGTTCACACACCTGTGTCTCACAACCAGTAAGGCTTAACCATAAACCCAACATATTAGTCATAGGAGACTCTATTGTGAGATACACATATGTGCTTCTCACCAGGCTGCATAATGAGAAAGTCACAGTTAGTTGTCTTCCAGGGGCCAAAATTCACCAAATCACACACACACACACACACACACACACACACACACACACACACACACACACACACACACACACACACACACACGCACACACACAAACATTCAAGTATCTCAACAACAGGTACTGTTATGACTGTCATAGCCCATGTTGGTGTGAATGACTTGAGATGTACCTCTCTGGACTATATGAAGAGAGACATGATTGAACTAGCTGAATATGTGTCCCAGGCAGGTATGCCCCTAGCCTTAAGCAGCATTCTACCATCACCCAAAGTGATGCCTCAATACAAACAGAAAATTATTGACTTTAACAATTGACTTAGTTTCTGGTGTCATTCCAGGGGGATCCAGTGCCTGACAGCTTGGGGAAGATATGATTAACAGACCATGATGCTTTGCCATACATGGTCTGCATCTGTCTCACTTGGGCTTCAGGCTTCTGGCAAAGGCTCTTGCCTCCACCATAGTGCCTTTTTTTAGAAAAAGTGATGAAGTTAAAATTACCAACATAAACATTTCAACAAAATGCAAATTAAAGGTAATGCTACTAAAAGCTAGGAGTCTAAACATGAAACTGCACTAATTGCAAGCATTCTTAACCCTGGAAAATGCTGACATCTGTGCAGTCACAGAAACCTGGTTCAAAGCCATGGAGAGCACCCCACCCTTTCCTGGTTACTCATCTTATCATGCATTCAGACCATAAACTGTAGGTAGTAAAGCCAAAGGAGGTGGAGTTTCAACATATATATATTAAAGACATACACACCTTCAGGCTGGTCAGAGAGTATGACGCACAAGAGACACTCCAGGTGCAGTTAACCATTGACAAGACTCCTACACAAATCATAGCAAGCTACTGCCTCCCAAATCTGACTCAAGATGCACAATCTGCCTATCTGGATCTTTTTGACTCTATCAAGATTTAACCCTTTACCCTGATCCTAGGTAACTTTAACTACCCAAACATAGACTGGAAGAACTACTCATGCTAGAACACAAATGTCCAGAGATTCCTTGATTTTGTCAATCCAAATGCTTTGGTACAGCTAGCTGATACCTCCACAAGAGGTGATAATATCTTGGACCTGACATTAACCAGCATGAGTTACCACTGCAGCATCCCTGCTGTATCATCCTCCCTGGTAAGATCCGACCATAAACCAGTCACTTTCGAAGTCACCATCTCCCCTGCCCCCCCCCCCTCTAGCTAGGGTCAAACAAAAAACTTCTCCAAAGCTGATTACAGCCTCTGCGGGATGGTATAAACAGCTTCACAGCCCCCTCCCCCTCTCTAGGAACTGGGACCAGTACAAAAAAACTATACCAAAGCACTATATGAACATTTATGTAGATGCATGGAATCAGGAATACCAGACAGGACTAAATCATCCTCCGCAAGGAAGAGTATACCTGTCTGGTGAACATCTGCAATAAATAAACTCTATAACAAAAGAACAACAATTGCTGTCCAGGACCAAGAAGAAGCAGGTGCCCAATTGGAAGAAATCTCTCCTTAGTCTGAACAAGCAACTAAGAGCACTAGTGAAATCCTCCAAAGCAAACTTTGAGTCCAAATTGGCCACATCTACTACAGACAATCATAAGACCTTCTTTATATGTCCTCAATCTCAAAAGAAGCACCCAGATCTGTTCTGAACTGGTGGTCAAGGACACCACATATACAAATGCTTTAGCTATAGCAAACTTGTTGGCTGACAGATTCAGTGAAAATTTCACCCCTCTGTCCCCCATCAGTAAATCAGGACATTCTCAGTACCTTCCCCCTTCCCCTTATATATAGGGATCAATTCATCACTGCTCTATCAAAAGCAAAAAATACAGTCTCAATGGGACCTGATAACATCCCAGGCTGCCTCATGCATGAACTCAGGCAGTAACTCGCAGCACCATTAGGCACCCTATTCATCCAAAGGATGAGTACTAGCTTTGTCCTAGCTTAGTGGAGGACAGCCACTGTCATCCATTTACATAAATATGTAGCATCCACCGAATTGGGAAATTATAGACCCATCAGCCTAACTAGCCTGATCTGCAAGGCCATGGAATGGATTATGATGGATCTCACTAACAAGGACATTGCCAACCTCCAAATACTTGATACCACACAGGTTGGCTTCATCAAGGGGAGGCCATGTCTGTTAAATTTGGTCGACTTTTTTGAAGCAGTCACCAAAGCCGTGGATGAGGGGAAGATGGTGCACCACCTACCTTGACCAGGCCAAAGCCTTCGACACTATTCCCTACTTGGGCATAATAGATAAACTCTCTCAAATAGGCAACAATCAATATGCCACCAGATGGGTAGCTAACTGGCTCACTGATAGAACCCACCTAGTCAAAATAGGAGAAGCCACCTCAAGCAGTATACCCGTATCAAGAGGAGTACCTCAGGGTTTGGTGTTGGGGCCTCTGTTATTTTGGATATACTTTTCTGAAGTGCAGGCCAAAACCAGTGGGCTATGGCTGACCAAGTTTGCAGATGAGTGCAAGCTGGGTGCTGTCCTCAAATACCCTAGTGATGTGGACATCCTGCAAGAGAGTCTCACCCAAACAAATGGCTGGTGCCAAAAACACGGCCTCAAGCTTAATACCAAAAAATGCATCATCATTCCCTTTGAGGAGAATGACATCCCCACAAATTATCACATTAACAACAACTATCTAAGCACGCAATCAGTTGTGAGGGATTTGGTCACCCAGATTGATAGCAACCCAAATTTTGACCACCATGTTGCTTCCATTGAATGGAAAGCCATATACATGGCTCACTTCATAAGTAAGGGTATCTCATACAGCGCCAAAGAGGTCATAACATCCCTGTATTCTTCACTTATAAGGCCCATTATTGTGTACAATAACCATTCGGAATGTACCTCACAAAGCACATGCAGGAGCTGGAGAGAACACAGTCATTTCTCACCAGGTGAATCCAGGGGCTAAGCCCCCCTGCACTCCCACACCCACCCTAGTTATATATACTAACTCTGAGGTTTCACTAAACACACAAACACACAAAAAAAAACACTGCACACACTCACAGACACTAAAATCCCTACCCAATACCCTTACACAAACAACACTTACCTAAAACCCCAGATAAATCCACAAACCACACCGCATGTCACAAATGTGACACCACGACAGTGGATTAGACATTTCTGCATTCGACATAGTGCAGTTTCAGGTAACTGCACTTTCGACTATTCAGTCTCTAAATACTGAAATTCAACATTTCAGTATTTCCAGATTGTCTAGTGTATCTATATACATATATATATATATATATATATATATATATATATATTTTTTTTTTTTTTGTTAATTGGGGTGACATTAAAAAGATTATACTAGTCCTGAGAATGCAGTTATTTTTATTACTTTTTATTTTAATACTGGCATATTTAAAGGAAGTTTTTAATACTAAGGTTCCCATATTTTATATTTTGTTTGGGTTATTTAGTACATCTAGTTTTTTAAACTGAGACAGTTTCATCCGATATTTTAGCTTTACAAGGTTTTTCACATTTTTATATTACATTTGATTGCTTCTGTTTTTTGATTGGTTGTGTTTTAATGACAAGTATTATAAAGTGATGTTTAATTGTGTTGGCTGTTGCTCTGATGAAGTCCTTGCGATTGGGATGAAAGCATTAAACATATCATTAGAAACTTCTTTGGTCTACTTGAAATTGTGCCCATCATCTTCATATCATGTTCCTGTATTAAACATCTTTATTAGTTTACAGGTTTTAATGTTCTGAATAGTGTGTCCTTTCGTAAAGAGTTACAAGAAATGTACTCCTCTGCTTTCTGACTACTTTATCAGATTTACGCACCACCAGGCCTGGCACAGATTATACCCAAAATTAAATATTTGTCACTTCCATTCCCCTTCTAATACCTTATACAACAAAATGTTCAAGTATGGCTACAGTATCTTTGCCTGTTTGCATTCTGTTGACTCTGTTTTGTCAGTATTGTTTATCATAATGTCTTCATTGTTATTCTGCCTGGATTCTATAGCTGAAACTTTTTCTTAGACAGGTTCCTGCTTTCCTCCTCTGGTACAAAGTCCTCGTGTCATCATTAAGATGTATTGTCATCCCTTCACACAGCACTGCCATTGCCTTCAGCAACCATGGTCCCTTTATTGAACTGTCATCCTTTTTTCTAATTTTCTTCTTTTTTGTGTCATATGTTAGTGTTGTGTCCCTTTATTTTATGTTCCATTTGCTGTTTCTGCCTTTTTTTATTTGATTATTATTTGCCAACCCATCTGTACTCTGTATCTCAAGCACATATATTTCAATTCCATTCCATTTTCTAACATGTTTTATAGAAAACACACCACACACAAATACTTTTTTTCTTATTCTGTCACCATGCTGCACTGATGAACAAATTCTGACTTGATATTGCACAATTATCTTACGTGAACCATAAATATTTTGCTATGTATTTCCTATTATTTCAGGTTTTCCTTTTTTAATAACTTTGAGTTATCATGTAAGACACAGGCAAACATACATTTATGTAAAAGAAAAGAAACCATGTTAACATGTTCACAGTTACAAACATTAGACATCACATATATGCATTTTTATACAATTATCATCAATCCGATATTGCAGAAAATGCTCATTTCCTGCCTTCCCTTAAAAGCCACTCCTCCAAAACATTATTATGCATGTATTGTTTCCATAATTTCAGTTTTTTTTCTATATACTTTCCTCCTACCTTTTTCTAAAGATCCCACTTCCAGTTCTTTTATCTTGATTACAATATTCACTACTTCCAATACAGTGGGTTTAGACTTTGACTTCTATTTTCTAGTAATTGGTTTTTCAGCATCCAGCAGAATTAAACTTAACAGAGCCTTACTCTGTCTAAATAATTTAAACCCTACATCCCAGCTCAAAAACTCATTTTCTTAGTTACACACATTTGCTCACCCAATATTTCTAACAGAGTACACTGTAAGAAATGTTTGAAGCCTGCCAACTCATTATATACCCAAAACACATCCCCAGTTATGTTTTTCTTCTGCATGACACCTGCAACATTTATCATCTACCTGAGGAAAAATTCTTTGTAGTCTGCTTGGGGTATAAAAATATCTGTGCAAACACTTCTAAGCAAAAATTTTAAATCTTCTGGACTTTGTTGACTATTTGGGAGCCATACATATGTCCTCCCATTCTTTCATTGAGAATTGCTTATCTAATCTTTCTTCCCAATGTTTTCTAACCTCTTATAATTGATTCCTATAGTTGTTGGGCAATATTTTATATGCCATACTAATTATTCCCTTTTTAACAGCAGCTTCTGTTCTAGATTCAACTAAAAACTCTATCAGAGCAGTTCTTTCACTAAGGATTCCCCTATACCTTTCTCTTTGTCTGTACTCTGATATCAGTCCCTGATAGGGAAGTCAGTCACTAGCCTGTAGTCCAAATGTTTTCTAGGTTTCTTCCATTCATTATTTTTCCTTCTCTAGTTATTTGTTCCCAATGTCTTGATTCCTTTGCCAGTTTTCTCCAGTAAATTCTGGCCACCTCTTGCCTATTCTCTGTTTCTCTAATTGCAGTCATCCCTCTTGGCAGAATCTCCTTTCTTCATTCTCATGATGGCATAGTTGTTAGAATGCTTTCTGCTACTTTATGAATATAATATTATGTGTGCTGTTTTTATTCTCCTTGTGTATCTGCATAAAAATCCCACTGTCCTTATCTCTTGAATATCCTATTTGCTTCAGCATCATCTCTTTCCACTTTGAATTATAGCTTTATGCTTGTGTTATGTATATGAGCCTTAAGTGTGTAGCTCTAAAATATCCCTTCAAATCAGGTAATCCTAAACCACCTTGTACTTTTGGAAGGATCAAGTTATCCCACTTGACCCAGGCCCTCTTCCCTTCCCAGATAAATTCCTTCAACTCTATTAAGTCTTTTTCACAACTTCTCCTCTGGTTTATAAAAATATGCTTGACCTGTATATAAAACTTAAGGGACTAGAACATTTTCATTGCCTGTATCTTGCTATCCATATCTGCACACACCAGATTCTAGTTTCTCAGTTTTGTATTATCTTTTCTTTAGTCTCTTCACACATATTGTTAGCTGCCATAAGAAAAATCTTTTTAATCCATTCTCTTAGACACTTTATTTCTTCACCTTCTTTCTTGAAAAGATTTGAAGCTTGCATAAACTAAAGCACTTCTGGTCATTCCCTGCTGGGTGAGGAAACCTATATATTTTTTGTCTCTGACTGACAGAGCTGTTTTCTGTTTCCTGTTCCATTTTGTTTTCTGTTTTAAGAAATCTTCTTGGGCTGGTGTTTTTGTTCTATGTCAGAGGCAGACACTTACATTATCTAAATAAAAGAATAAATCCAAGACCTGGGATAAAGGTACAGTTGTAAAAACTTGTAACAAACATAAAAAGAACCGAACCAACATGACTAAAAGGAACTCTCTTTAATAACAAAAATAAAAAATGAGTAAGCGCTTTCACTATGCTAAGATCACTTCCTCAGAGTCTGAGTGAAAGTGCTTACTCGTTTTTTGTGTTTCTTATTAAGAGAGTTCCTTTTAGCTGAGTTGGTTTGGTTCTTTTTATTCTTTTTATGTTTGTTACTCGCATCTAGGCTGCGCATTTCACGTTGTTTTTTTTTTTTTTTCATTGGCAAAATTGTCTCTAGAGTGATACTTAAATACTCAGTGAAATTCTGGGCCTTTGTCTTTGTCTGAAAAGATTTGATGCCTGCATAAAATAAAACACTGCTGGTGATTTCCTGCTGTGTTTCCCCTTTGTTGAGTTGCTTTTTAAACCTGGTGATTTTAAGCTACCCACCCCTACTATATTTTGTGCTTAATAAGCTCCTCCCTTTCTATACTGCTGTTGATATCCTGAATTATGTATTTGCCTTTCCTTGTGCTTATATTGAAAAAGGCATTTTGCCTCCCATTGTCTGTTCTGCCTGATCTGACTTCATTATCTAGTTAGCTGTTAGACAAAGTAGTGTATTTTTACACTGTAGCAAGCAATTGTTTTTACATCAGAAGGAGTCAGTAGATTTCCATCTCATGCACTGGAAGGTAGTCTGATCTATTTAGTTTGGGGAAATACCTGATATTTCTGAATGTAGATTTAATTGGCTGGAGGGCTTAGTAATCAGCTTATCTTGTTTTTCAGTGCCTTTATAAATGCTATACAATTGACTGGCTCGTGGCTTATTTATTCAAAGTGAAGTACTTTAATTGAATAATCCAGTTTTTAAAAGCTGTTTAAAGTACACTGCTGTATCTATATCTTAAAGTTTGTTTGTGGTGGCATTTCACTTAGGGCACTCCATTACTGTGCTCACATTGGGAGCACTGGGATTATTCATCCAGTGACGGTAGATGTTTACTGATCTATCTGAGCTGGGAAACATGGAAAAGGTGTCTAAATATTTTTTGCACTTCTCTGCAATTGATTTGCACTATTCTGATACATAGATAGTATAAACTAGATATAGACATGCTGAATCTAGCCTGTTATAGATACACTTGAGCACTAAACCTACCGTCTTACATTAAGAAGGGCTCAACTCACCCTTGTGGCAGAAGAGTGTGGATCTAGCCTTGTCTGAGCTGGGGCTTGCTGGAGAAAGGTTCATTTTGTTTTCTCCTATTGGTAGATTAGCGCAAATTTGTTTAATTTTGTTTGTATTTAGACCTCACTTTTGTGTGGGTTTGCCCTCAATTAACCAGAGATGCTCTACATTTGGCATCCAAGGGAAAACAACTAGAAAATAAGTATATGCTGTGTTTTTTCTGTACATTTTGAACTGTAGTCTATCAAATTGCTCCATTTTTGTTTTTGCTTACTGTTTTACTGTTTGCAACTGCTTTTTCAGCACTCGATTTGCACTGTTCTGATACCTAGAAAACATAGACTAGACTCAGACCTGCTGAATCTAGCCTGTTATTGTTACAATTGAGCACTAAACCAGCCATCTTGCGTTAAGAAAGGCTTCCCTGCACCCCTTGTGGCAGAAGAGTGTGGATACAGCCTTGCCTGAGCTGGGTAATGCTGGAAGAAGGTTCATTGTTTACTTTCCTATTGGTAAATTAGCTTAAAAGAGTTTTAATTTTGCCTGAATTTAAGCCTTGTATTTGTGTGTTGCAGCACACTGTGCAATAGGGGTTAGCAGTGCCCTATATAGACACAAATGCATTGAAACTCAATTTTTTCCCTAGGCATCTATCAGTGGATCCCTCCCAAGCTTCCTACTGCACTGTGTGCACACTGAGCAGCATTACCACATTTAACATCCATAGCCTTCAATAGAATGAGCACCTTTGTTAGTCCAAGCACAAAAACTGGTCAAAGTAGCCAACTCCCTTCCCCAATAGTACATATGGTAAAAACATGCTATAATGGACTGGCAGTTGCCCATCATTTCAATGGCCAGCCTGACTGACATGGGCATCTTGAGGCAATGTAGTAATTGCCTCATATATACTGACAACCACTCATGCCTAAAACAAACAAACACCCTATTTGAGATTTGTAATTACACTATGAAATTAGAGTCAATTCTCTCACATTACAACAAACTGGACATCAAACAGGTTGTCAGCACACAGACTTCACCTCTCACATAAAATGAGATCACTACACATAAACCCACATCAACAGCATTTATATCACGTTATTGAAAGATGAAAATAGCGAACGCTATTTCATCGAACCTAAAATATCGAAACCACATAATATCGAACGTTCAGAACAGCAAATTTTTTACTTAGGAAAGAAATTGCTATTCCGAAACACATACACACAACACAAGCACACCTAAAAAATATCAATACACACACACATACACTTATAATCCTACAACTAACCCTACACTAAACTATACATACACTGCTATCTATCCACTTACCGTAACCCAAACCCTAACTCTAAGGTCCGTCACTATTGCACACTCACCTAACATGCACCCTAACCCTAACTCACTTAACTCGCCCCTAAACCTAATTCACTTAACCTGTGCCCTAACCCTAACAACCACACAACCGCACACTTACCTGAACCAGACCCGTAAATCACCACCACAGAGCTGAAAATAGCAAAGCCACAGAACCGGCCAACCGAATTCTTTCCCTAGGAAAGAATTCAGTGTTCTGCAGCTTTGCTATTTTTAGCATTCGATTAAAATGGGTCGATATTAGAACATTCAGAGTTTTAAAACTTCAATGTTCTGATATATTCTCCATACACAGAGGTACTCACTCAAAGCATACCAAAAGATCAAAGACCTCCCAAACATAAACCACTTGCATGCACACACACACACACACACACACACACACACACACACACACACACACACACACACACACACACACACACACTGCTATGCAAATAGTAACCACTACACCTAATAAGACATGCACCAGTGTCTCAGCAAATAAGCCCCTAAGGCACAGTATCTCAAAACCTAATATCTTAGTCATTGATGACTCCATATTGAGACAAACAGATGTCCTTCTCACCAAGCTGGACAAGGAGATGGTCATAGATGGCTGCCTGTCAGGTGCCAGGATCAGTCAAATCGCACATGTACTCAATTCAGTCAACAACAAGTACTGTTGTGACTCTGCCATAGACTATGCTGGGGTGAATGACTTGAGAAGTACCTCCCTGGAATATATCAAGAGACACATGACTGAACTCTCAGATTATGTGTCCCTGGCAGGTATGACCCTAGTGCTAAGCAGCATTGTGCCTTCACCTACGATGATGCCACAATAAAAATCAAAAATGATTGACTTTAACAGTTAGCTTATCTTGTGGTGTCAGTCCAGGGTGATCCAGTATCTGTCAGCCTGGGAAGACATGACTGACAGGCCATGATGCTGCACCTATCTTCTCTAGGCTTTCAGATGCTGGCAAAGGCACTTGCCTCCCCCAAAGTGCCTTTTCTAGGCAATGTCTAAACAAAATTTCTGACAAAACAAAATCTACTCAAGACAAATGCAAGGTTATGCTGCTTAATGCTAGGAGTCCAGACATGAAACTGCCCTCCATGGAAGACCTCCACAGCTTGGAAGATGCTGATCTCTATGCAGTCACTGAGACATGGTTCCAGGCTGTGGAGAACACCCCATCCATGCTAGAATACAATGCCTTCAACATGTTCAGACCTCAAAATAAGTGTGAAAAAAAACAAAGGTGGGGATGTATACATCTTCATTATAGCCACATACACCTCAAGACTGATCAAATGTGTGTGTGGGGGGGGGGTGGGGGGGGGCTGGCCAGGATGTAACTAGTGTAGCAGCATTTTTCTCCTGCTCTGCTTCTACATATATTCCTGACAGGAAATTATATTTCTAAACAATTCTAAATAACGTAATTGAGTGAATTTTGATAAATCTTGCAGTACTCGAGGATTGTATCAAAGATTATTTTACATATTAGATTATTTTCCTGTCAAATTCTTTATGGGAAATATTCAGCCTAATAATGAATCATACAAAGGTAACTTCACAAGGTACTGTACTTAAAAAAAAGAGATTCATTCAGTACTAACATTCAAGAATTATCAGTTAAGATAGATAAATTGGACACCAAAATTGAGAATTTTAAACATAACTGTGCAAACAAATGAAACAAATCAATAAAGCTCTGCAGCTTCAGGAGACCCAGATATCAAGGCATCAATGATTCTTTAAATGACATGGAAGGAAAACTGAATGAGGATGTGAACAGTATTGAGTTAATGTTAAAGCAAAATACTCTTCTCTTAGCCTAAATTCATGACCCCAAAAACAGATCTTGCAAGAATAACATCCGTATACTTGGATTACCTGAAAGAACTGAAGGTAATAAGATGATTCATTTTTTATCTTCCCGGTTCCCTAAAATTTTAGACCTACCAGAAGCACTATCATTTGGAAGAGTGAGATCACATAGATCCTTAGTTACTCCTGTTTCTAAAAACACATCTCAGAGGTCTATTATTGTTAAATTCTTTCCTGTCAAGATAAATAACTTGTTCTTAAGGCTGCCTGGGCTAAATCACCGTTCAAAATAGGTGGATGTAACATTTGTTTTGACAATGACCATTATGCAGCAGTAATATCCAAGAAAAAAACAATTACTTCCTCTCCTTGGAGAACATATGAAAAACAAATAAAAGTACACCTACTGTTTCCTGCCAGATTAAAGATTTTCCTTTGATATGAAACTAAACTCTTCAAAGATCTGGACCCAGTATTATCATATGTACAAACTAAAAAAAAAAAATACTAGAACAAACAGAAGATATAGATTAGTCCATTATGTCCTTGAAGAGACAAGCAGAAAAAAATGGATAGAAGATACATGAAAAGAAAAAATGAGAGAAAAATGACTTGTTTCTTAATTTATATATACTAAAGAAAATAAAGTGCTAAATATTGCTTTTCTCCATATATAAATATGTATATTCTTTATCTTTATATTAAAAAATACTGGAAAAGATCTCATACTCATCTATAACATAAACAGAAGTTTGAAAATCAACAAAAAGTCTGCTATTACAAGGTAACCTAACCTTTTCATGTGATATTTGCCTAATTTTATAAACAACCAATGCTTTCTTGATATGCCTTAAAAATATATTATTAGGTCTTTTTTAGTCTTAATCCTTATTTAAAAGAAGCATATAGACCCTATACCAAAATTTACACTGCTGTGTTGAATTCACGGTTTGTTACCATTATGATAATACATGCTTTGTGTCTGTGTGTCAGTTGTAGTTGCTCTGAATTTGATTACATTAGTTTACATATCTAATTCTCTAAGTTGTCTTATTGTCATAAATGGGAAAATATTTCCTAAAAAAGGGCTTGTGCTTCAAGTGGCATTTCATGTTTTAAAAACATTAACAGTGAAAAAATGCCTTACAGGGGGAAGACAAACATATTTTATGAATGTAGATGTGGCCCTGCCTGATTGTAATTCTGAATAACATTTGAGGAGTTGTTTTAACATTACTAACAGTATAACCTGAAAGTTGTTTACCTTATTAGTGCATGGGCTTTGACAATGTGTAGCTGTTATGCCTTACCAGATGAATTGTGATGTGTTTGTTTTTGGGGAGGGAGATGATTCCATACTCTGTGGATATATTTCATGTTATGGTGCACAAATGAAGTGGCTGTGATGCTTGGAGTAGATTTAAAATAATCTCTCATTATAGATTTGTTATATGTGTTCCTTAGTCTTGATAACGAGATGAAATGCTGTCAGAGAATTAGAGAAACATGTTGTCTGGTTGCAAGATGTGTTCGTAAAATGTAGAAGTAAAGTTTTTTTCCCTAGTGCTTGAGTTTTCTCATCTTACTTAAACACTTGAAGCTTTCTCTGGTAAACAGCTTGAGCTTTCTGAAGTTTCCTGCCAATGCAGAGAATCAAAGCTGTTAACAGCTTATGATTTTGATTGGTGGACAGCTTTAGAAGGTTAATTTAAATAACAGGTGTTACCTATGAATAATGTATTAGCTCAAATGTCACTATGTTCTCAGTTGAACAAAGTCAATGAAACCATAAGATTGTGAATGGGGAATACAATAAGACACTCAAACTTTGATTTCTGGCTAACATAAATTAAAATCTAAGTTACATTGTACTGTTAAGACATCATCGCTTAACTCATTATATTCAAGTGACACCAGCAGGTGCATCTCCAGTTAACTCCTACTGACACCTCAAAGCATCAAATATTACATGTTCATATGTGCATCAATAATTCCAAAACTATGCTATGTACAAGGTTTTAAAAAAGTTCATCTTAAAGTTTACAAAATGGCAAACTCAATTGCATTAATATTTGACTTCTGCCTAGTGCAGATGAAGAGATATTAACTGTTGTTTTTATGATAGTAATTTATATAGATATCATTTTCACATTTTTCTAAATAACTCAACAACCACATAGCAAAGACAGAACTTCTTAACCTCATATGAAAGCTCTCAACTAGATGAATAAAATGCTCCTGGCAGTATGTGTGTAATTTGAATGGTTGTTGAGATATTGTAGGTTGTTTATAAAGTATTACAAACATAATAGTTTTGGTGTTTACTGGGACTTATAAAACTCAGTTTAAGACCTAGAACCTAAAGAATACTACAGCTATAAAAATAGTTTATGTTGAAGGGTTTGCCATTGATATTTCTTTCATAACCCCTATGGTTCCAGATATATGATCATTTGGTTGAAATGTGGGAACATAATTTGATTCTGTCAAAAGACTTAGGCTCCGCCCATTGAACTTCCTGAGCTCCATTGGAGTGAGTGAGGTAATAATATAATTCACTATGCTATAGTAAGTTACCAAAAATTTATTTTTTCTCTTTCTAGATGATTAATTTTGATATATTTTTCTGAATGAAAAATAAACATATGGATGTGACATTTTTGTTATATAAAGCAGTATAGTTTCTTACATAAGACAAATGATAAGAAAGCTATGCAAAACATGCAAACTATAGATTTGGTGAATGTTATGTTTTACATTAAAATATGTCAGAAGTATTACGTTTTATCATTTAATAAAGAAAACAAAATAATGCTGCGTGTACTGTGATATATTCTTGAGTATATTTCTTAAAGACTATATCTGAATGCACATATTAAGATGTTTCATAGATACATTACATTAATAGTAATGCGAACATACACTGCTGTTTTTATCATTATTTGTTTTCTGACAAAGTTCTTGGTATAAATAAAGAATTAAAGTGCTCAACACAGGTTTTGCTTTATTTATTTTGCCTGGTATAAGAATTATTGCATTTGACTCCAAAACAAATACCCCCTCTACTCCCCCCAACCCACTTAACAAAAACCTTTTCACCTTTCAAACTGTTCCTACTTCCTACATTAAATCACTTCTGCTGAAGCTCAAACCCTGCTCTCCCTCCTCTGACAATCTCCCACCCACCTTCCTCAAACTAGCTGCAGAATCCATAGCCTTTCCGTATCCCTCTTAATCAATAGATCCATTCAAGAAGCAACAGTGCCACTCATTTGTAAATCCTTCTTCACCTTCCCCTTGCATAAAGGGGGGAACACAGCTAACCCATATAACTATAGACCTATAGCCATCCTTGCCATCTCTCTAAAATACTCAAAAAATGCATTCATACACAGCTTCTAAACTATCTCCCCCAGGAAGACCTTCTCATACCCACTCAACATGGCTTCTGGCCAAACCACAGCACAGCTACTGCCCTCCTATCATCTACTCAAACTGTTGCCAAGGCCCGTGATAACCAACTCATAGCCTGTCTTTTCCATGACCTCTCTATTTGACACTGTCTCTCACCCTATACTTTTATCTATACTTGCTAACCTCTGCTACCTCTCTAGCCTGGTTTTCTAGCTACTTCTCTCAGAGGCAACAGTCTGTCAGATGGCTATCATCCTGCTCACCCTCACTTCCAGTCACATCTGGTGTACCCCAAGGTTCCATCAAGGTTAACATTTTCACCAATTAACTTCATACATCTTGCAAACAATCTTCCCTAATTCAATATGCTGATGACTCAATTCTTATCTCTACTTCCAGCAATATCTCTGAACTCCATACTCTTACCCAAGATGCCTTTCTATCCATTGAAAAGTGGCTGTCTGAAAATCTACTCACTTTAAACCCCCCCCAAAAAACAAACTATTGCTTTTTCTCCTTAGTTCTCTCTCTCATTATAAACCTACCTTTGTCATCACATTCTACAATAACAGCATCAGCCAACCTAAACCCCACAAAATGCTTCTAGGCACCATCTTTGATTATGACCTTAAATTTAACTTACATATTCTCCAAAGTATTAAAAAAAAAATCACCAGAAACTGGGCTTGCTTTTTCACAAGAGAAAATTTTTAACTTCTAACACTAGACTCTCGCTATCACAGGGTCTTCTCCTCCCCTCCCTTCTATATGCTGCCCCAGTACTAATTAACATTCAGTCCACAATCTTGGCCAAACTCCAACAAACATGCCACAAGAAAGCAAGATTTGTCACCAACTCTTCTTAAAACTTGCACCATTGCCTTGCACTCAACTCTCTCCAATGGCTTGAACTCCCACAACAACTTTTTCTATAACAGTTTCAAATCACATACTCTATATTATACAAACCATCTTCCTGCCCTGCTCGATCATCCCTGGTATCCACCTATACACCACACTAGTACCATCCCGCATCTCAAACCAGCAACTCATAGATATTTATCAACCAAACAAAATGGTCGGTAAACTACTATATAAATGTACTGTAGCCCAAGCTTGGAATAAACTTCCAAGACACATGCATTACATTACCTACCCTATGCACTTTAAAAAAGAACTCAGACTTCACCTAATTAACACCAACACTTGCACCTGTCATGACCCTACCTAATTCCACTATACTCTTGTATTTACTCTATTTACATTCTTCTGTTCTCTCCTATTCTTCAGACATCTTAGTCTACCTCCACCTGCTCCTTCTCACCTTACACATATACTTCATCTTTCTCACCTTACACTTGTACTTTTCCTAAATACTACATCCTTAAGCTATACTACTCCACCACATCTATATATGTATATATTTTTTACATTAGTACTCATTTATTATTATTTTGTGTGTGTGTGTATTCATATATATATATATATATATATATATATATATATATATATATATATATATATATATATCTATATATCTATATATATATATATATATATATATCTATATATATATCTATATATCTATATATATACATATATATATATATATATATATATATATATATATATATATATATATATATATATATATCCTCACCTTAAGTATCTTAATTTCTCTATCTTGGAGTGTGACCTTTATGTATTGTGTATGTATGTATTTTATGTATTGCTAACTGCCTGCAACTGGAGCTTTTCTGCTCGGGTCTCCACTGAAAATGGGCTTCTGGTCCAGCTGGACTAACCCACTTAACAAATGTCAATAAATAAATAAAAATAAATAAATTTAGTTTTTCTTGTTCTTTTTCCAGATTTGTTCTTTAGTTATATATATATATGATATTGACAACATTTTTATTAGAAGCTTGATGTTAATATCATGAGTATGTTATCATTACACTTGAAGTTATCATATACAAAATAAAGAAAGAAACAAACTTTATATTTAATAAGGATGACATAAGATTTGTTAGTTTATTCTAGCAAACTGCTGAGCACAAATAGCAATACATTATTGCTTAAATGTTTCATGACATCTATTTATCTATTATTATTACATTTTCACTGAATGAAGGAATTTTTTATTTTTTTTGTGAGGCCCATAATAACAATCTTTAACTGCAGTACAGCAGTTTCTGACCTTTTCAAGATGACACTAGATGAGACTCAAGATTGTATATAGTTATTGAACAATAATAAGATATTTTATTTATTAGTGTTTTAATTAACATATAAAAATAAAAAATATGTAAGTTAAACAACAACTTTAGATATGTAATACTTCTCTTATTTTTCATACATATATACTGGTTTTAAAGGATACAGATTTGTGTTCACTTTATTGAAGCAGAGCGGTTTGGACTTTTTAAAATAGTAGATGGGTGGGCTTGCTTGGATGGTTAGACTATTCAAGCAGGGAGTCGTAGACTCCATGAGGAATTAAAACGATTTTGAAAGTAAGTGTTTAGTTTCATTTGAAGTTTTTTTGTTTTTGGTGGGTGTCTATAATAACAAACATTATGAATCTAAATAAACTTTTGAGTATTAATATCAGTATGACTGCAGTTCTTTAACAAAGAAAAGATATTATACTAGGTGCTTGCAGTTAATTTTAGGGGAGTTACATCTACATTTTTGACCTGTATAACAAATGACATTTATTAATTGTATTTCCATAAATGTTACTCTCACTTCATTGTATAAAATATACATAGTTGCTATGTCCCAAAATGTCTATTATACCATGACCCCCCCAAAACGTGCACACTGATTGGCCAGCGTGCACATTGTAAATCGAGTTATACTAATGGAAAAAGGTCCGGTCGCCCGGACCTTTTTCCATTAGTATAACTCTACTTTTAAAACACTATCTCGCTATGTTAAATGGGTTTAACATAGCGAGACAGCTTTAAAATAAGCAACGGAGATCTCTGTTGCTTATTTTAAAGCTGTCTCGCTATGCTAAACCCATTTAACATAGCGAACAGGTTTAAAAAACGGAGAAAGCAAGATCTCCGTTGCTTTTTATTTTGCTATGTTAAATGGGTTTAACATGGCGGGACAGTTTTAAAATAAGCAACGGACATCTCCGTTGCTTATTTTAAACTGTCTCGCCATGTTAAACCCATTTAACATAGCAAAATAAAAAAAGCAACGGAGATCTTGCTTTCTCCGTCGCTTTGCCACAGCTCTGATGTACTGCGCGCACAGTACATCAGAACTGCCGCGGATGCCAGACATCTGCGGAAGGGCAGTAAACAGGCATTATACTATGCCATTATTTAAGAAAAGTAATAGTTTCTTTTCTTAAATAATGTCATGGTATAATAGCAATAACCCACTTCTGGGTGTGGGTAATGCTGTATTTACCCACGGTTGGCTTTGTTTGGTCCCACAGGCTTTGCCCTCGGGACCAAACCACACCAACCGTGGGTAAATCCAGCATTACCCACACCCAGGCGTGGGTTATTGCTATATTATTCCCTGTATCATTTATCATGTTGATTATATATGATTACTGTACTGTCTTTAAAATTTCTGTCTGTTCAAACAACTGTAAAGCTTTTTATCCACACATAATTATTACTGTACTGTTTCAAATGTTGCTGTTTATATAACTGTGGAGCTTTTCTCCCCAGGCCTCCACTGAAAATGGGTTTGTCAGGCCCAGTGGACTTTCCCAGTAATCAAATGTAATAAATAAATAAAAAAAACAAATAATGGCTGAAAAAGGGGTAGTCTAAACAAATATTTGAAGTTATTTAACTCTCAGGTTATTTATTTATTTTTTTACGAGAAACATACCTATTGACAGAAGATAAAGACAGACTCAATACTAAGTATTACTTTACATCATCTAGTTCACAATATAATAAAAAAGAAGACTTGCTATATTATGGAAAATTATTTGCCCATGCCTGAAATCATTGATATATATAAGGATGATAAAGGCATGCTTTGTTCTGTTACCCTAGAATGTAATAAAAGAATATTAACACTTATTAATTTATACTGGATTCCTGGAATAGGAATTAAAACTGTTGAACAACTTCTAGAACAAATAATTCAAATTTCAAAAGGCAGCCCCATACTAGCAGGAGATTTTAATTGTATATTGCCACCAAAACATACTAATAAAATAGATAAAAGGAAAATACAGGCATGAGCAAAGGCACTGTTAAAGTTAATGGATCTATTTCACCTTAAGAACATAAATGATTTCTCAGATCTAGAATCACTTTTCTTTACTCATTACTCACAAAGACATAGAACCCAATTCAGACTTGATAAAGTATATGTCTCCAATGAGTTGATAGATAAACTAGGCAAAGTTAAAGTGGTATCTTGCCCACTTTCAGATCACAATGCAATCACTTTTGAGCTGTTGTTAAAATCTAAGAATAACATCACAATCAGGAGATACTGGCATGTATAACTTGCTTAAAAGATTTTAAGGACTTTTTTATTAAAAAAATATTTTTGCTATAGAAATTAACAATACAGGAGATATTTCAGAAATCTATCCATGTGATGCACTAAAAGCATATCTTTCTGATAGGGTCACCTACTGACTATCAATCAAAAAAATGGGACAAAGAGCTATACAAGACACAATAAAAACTTGACAAATTGAAACTGGAGATACATACATGTAACAATAATAACATAGAAGGGATTTATAATCTACATAATAAGTATTTGGAAATTTAAAATAATAAAACTAGGATTAATCTAGAAAAGTTTAAGATAATTAATTTTCTCTATTAACCCAAAATCTATGCACAAGTTTCTAACAGAACAAAACTACTTAGCAAGTCTAACAATGTAATGGATATTTATTTACATAAGAGAAAAGGAAAAGTGACAGAAATAGAAGATATTTTAAAACAATAAGAAATTATTACAAGAAAAGCAATTCATATAATGTAATAACAGACTCAGAAGGGAGAATTAAAACTTTTACAAAAATATAAAAAATAAATTATCTGATGACCCAAATGAAATGACGTGATAATCCTTTCAAAATGTCTGATGTTCCAATTCAACTTAACAGATTAAAACATAACAATACCAGGTAATGATGGACTTTTACTAGAACTCTACAAGTTACTACCGAAAAAAGCTTTAAACATATTACATAACGTTTTTTCTATAGTTAAATACTTAAATGTTCCTCCCTCCTGGAAATATACTTTATCACCCCAATTTTAAAAACTAACAAAAATCCAACTGAATGTTCATTGTACAGACCCATTTCACTTTTAAATTAAGATTATAGAATATTCATGGCAATTCATGCTACTAGATTAAAATATATTTGACCTTCCATGGTTAATGAGGATCAAACTATTTTTCTTTTAAATGGAAATACTTATGACAATATCAAAAGAATAATCACAGTAATTGAATATGTAAACAAAACAGAATGTCACATTAATGAGTCTAGACATTAATAATGCTTTTGACTCTGTGAATTGGAAATGTCTTTTGTTACTCTTGGAGGAATGCAATTTTTTAAATAATTTTAAGCATCTTATACATCTTCTTAAAATAGGTACTTTCACTTCAAATTCTATACAAATTTTGAAGGGAACTAAAGAAGGCTGTACTCTTTCACCCCTACTTTTCACTCAAATTATGGAACCTTTTGCTAATTTTATTAGGTCAAATTTAGACATAAAAGGCATTAGCATAAATGTGAATTTGTTTTTTTTTTTAAATCCAGTTATTTGTTGATGACATTCTTCTAACAGTGACAGTGATAGCTCCCTTTCTGCTGTTTTAAGGCAATGGATGTGCTCCAAAAAATATGGTCTCCACTTTAATGATAACAAAAAAAATATCAATAAATGCCAATACTGATCGGATGAATGACAGAGCTACTAAATACATTTTCAAAGAGAAAAAAGGAACTATTCAGGGATAATTATAACATATAATATTAATAATATAATAAATTACAATTATGCTAACAGCCTAATCAGCTATCACTGTCACTGAGTGTCAGAAATAATTAACTTCAACAATTGGCTAAGCTTCTTGCGTCATTCTAAGGGGATCCAGTATCTGTCTGCCTGGGATGACATGATCGACAAACCATGATGCTTTACCAGAGATGGCCTGCACCTGTCGCCTTTGGGATTTTGGATACTGGCTAAGGCTCTTGCCTCCCCTATAGTTTCTTTTTTAGGCAAGATTCAAATGACAAATTCACCACCATAACAGGTACAAGCAAGCAAAATCTGAGGGTAATGCTACTTAATGCTAGAAGCCTAAACCTCAAAATGCACTCAATCGAGGCACTCCTTAAAATGGAGAACATCGACATCTGTGCAGTGACAGAGACCTGGTTCAAGGCTTCAGGGTGCACCCCTGCATTACCAGGCTATAATTCATACCACACTTTTTGGCCACCTAACCTGGACCGAAGCACTAAAGGCGGAGGCGTGTCCATATTCATTAAGGATATCCACACCTCCAGGCTAGTTGCTCAGCATAATACATCCGGGATTATCCAAGTGCAACTAACTCTGGGCAAGACTGCAATTCAAATTGTAGCTTGTTACTGATCCCCCACCATACCCCAGGATTCCCACCCCTCATTTCTTGATACACTGGAAAATATAAGGGTACAACCTAACACCCTAATAATGGGCAATTTCAACTACCCCACCATTAACTGGGAAAACAACTCATGTACCAACTCTAGGGCTCAACATTTTCTGGAATTCATAAATTCCAACACCTTGGATCAACTTATCCACACCCCCAACAGGGGCAGCAATATCCTAGACCTGGTCATTACCAACATGGGCAACTGGAGTTCCACACCAGAGGTCAATTCCTTGTTGGTCAGATCTGACCACAAGCAATTCACCCAAGACACCAGCATCCCACCCCCACCCCCCATTAGGGAAATCACAGTAAAAAAAAATTCTCCAAAGCCAACTTCAGACTTCTTAAGACAGAAGTGGCAAACTTCACGACACCCATGCTAACGGAAAATGGAGGTACGACTGCTGAATCCTATACAATTGCACTTTATAAGCACTTAACACGAGTGCATGGATTGTGCAATAACAGAACCAAGATGCTGTCCTCCAAAAAAAGGAAGCCAATCTGGTGGTCTCCTGCCATAAACAAACCCTACAACAGAAGAAAGAAACTGTTGAAAAAAGAGTACAATCCCATGATTGGAGAAACTCCGTGGTCAACCTCAGTAAGAAGCTGAGATTTCCCACAAAATCCTCCAAAGCTAGTTATGAAAACAAAATCGCCACTGATTCTAAAGACAACCACAAAGCATTCTATAGCTATGTCAAGAATCTCAATGGCAACACTCAGATCTGCTCGGAGTTACAGCACAATGGCACTAAATATACAGAACCAACTGATATCGCCAACATCCTGGTAGATAGGTTCAGTGCTAACTTTACCTATCTCTCATCCTCTAAAGGGCCTATCTCTAAATTGGAAGAATGCAAAGTTCCTTTAATCACAGCTGCACAGGTAAAAAACACACTCTCCAAAGCCAAGAACACAGCATCCATGGGACCTGACAACATCCCAGGCTGCATTTAACATGAACTACAGAATGAACTGGCATCCCACCTAAGTACCATGTTCAATCATAGCCTCACCTCTGGCTTTGTGCCCACTGAATGGTGCACAGGAATGGTTATCCAACTCCATAAAGGGGGAGCCACCATGGACACCGGGAACTACTGCCCCATTAGCCTGACAAGCCTGGTCTGCAAGGCTATGGAATGTATCATCATGGAATTTATATACAATGACATTGTTAATCTCCAAACTCTAGACCCTACCCAGTTCGGGTTTGTAAAAGGCAGATCATGTCTCCTAAACCTGATAGACTTCTTTGAAGCAGTCACCAAAGCTGAAGATGAGGGTAAGGTGGTTCACACAGCCTATCTAGATCTCGCCAAGGCTTTCAACACCATCCTCCACTCTGGAATTATAAATAAACTCATTAAACTAGATATAAATCCCTACGTCACAAGATGGGTTGCCAACTGGCTCACTGACAGAACCCACAATGTGAAAGCAGCAAACTCTAAATCTAACTTCAGACCAGTGACAAGTGGACTACCGCAGGGTTCAGTCCTAGGTCCACTCCTATTTGGTATCTACTTCTCTGAAGTACAGGCTAACATAGAAGGTCTTTGGCTAACAAAGTTTGCAGATGACTGAAAACTAGGAGCCATAATCAAAACTATTAATGATGTGGACATCCTACAAAAGGGCCTCACTGAGACAGTTGTCTGGTGTCAAAGCTATGGCCTCAAGCTCAATGCCAAAAAGTGCATTGTCATCCCTTTTGGTAAAAACTCTGTACCCATAAACTACCACATGTGCATTAGTCTACTTAACACCGAAAGTATGATAAAAGACCTTAGGACACAGGTGGACAGTAATCTCTCCTTTGATAATCACATTGTCACAGTAGTCAGGAAATCCTTCTATGTAGCACAGTTCATCACAAAAGGTTTCTCATCAAGGAAAAAAGAGGTCATTATTCCCCTCTACTTTTCACTCATTAGACTCCTTATAGAGTACAATGCCCCTTTTGGTATGTACCTCACAAGACATCTACAACAACTGGAAAGGCCACATAAATACCTCACAAAGAGGATTGCCTGCCTCAAATAGATGCTCTACGCAGACCATCTCAGAAAACTCCAGCTTTACTCTGTCGCATATCGTCTACTCAAAGGCAATCTCTGCCTAACATACAAAGCTATGTCAAACCCAGACCTGTTGGACATGCTCCACTTAAAAAAATCCCAATCCCTCCAAGCTGCATGCTCTAGGGACCTAAACATTGTCACCACAATAAACAGAACATGCTGGAGGGATAAATTCCTGTCCAGAGACTTCCCATACTCTGGAACAAACTACCTATATCTATATCAAACAAAGCTCCTCATTAGCACTCTTCAAGAAAAATCTTGATAATTGGTTGGGGCTAGGAATTCACCCTGGGGATCACTTCTGTGGCTCTGCTTGACAGGGGCACAGGAAAATAATTTTCTTGGGTGCAAAAGTGAGGGTACCATTTGCCTAGGCTTATATAGGCCCTAGGGCCAGTAGCCTAGTATCTACCTATGAACCTACGAAATTAATAAATAAATGGAACACATTTTTCTTCACAGTGGAAGGGAGAGACTATCAATAATCAAAATTATTATTTTACAAAAAAAAGGTATATGTTATTCAGTCATTATCTTTACCACCATCTAAAACATGTATTCAAGAATTTAATACATTAATTTTAAAATTTCTTTGGCCCCCAACAAACCAAGAATTGCCTTAAATCATAATATAAGGGACTGGACAGCAGTAAGAATTAGACTACCAGGTCTAGAATTATATTCTTTATCATCAATTATAAAAACAACATCTTTTAGATAAAAAGTATTTATCCAACCAGGTGGAAAGAGTTTACAGGATGCCTTTTCATAAAATTCAAGCATAACATAAACTCTAATCATAATCTTCTACTAGACAATAGTTTACATTGGTTAGTAAAATATTTCTTTTGAGAAAGGAGCCATCAGACTACTGCCTTTTATTTTATTTCTCCTATATTAGATACCTTTAGAAACTTAATTTATAGAAATCCAACATGTAAGGCATGGATTTTCTTCTTTTCCGTACAGCATACATTCAAAATAAGTTTCATTTCAAATTTAGACACAATGATTACATTTAAAGAAAAAAAAATCTAATATATTGGTTTCAATGAATGAATAATGAAAACTTGCATTCTGTTGGCTAATGCAACCAAGGGTAAGAGATCTTATCCCAAACTTAATTTAATTTTTAATATTATTAATGCAACAAAACACACTGGGAGACAGTCTCTTATCTAAATTATATATAGAGTGGTGAGGAAAGAAACAAAAATTTGCAATGAGAATTATTGGAACTATTTGACTTACATTAATAACAGACTTCAAGATAAAGAGGATAAAGAAACTGCAATATATTCCAAAAGACAACTTTCTTTGCCTAGATGGAAACATTTTATTTCAAAATTATTGCATAGATCTTTCTTCATACCTCATAAAATTGAATAGTGTTTAAAAAAAAGCAAGTTTTTGAAGATGTAAACAGCAGCTTAAAGCAGATTGGCAACACATGTTCTTTGTGTTGTACTTACACCTTATTGGAATAACATTTATCTTATTTACAAGCTTTATTTGGGGACAATTTTGTTTTATCTAAGTCATTATTTTTTTTAATACCCTTATTCCTGTTTGTATTAAAAGAATGAAATACCCTCTATTATGGTCCATTTTATCAATTCTGAGGAAAGTTATAAACAAGAATTGGAAGAATGAAGCTACACTCTCTTTCAAAGAATTCACAGATATTGCAACCAAAGTATGTGCTCTGGAAATTATCAGCATTAAATCAAGATATACTAGAATCACCTCCTACTATAATACATGGACAAATTTCAAGGAACTGCTTGATATACAAAAATAGCTATACTCATATCAATGGTAATGTATAGGAATTTTTTGAGAATTGTCACTGTTAGTAGACACTCCTATAAATTTTTCTTGCTTGTTCTTGTTCATATTTTTCTTTTTTATGCTCACAAATTTCTAAATATAGTTATTGTCATAATCAATTTAAAATCTAATAAACAATTTTAAAAAATAGCCAAGCAGTATGACTCTTTCGAACTACTCCATGTCCAATTAACTATAGCAAAATACCTTACCATGTCATTGCTATCTATAGGCCTCCACCATGAACCAAGAAAAGCACACTGCCTACCTGGACTTACTGGAGTCACTGACCATATAGCTCAAGACCTTAGCGATGGGAGATTTGAACTATCCTTCCATCGAGTGGGTGACATACATGAGCATGAACATGCTCACTAAGAGGTTCCTGGGCTTTGTCAATACAAATGCTCTGGAACAGATAGTCTGCACCCCCACAAGGGGCTCAAGTGTCCTAGACATAGTACTCACCAACAAGGGGGGGTCACCGCACTCCCCCCTGTGTTATGACTGCCCTGGTAAGGTCAGACCGTATATCAGTCCTGTTCAAAGTAACTATTGAAACTGTTACCACCACAAGATAAAAAAAAAAAAAACTAAAAACCTTTTCCAAAGCAAAGTACAGCCTAATAAGTGATGGTATAAAATGTTTTATACCCACCGTAATCAGAGACAATAATGACTCCTATGCAGAGGCATACACAAATGCCCTGTATAAACACTTAAGCAATTGCATAGACTTGGTGGTATTTGACTGGATTAAAACCAGGGTCTCCTGAAAACACAAGCCAACCTTGTGGACCAAGTATAAACAGGTTACATAACAAAATGAGGAAGGTGATGTCTAAGAACAAGAGGGAACCCACTCAGCAGAGGAAGAATTTTCTCCACAGCTTGAACAAGCAAATCAGAAATCTTGTAAAGTCTTCTGAAGCTAATTCTGAAGTTAAAATAGCATCCTTAGATAAAGACAATCACAAGGCATTCTTTAACTATGTCCATAATCTAAAAGGGAGTGCCCAGCTATGTGCCAGACTGGTAGTACTACATGGTACCACTCATACTATAATGGAGAAAATTTCCAACCTGCTAGTAGACAGGATTGGCTCAACCCCCCCCCCCTGTTCCCACCAGCCATAACCCAAAGCATACCTGCTACCAGTTTTCTAACTAGTATCTCAAGAGATCATGTCATATATGTACTCTCCAAGGCCAGAAATATGGCTTCAATGGGATCAGATAACATCCCAGGTTGCTTATTAAGTAATCTAAAATAGGACCTAGTTGACCCACTTAGCATTCTCTTTAACCATAGCCTGAGAACTGGCTTTGTTCCAGCAGAGTGGAGAACATCAACAGTAATCCCCTTGCACAAAGGGGGGGGGCATCAACTGACCCTGGGAAGTATAGAGCCATAAGTGTAACCAGTTTCATCTGCAGTGCCAAGGAAAAATCATCATGGACCTTATCAAGAAGGACATAGGTGACCTTCATACTCTAGATTCAACCCACTTTGGCTTTGTTAAGGGTAGATCATGCTTATTAAGCCTAGTAAACTTCTTTGAAAGGTTACCAAAGCCCTGGATGAAGGTAAGACAGTGCATACTGCCTATCTTGACCTAGCCAATGCTTTTGATACAATTCCCCACTCAAGTGTCATTGACAAACTCTCCCAGCTGGGGAATTAACCCTTACATCACTAGATGGGTAATGACTTGGCTCACCGACAGAACATATACTGTCAATGCTGGTGACTTCACCTCTGCCAGTAGACCCATCACCAGTGGCATACCACAAGCATCTGTTCTGGGACCTTTACTTTTTAGAATATATTTCTTGGAAGCCAGGATAAATTAGATGGCCCTTGGTTTACCATCTTCATTGATAATTGCAAATTGGGTGCAATCACTGAGTCCCCCAATGATGTTAACATATTACAGAAGGGGCTAACACAAACAAATGCCTGGTGCAAAATCCATGGACTAAAACTAAATGCAAAAAGTGCACTGTTATTCTCTTTAGCAAAGCAGAATTCCCTGCTAATTGCAATATTGACAGCACCCCCTAAGTTCAAACTCAGTGGTGTGAGATCTGGGAACATAGGTAGATAGCAAATCTGAACTTCGACCACAGCTGTAAGGAAAGCCTTCTACATTGTGCATCTCATAGGTAAGGACATCACTGTCAGGTCTAAATATGTTATAACTACACTGTTCTCTACCCTCATCAGACCATTAATAGAGTACGTTACTCCCTTCTGCATGTACATCACCAGACACCTACAGCAGCTGAAGAGTCCACACAGGTTTCTCACAAAGAAAAGACTGGTCCTCCAAACCATGTCTTACATGGATAGACTGAAAGCTCTATCACTGCACTTGTATCATATAGGCTTCTGATAGGCAACTTGTGCCTGGCCTACAGGGTAGTCTCTGACCCTGCCCTGATGGTTATACTGCACATCTGCAAGTCCAATGACACAAGAGTCACTCATTCTAGGGATCTTAACCTAGCCTGTGCCATAGAACATGCTGGAGAGACAGATATATCTCCCATAGATTGCCTCTACTTGGGATTAAATTCCAATTGATGTGAAGTAGAGTCCTTACTCACCCAAATCAAGCGCAACCTGGATAAATGGATGGGAGGCTGCAAATTCATCCCAGGGGTGGTACCCATGTCTATCATGTGCAGGGGTAGTAGGTGTTTATCATAGACTCGCTCTGTGAATTACATCCACCTAACCAAGGGCAATTGAAGCAACTCAGGATTAACATGATTAGACTTTAAAGGGCTCTAGAGCAGTTAGTCTAGTAACCTCTTATGAATCTATCTAGCTATCATCCACATAAATATGGGTACTGTTGAGGCAAGAATTGTGTTGATAGATAGTTTACAGTTATAACCTTTGTTTTATCTTCATTAATTTAACATCCCAAAAAAGACTTGAAACTGTCTCAAAATGTTTGTCAACACTGAAATGCCCTTTTCTGGTTTTATCAGGTACAAAATAATATCATCTGCAAATAAAACCAACTTTTCTTGATTACCATACCAATTATATCCTTGAGTCTCTCAGTCCCTGAATTTCTGTTTCAGTGGCTCTAAATATAATGCAAATAACAAAGGGAAATGAGAACACTCTTGCCTGGTTCTCTGTTCAGACAGAACTTATCAAAGATGAACCCTCCCAGTTTCATTTTTGCCTCAGATCCTCTCTTATTTCCCCCCTAATTAACATTATTATACCAGGGAATGCAACTGCCATTGCCCTACTCATAATATCCAAGCTTACTCTAGTGAATAATTTCTCTACATGAAGACACAACAACAGTTGCTTCTGCTTCCCTCTGGAGCATCATTTTTCCATTACTGCTGCCAAATGTTTGCCTTACCCCCACAAAAACACATTGATCCATATATACCAAAGTTTGCAACACTGTTGCCATTCTCTTAGCTACTATAGACACAAACACTTAATCATAGTTTAAAATTGAAATGGGCCTATATAAAGCTGGCTCTGATGGGGCTTTACTATGTGTAGGTATTGCAGCTACCACAGCTTTCTTCCAGGATGTTGGTGGTCCCCCTCCTATTAAAATACTGTTAAAACAAAACCTTGCAAATCCTTATAATTTTCTTCTCTCCTAGCTTGCAAACTAATACAGGGATGCCATTTATTCCTGGAGACTTTCCTGCAGATTGATTATACATCACCATTTTTACCTCATCTATTCCTATCTTAACTGTTAATTGGAAGAGCTTCATCTACATCTAACACTGGCATTAAATCTTCCACAAATATTTCTATTTATGCTTTTTCTTAATTTCCATATTCCTCTGCTTTATACAGATTTTCATAAAATTTCCAAAATATCTCTAATACCTCTACAGCATCTCTGATATTTTTTTCTTGTTACAGGCTCCCTGAATTTGGCAACAACCTTTTCTACTTTATGTTTCCTAAGTTGGTGTGCTAAGCCTCTTTTTGCTCTGGAGTTACTAACAAAAAACTGTTGCATAACAGCAATGTTTCTAAACTCATGCATATTACCCAGATATTCCCTTATTGTCTCTTTATCACTCTGTAGTTGTGCCTTTTCTTGTTCTGTGAGATTCCCCTTATTCTACAGTACTTTAAATTTTATCAGCCTTTCTAAATAATTTTTGTCACTTCTTAACCATATATAAATTTTATTTCTATCCTATTTTAAACTCCACTTTCATTTTATCCCACTCACTATTTATAACTTCTGAAGACATTTATATCTTCCCTAATAACATCCTAAATAATTACCACTACCCATTCCTTAAATTCCTCCCTTTTTAACAGGTAAGTGGGGAAGTGGCAGTGTCTCATTTTTACTGCAGTACCCTGCATTTTATCTTAGTTGCTACTGGTGTAGGATCTGAAACAAGTATTGGATGTGTGCAGAAGCTTTCAATAAAATGCAGATCTTCCTCTGAAATATAACTTCTGTATAGTCTAGCCCAGTTATTGTACCTTGAGGATTAATAAGTAAACTACCTCCAAGTTCCTGCTGCTGAACTCATGTCTTCATGCAAAATATTTTCATAAATTCTTCAGAAATCTACAATCTTTTGTTATATTTTCCATTCTACATCTCCCAGATACACCCTCACTGTCACAAATCAAGTCCCACTTGTTACCTATAAGTAATATTCCCTGCTGAAAGCTGATCATGTGCCTCAAAATGTTCTTAAGCTCCATAATACCACTTTTGGGTGAAATATAAATACATGTCTGTGTAGTCGCCCTCCTTTGCCAGTAACCCATTACTACCACAAATCTACCATTGCTATCTGTTTTTCCTATTCTAATACTATTGCAGTTCCCCTAGTATAAATACTCCTCTTTTCCCTGGTCCCTGATATTCTCTTAAAATATCCATCCTGAAATCCTTTCTTTATCAAATTCACATGCTTGCTTCTTTCCAAATGTGTCTCCTTTCCACAACTATATGCACTCTGCATTTCTTAATGTCATTCAGTACTCTTACCTTTTTGTCTATAACTGTGAGGCCATTCATGTCCCAAAATAATATGTTTAGTGTAGCTATTTAATAAGTTAATATTACTGTGTATTATATACAACTGCTTTTTAAAAATCCTGTTTCCAGTTTTTGCATTACATAACCCCACTAATGTTTGGCAGGTTGATCTCTTTTGGACAGAAGATAAATACATTCCTCCTTTGCCAGTAGCTCCATACTACCACAAATCTACCATTGTTATATTTTTTCCTCTTCTACCACTACTGGAGCTCATCTTGCAATTAGTACTGCCTTTTCCCATTGTCCCTGATATTATGTTAAATATCCATCCTGAAATTCTTTCTTTATCAAATGAACATAATCACCTTTTTACAGCTGTGTTTCTTGCATTATAGCTATTTGCACTCTTTATTTATTAATATAATTCAATAGTCTTACCTTGTTGTCTATACCTGTGAGGCCATCCATGTTCCAAAATAATATGTTTAGTGTAGTCATTATGTTAACAAGTTATTATTCCTACTTATTTTATATGACAGCTATTTTAAAATGTCTATGTACAGCTTTTGTGTTACATGGTCTCACTAAAGTTTGTCATGTTGATCTCTTTTACACCTGTTTTTTGTAGCTTCCACTTGAGTTTAAGCCACATTTTACAAGATATTTTGTTTTAATGAAAACCAGTGAGCATACCCCAGAACAACCCAATAACCTATTAATTTAAAACAAACACACACGACTATGTATGTCTTTAAATAATAAAATGCAGCCCTCCTGATAGATAAAAAAATCCCAAATTGGCAGCTGCACACACATCCATAACTTAACCTAGCATTAAAGCTATATGTGCTAAAATGCATGCTGCAGCCTGTGCTGCTACTTTCATGTTTTCCTTTTCAGCCAAATTATAGCACATACACTGCATCAAGCACTAAGTTATAGTTCTTCAGACTGTACTGTAGATCCATACATCTATATCTATCTATATATATTTACTTCAGAATCTTGAGCTACTGAAATATCGAACTTCAGTAGCTCGAGACCGAAGTGTTGAAACTGCACTTGCATGAAGTGCAAAATACCGAGTGTGGAAATGATAAATGCAGAAATGTCGAATCCGCAGTGTAGATGTAGATGGGAATTCAGGTAAGTGATGTTTTACTAGGGGTTTTGGGTAGGGATTTTAGTCTGTGTGAGTGTGTTTGGAGTTTTGAGGTGTGGGTTGGGGTAGGAAGGTAAGATTCTGAGTGTATTTGGTCTGATGAAGTGATAACCCTGTGAAAGCGCTAACTTTTTTCCAATAAACTGTTTGCTGTTTTACATATCTTCTGGACATTTATTTGGCTAGACCATGGTGGTTTGACTCACTTATACTTATTTTAAGATTGTGAGTGTGTAAGTTTAGGAAGTGGTGGTATTTGTACATGGGTGATGTGTGTTTGTGCAAGGGGAGTGTAGAGTGTGTAGTGGTGGTTTTTGTGTGTTTGTGTTTTTAGTGCAACCTCAGAGTTAGTATATATAAGTAGGTGGGGGTGTGGGGTGCAGGGGGGCTTGCCCCCCCTGCTTATATGTAGGGTTAGTGTTTGTTTTGTTGTTTCTGTGTGTTTTGTTGATTTATAATGTAGGGACGAAGGTGTATGTATTCTTGTTTGTGTGTGGAGTGTGTATGTCGGTAGTCACAAATTTGAATTTCGCGCTTTTGGGGGTTGGGTTTTTTCAGTTTTCAGCTTTACATTCCCGGGATACTGAAATTCGATATACAGCACAAAAATCAACTGCTTGCTGATTCATAACTTACATGATTTTGAAATACCATCTCATGACTTTTAGGAGAAACTGATCAAGCACTCACTTTGTAACAAATCAACAAATCCCTGATTTAAAGCTGGTTTCAACAAATATCTTTTCTGTTTTTCTCAGCAGAGTTGTCCATAAGGGTTTTCTACCTCCATTAAGCACAAACAAACATTGTATGTCACCTATAGATATGTTATATGTATGTTATGTATGTGCAGTTGATACAGCTATGTATAGAGCTGAATGTTCTGCCACTAGCGTCCTGGAATACAAAGTCCAAAATACCTTCCTCTTCTCTTTCATTAAAACAGATTGTACCATTATAGGTTATTACAGATCTGTGCTATGAATAAGCAAAACTCCAACAAATTAGAAGCTACTATCACTTTCTAAGGGACAGCTAGAAACTGTATGATCTAAAAAAATTATGGATGTTTTTCAACTTCCACCTCGGTAAACTAAACAAGAGACTATACTTTGTGCTGCTACTGTAAGTGTGCTGTGAGTTTTCATGCAGTATTACATCTGAAAAACTGCAAAATGCTTTATGGGATGTTGAACATTATCTAAACTACCATACGCAAGTTGCAGACTTGTGCAATAACGATGTGCACTTATGCAGTAGTCACAGATGGTTGTCCACATTACTGCTATACCCTCAGGAAAAGTCAGGAGCTTTCCCATTTAGCTTCAGTTCAGTCTAACAACAAGTACTGTAATTCACAAAATTCTCCATCTTGGTCACTGTACTTCACTTTTACAAACTCTGTAAATATGGCAAGTGATATGAAACTATGAAGAACTATTTTAGATTGTATGACATTCACAAAAACTCAAATCCATCAACTCTACCTGTTATCCTGATGCAAGGCCTTCTCTATTAATGGCTCCAAAGTGTGGAATCATATCTGTCCACACATCAGAAGCCTTTGTACTAAGTCTGCTGGCCTAGACGGTTAAAGCCTTGACTGTGTACCAGATGACATACCTGTGTTTAGCTGCTGGTGGAGGTGGCCAAGGTGAGGAGATGAATGAGGAGGTAGAACCTGCTTACATCTCACGGTGGGGCTAGAGTTATGGAACATATGCCTGGAGTGTGAAATCTGAGCAGAATTGTTTGTGAGGCTGCAGATCATCAGAGGCTTTGTCTCCAAATGGATATAACATTGAAGCAATGCCTTTCACAGAAGTCTGAGATATGCCCCTCACACATTCTCACTGTATGCCCCTTATGGTATAGCTGGCATGCACAATGGAAAGAGTGTAGGATCCTGAAGACTCTCCCAATTACCATGAGATGGATGTTGCCCCATTCCTGGTATCGGACCCTCACCTTATGTAAGAATATTACTCAACAGAATGAACAGAATGACAGGTTAAGTGTATGTGTGTGTGTGGGGGGGATCTCAATGGTCAAGTTGAAAAATGGGGAGCAGAAAAACAAGAAATATCTGTACTCTGGCTGACATTTTACAGTGTTAATGAAATACATGGAAGGCCTAGCCTCACATTCATTTTCTATGAGAGTTTGTTTCATTACAGAATTCTACAACCTACTCTATCTACTAGCTCATTTTCTCAAAACAGGATTGTCCTCAGGCTATGACAACCTAATAATATTTCTTCTCTTCCCCTGACTATAACAAGGTACATTGTCTTCACTTAATTAGTTCATTGATTCCTAGTTGGATGGTGGGCATTTACTTTAAGGCTGTATAGCATAGTCTATTTACATTAGAGCACATTAACCTGTGCTTTCTTACTAAAAGTTTTAATCTTTGCATTTTTCTATGGCTTTTATACCAGACATAAATATGTTTATGTTGTATGTGTTTAATACATTTTTTAGCTGCAGATCACACTGCAGATTTACCTTCAGTCCTCTTCATTGCCGTTTACTGGATGTTTCTAAACATTTTAGCTATCACAAACCAATTTACTGCTTACTGGTGCTAAAGCAAGAAATTGCAAATCACCTAATGTCAAAGTTGTATGATTCTGTTTCAAAAGTCAAAATATGCACCCAGGACCCAGAAGAAAGTGTTCAGACAATTATAGTAAACTAAGGAAATGGAAAAAGCTCTGTACAATCTGTCAAAAACTTACAATGCCAGGAAGAATCTGAGTGACTTAAAGATGAAATGAAGATCATTATCTAACGGTTTCAAGATATGGCCCAAATGGACACTGATTTTATCCAATTGTTCAACCTCTACAAGCATATTGACAATCAGTAAGACAAAGACATTTGTAAATACAATAACACAGTAGGTTTCAGGCAACAATGCAGATGACACTGGTGAAAAATACTATTTCTAGAAACAACACAAAACAGATTTTGCACAAAACATTTGAAGCTGTATTCTACTCTAGGCCAAAGTCCTCCATATTGCTATACCTTGGACTCCCTTATTTAGTGTAATCTATTGCAAAGTCATTGCACTTTTGGGAAAAAAAAAACAATCTTCCTTGCTGCATAACCTCATTTGTCACCCATGACTGCATTCAGACCTTGTCTATCAATGTGCTCTCCTATACACAGATATAATAAATGTCAGGAAGAACACTGAAGAAATAATTCAACTTGAACATGACCTACAGTAGATTTTCTCAGAGAAGGAAAATATTAGTCAACAAACTTGTAAACACTTTTGGGGAATATATTTTTATCAATTTAAGGCCAGTATACTCAGCAGAAACCTTATGAATGTTTAGTTTAGCATTCATATGCTTCACTTAAAGTGATAACATGACACACTAGTTCTAATATGTTAATTAAAACTAGATTACAAGTTAGTGTAATGAAAGAACAGACACAAATACAAGAACAAATATACTCAGTCATAGCTCAACTGTTCCATTTGAATGTATGCCGATAATTAGTTTGCAAAGATTGCAATAATTTCCTCATAACATTTTAATTTATTTCTATGAACTTCAGCAGTGTGGTGAACAGTGAACTGTGTTTTATTCCATGAATTAGTGACTGCAAATTCTAATTTAACTTGAAAAATAAATTACTTTTAGTTTTATATTAACAATTAAAAGCTGATTTCTCATGCACAGAACATATTTTAAGCAATAATTAAGCTAACAACTAGAAATATCAGCACATTTCTACAGTTAATAACTATAAAATAATTGTATTTCTCTGGGGAGCTGTATTTTTATTATTCTTAAAATATTTTTTACAGAATGATAGAACTTTTGTTACAGCAGAAAATAAGCTACTGTTGGAATAAAAAAATTGTTGCGATAGTAACTGTTACTGATTAATATTAAAACTACAGGATAATACTCATAGGTAATTACTAAGCTAATGACCCCAGGGGGCCTTTTAAGCCTAGCCATGCTTCATAAAAGGGGGACTCACATCCTGCATTGTGTGTCTGTAAGGTAAATACCTTAACCATTAAGCCATCTCCTGCCCGTGGAGGTTCTACTGAGATATGAACTCAGATCGCCGGATTCAGAGTCCAGAGTGCTAACCATTAAAAAGACACCACTGCCAAGCATTAAACCCTGTGCACTAGAGTCAAAGCAATGCACCACTAGGCATACTCATCTCTGTATAGAAGTCATGCAACTGACATTTCACACCATATAAAAGTCAGATAGGCTGAATGATTATATATAAATTACTAATGACAAACTGTAAAGAAATACGAATGCACAGTCACGTACACACAAGCGCACACACACATACACAACACACACACACACACGCGCACACACACACACACACACACACACACACACACACACACACACACACACACACACAGATACAAATGTACAGAAAGCCTTCTGTCCTCAAGATGTTAAGCATACATTCCCTGCTAAACTAAGCCACTATCACAATGTTTTTGAACAAGCTGGTCACTGCTGCATTTGTTTAACTTCTTTTGTGAGTAATAGTGTCACATGTTCCAGTGTCTAAGTCCAACTGTCCTCAACATCTTTGACACCTAAGAAGAAGTCATCTAGGTTCTGTGATTATCATTATAGTCTACTACAGTTTTTGATAATATTATCTTAATAGACTTTCGTAGATATGTAGCCAGTAACAGCAGAAGAACCACAAATCAATTTATTTAGAGCAATTATCTTGATAATGAAAGAGCAATATTCATAAACATGGTATGTGAAGCATACCAACAAACTTATTCTGAGCATGAACAAACATGCAGGCCAAGTTTAAGCAAATTCTACAGACCCTAAGGTAACTACAGCATGCTTATGCATTTTGTTGGCATTTGAGGTAGCAGGAAATGATTCATAAAATGTATCATCCATATACAAAGATATCACGGGAAGCATATTAGGAACAGCTTCAAGTATTGACACAACTGCATACAATTACAAAAAGTATAGATAATACAATATTTATTATTTCAAATATAATCACAGGAAATACCAAGGAATCAAGTATAGGTCATGTTATATCCCAGTGATGTAGAAGGCCTAAATTTTATTTGCATTATTCTCCTGGCAGGAGTAGCTAGACAATTCCTATATGTGTGGGTGAACACACATACGTGCACACACACACACACACACACACACACACACACACACACACACACACACACACATTATCTATCTATCTATCTATCTATAGAGATTGAGAGAGAGCGATACACTGCAATTTGAGCAGAGGGAAGGAGTTAGATAGCACTAGGAATCAACCAATGAATGGAACTGTCACAGTATCTATTTTGGCAAAAGGAACATTCCAGGGGCCAAAAGTGAATACTACAAGAGTATTACAAGTATCCTCACACTGTACCCTTAGCAAATTTATGCAATGTCTACTGGCCCATGCAAGGACATATATATCCATATGCCATGGGCTCAGGATGCGTGTACACCAGTGATATGGGGAGTCTGCATTATATGTCATTTGCCCAGTATAGGCAGCACTATGGATGCCACACATACTGTAATCCAGAAACCAGACTAAAAACGCATTTGCATTTATCAGATGTCATGCCTGCTGTTTCACGTATTATCTGATCACATTGGTTCTATTATAGCTGAGTCTGCCCACATTTCTGATACAAATTTATTTATTTATTTATTTTATTTTATTTATTTTACATTTGTTGACTGGGCTAGTCTAGCTGGATATATGTCCATTTTCATTAGAGGCCCGGGGAGAAAAGCTCCATGTGCAAAACAATATGAATAAAACAATAAACAATATATGATAGACCAAAAATAGAATAGAACAATATATAATAAAAAATATTTTAAGTATGGTCACGAAAAAGTCTACAGAATAATAGAAAAAAAAAACAACATTTAAAATATGGTCATGAAAAAGTCTACAGAAGAATATATGCAATGTATACGACGGTAAAGCAGTCAAACGATGATGATAATAAAGAAGTAAATATGAAGAATTCAGTCACAGGATTCATAGTAAGCAGCTTTAGAAGGGATGGGTAGATGATGCAGGCGGTTGTAGGGAGAAGAAGCAGCAGTTAGTCAGAGATAATACAGGAACATAACGAGTGTTTCTTGAGATGAAGCTCGAGCTTCTTTTTGAAAAGTTTATGAGAGCAGAGAGTAGTAAGTTCAGTGGGTAGAAGTGCATGTTTATCTAGCCTTAAAAAGTGGGCTCACACCCACCTTTGTTATGTCCTATGTGATGATGGATTTTTCTTCAAATCATACTTGTCCACACCTACCTAGTCACCTCAGACACCATGATTGCTGGCATACAAGCACGCTTATTGCTGAGGTTAGAATATCACTGATTGCACTGTAAGCTGTATAAAAATAAGGTTTCATTTTCTAGAGGGTTCTGAGGAAGCCTTGCAGTATACACAGCCACTGGCATGTCATCTCATTACTGCCTATGGTATCCTGCAAAATCTGCCCCTCTGTGAAGGACAGCTGGCAGGAGCTATGGTATCTGAATATGCTCCACTGCTCACAAGTAAGTTATGCAAATATAAAATCTGATGATCAAAAGGGGTATGGTTTCTAGAGTCAAGCCACTGGTACAAAACAGGTGAAATTATTAAAAAGGCACACAAATATGAATCAATAAGCTACTATGTGCAGCTTAACCTCAAGAGCATGTAGAAAATATACATTTTTGCACTGGTTATGGGCCAACACCATCTACACACAAGAATTATTTTGACACTAAGAACCTCTCTGAGTAAAGTCATTGTCCAAGCTCCCCAGATGTTTCACTATGTTTAATAAGCTCTGACACACACACACACACACACACACACACACACACACACACACACACACACACACACGCACACACGCACACACGCACACACGCACACACACACGTGATATCATCCTCCAGTACTGCAGCTTTCTGTTTTTGGCCAAAGGTGGTAAGATCCCACTAATCCATACTACCTGACTGGGGTTGGGGAACTACAAGGTGCTATTCCATATATGTTAATAAGACAAATAATTATAAACACAGATGGTAGTGTGCAGCACAGTAGCCTGGCCAATTAGAGGTGGATCATATGACCATAGGATCATAGAAGGTTACTAGATTATCGACCCAGAGGTTATTTCAAGTCTAGCTGTTTCATCCCAATGTAATACCTTAGATACTCTAGTCAATACCCACAACTGTATTTAGTAATGACTGCCCATGTCCAGGAGAGTTGTGGGTACTATCCCTGATAATTTATGGTGCCCCATCCAGTCATCCAGGTTCCTTTTGAACAGTGTCATAGAGGTGCTCTGCTTCACATGAACTGGCTGCCTATTCCAAAGATGCAGAAGTCACCGGGAGACAAATCTGTCCCTCTAGCATGTCCTATTCAAGTCATAGGCCATATATAGGTCCCTAGAATGGGTAGTTCTAGTCCTGTTTGATTTACAGATGTGCAGCAAATTCATTAGGTTTTGGTGGGAGATTGGTCTGCAAGCCAGGCATAAGTCTCCCCTAAGAAGTCTTTATGATACTGAGTATACTGACAGGGACTTTATTCAGTCTATGTGAGGCATGTGCTGGAGTCTCTTGATCTTCTTAGTTAGAAACCTCTGAGGTCTCTCGAATTGCTGTAGGTGCTTTGTATGGTACACGTCAAAAGGGGCATTATACTCAATTATGGCTTGATTAGTGATGAGTTTAGAGGGGTTATAACCTCCTTTGCTCTAGAGGCGATGCCTTTGCTAATCAAGTGTGCTGTGTAGAAAGTATTCATTACTACAGTAGATACATGCTGGTCAAAGTTAAGTTTGCAGTCTACTTCTGATCCCAGATCTCTTACCACTTTGTAGGCACATAGGGTATTGTTGTTAATTTGATAGTGTGAGAGAACATTGTTTTTACTGAAGGAAATGATGATGCATTTCTTTACATTCAGTCTGAGACCATGAATAAGACACCCGTCATTGATCTGCGTAAGACCCTCCTGAAGTATACTGACATCTACTTGGGATTCAATAATTCACCCAGTTTGCACTCGTCCGCAAACTTGGTCAACCACAGCCCTTAGATTTGGTATGAACTTCCTGAGAAGTATATACCAGACAGTAGGGGTCCCAGTACTGACCCTTGTGGAACCTCGCTGGTGACAGGTCTGCTGGTTAATGTGGAGTCACCCACTTTGATACTGTGTAACCTTTTTGTGAAACAGTTGACAACCCATCTTACAGCAAAGTGGTTTACATTCAGTTTGCAAAGTTTTTCGGTAATGTCTGAGTGTGGGATTGTGTTTATGGCCTTTGCCAAGTCGAGGTATGCTCTGTTTACAAATTTGCCCTCATCAATGGTCCTGGTCACATGTTCAAAGAAATCCACCAGATTTAAGAGGCAAGATCTGCCCTTGATGAAGCCAAATTGGGTCTGATCCAGGTTTTGGAGGTCGCCTATGTCTTTATTTATGAGGTCCATGACGGTACGTTCCATGGCTTTACAGATGAGGCTGGTCAGAGTTGTGAGTCTATAATTCCCTAGGTCTGTTGCTAAGCCACCTTTGTTGAGGGGAATAACTGTTGCTCTTCTCCATTCTGCAGGAACAAAGCCATTGGTTAGGCTGTGATTGAATAGTATACTTAATGATGATGCTAGTTCATGTTTTAGCTTGTTTAGAAGACACCCTGGTATGTCATCTGATTCCATAGAAGCTGTGTTTTTTGCCTTAGACATGGTTTTAATGACCTGCTCTTTAGATATATGGGGTGAGAGGGGAGTTGGGGGCAAGGTTTGTGATAAGTTTGGAGGGATAAGAGTGAAATTTTCACCAAATCTCTCTGCTAGCAGGTTTGCTATCTATGCGGGATCAGTGTGCGTGATACCATTAGTCACTAGTTCAGCACATGCTTTGGTCCTACCTTTTAGGCTGCATACGTAGATGTAAAAGGCCTTATGGCTATCCTTGGCTGTGATTGCTAAGTTTTTCTCAAAGTTACCTTTAGAGGATTTGACATGTTGTCTTATTTGCCTGTTGAGGGTGAAAAGTGTACTTTTCAATGGTTGGGGACTCGCCTTAGTTTTCTTAGACAGCAACTTTTTGCATTTGTTGTAAAGTCTGTTGATGCTGGATGTCCACCAGGATGGCTTGTTTTTCCTTGGGGCTCTGGCTTTGTTCTGTCTGGAACAGCTGAGTATATACACTTATACAAGTGATTGTACAGGGTTGTATTGTAAGCTTTGGTATACTTACCACTTCCAGCAAAGGGGGGGGGGCTTGGAATGCATTTATACCTTCCCAGAGGAGGTATGGTTTACTTTAGAGAAGTCTCTAGTCTGACTTTGCCCTTTGTGAGTTCTGGTCTTAGTGATACTTCAAAGTTGACTGATTTATGGCCAGATTTAACTAATAATGGTCTGACAGTTGCTGTGGTGTTTCTCTTTGTCATGTTAGTGAGGACCAGATCTAGTATGTTTGTTCTTCTTCTTGGGGTTTGATGAATTTATTCCAAGGCATTTGAGTTAACAAAGTCAAAGAACTTTTGCGCTAGTGAGTTAGGGCTAGAGTAGGTTTCCCAGTTGATGGTGGGATAATTGAAATCCCCCATGACTAGAGTGTTTGTCAATATTTGGACTGACTCCAGTTTGGTCAAGTAGGCCTCATGCACATCATGATCCATGGAGGGGGCTGTATAACTACCTATAACTTGAATGGGGGGGGTCTTACCCACAGTAATCTTAACTTAGAGTAACTCCATGGAGTTGTCCAGTCTAACTACTCAGGAGGTGAATTTTTCTCTAATATACGTAGAAATACCACCTCATTTGGTTCTCACACATTTGTTTTGCAATCTGATGGTGTAGAAGGCATTGTAGGCGTGCAAGGCCGAGGTACTCCTTGAGGTCTTGAACCAGGTTTCTGTGACTGTACAGACATCTACATCCTCCTTTCATAGTCGTACTTCCAGGGTGTGCAGTTTTTGATTTAAGCTCCTAGCATTTAGCTGCATAACCCCTATTCTGTTATGGTTGGCATTTTTTACATCATCAATTTTGTTTTTGAGACCTTGCCTAAAAAGGCACTATGGGGGAGGCAAGAGCCTTTGTTAGCTGCCAAAAGTCTAGTGGTGTCAGGTGTATACTGTCTTTGGCAAAGCAGTGAGGTTTGTTGACCATGTCATCCCAGGCTGACAAAAACTGGATCCCCTTTGAATGACACCAAAAACTAAGCCAGTTATTGAAACTGATTTTTTTTTTTTGTTTATACTGTGGCATCATTCTAGTTGAGGTTAATACATTGCTCAAGGCTGGGGACATACCTGCCTGGGACACATACTCGAAGAGCTCAATCATGTCTCTCTTCATATAGCCCAGTGAGGTATGTCTCAGGTTGCTCACTCAAACATGAGTTATGACAGAGTCATACATTGATAGTTGTTGCAGAGAGACTTGAGTGCATATGCGATCTGAATAATCCTGTCACCAGACAGGTAACTGTCCATGACTTTCTCATTATCTAACCTTGTGAATTGTACATCCATGTGTCTCACTATGGAGTCTCCAATGACAAGAACATTTTTTTTTAGTGTTACACCTTAAGGGCTTGGTAGGTGAGACACTGGTATCACTATGTGTCTTAGGCACTGTGAGAACTGTGTTAGTTGTAGGAGTCTTTTGTTTTGAAGGTCCCTGGTGTTTCATTAATTTTTTTGAGAGAACCTCCATGTATGTTGATTTATGTGTTGGATGCATACTATGTGTATGAACAGTGGTACTATGTGCATGAATAGTGGTGGGTGAGTTGACAACCTCTTCAGTGTTACTCAAACACTAGTAAGAATAAAAAGATCCATGACTTGATAAAAGCACAGCTTTATTGTAAATGGAGGATCACTGACTTAGCGCTTTCACCCATAACATTGGGCTTCTTCAGAGTCAGTTACACACAAAAAAATCAGGCCTTTTATAGTGCTAAACAGGCAATCAGCCAATGTAAAAAACATCCATTGAAATTAATTATCCAATTAACCATTTAACCCAGCCCCTGCTATAATGGAAAAAGACAACACAAGAAATAATATGATAAAACCACATCTAAAACAGTAAAAATGGTTATAATAAACTGTTTCATGTAAACCCCTTTGGTGAGTACTTTATCCAAAAAAAGATAAACCTGTAGTCATCTGTTAAATAAACTGGGATTTGTGTTTCAAAACACATGCACTAGAAATGTTTTCATTAATGCCTGGTGTTTTTGTTGCATCCAGGCACAACTGCCATTGACATTCTCTCATCTCTAGTAAGGTTTTAACATCACCTCCCATTTCTTTTTTGCGCACCCTGTCAATGACAAAAAATATAAATTTTTTGTAGTTGCCACACGTCTTACTGTGATAAAATAAAGCACTTGTAGGCTTCTTGTTTTTTATGTCTCTGTTGTGTTCCAAAATACGAAGCCTTAATTTACATGTGGTCATTCGTACGTAAAATGCCAGATATGATAGACAGGTGGCTACATATGCTACCACGTCAGTATTGCAATTACAGCACCCTGGGCAGTTTAGTGTTCTTTTATAACTATCTATGTGTACATAAGGTCCATCATTAATAAACTTGCAAATACTACATGTTCCACACTTAACCATCTGTGATATGTTACTATTTGTTATCCCTACACCTCTTTCCAACAGCTCCTTCAAGTTCTTCAGTGTTACTATTTTGAGTGCGCGAGAGCAGGGATATAACATTTTTAATACATATATATATATATATATATATATATATATATATATATATACATATCTCTCGCACTCTGTACTAGAGTGAGTTATTAGTAGAGGGCTGTCAGACTACATATGTAGTTAGGCTACACTGCCTCAGAAGACTGAAGTCAACAAGGCTGGCAGGATAAACAAGGGTAGCCTAACTGTCCCTAATGCTACATTTGAAGAACTATTACCACAAAGCGGATACTTTCAGGCCTGATCTAGGAGGTGAGGTGCAGATGGATATTTCTGATGGTGCTTTTGGTTGGTGGTTTAATAGGTTACAGCTCACTAGCAGTACTTCTTAGACTGGAGATATACTAAAGATGAGGACTACATTAATGTGCCATGGTTGTACCTAAGGGAAATTCCAAATATTCTCTGTCTCATATCACCTACTTAGAGGCGATCTCTGCTTGACTTACAAAGCCATGTCTGACCCATCTCTGCTAGAAATGCTACATCTAAAGAAATCCCAATCCCTGCACACCACACACTCCAGAAACCTCAACCTCATTATCACAATTAACAGAACATGCTGGAGGGACAGGTTCATAACCCAGAGACTGCTCATGCTATGGAACAAGACTTCCCATACATGTCAAGCAGAGAACTTCACTGACCCTCTTCAAGAGAAATCTTGATGAGTGGATGGGAAACAGAAAATTCACCCTGGGGATAACTCCAGTGGCTCTACTTGACAGAGGCACTGGGATCTAAGGTCGGGTGGCACTATGCCAGGATAATCCTATGGCTAAGCTTGTAAAGGCCCCAGGGCCATTAGCCTAGTACACATCTATGAACTTATGAACCTATAAAAATTGTTGAAATTATCTGTCCTGCTATGGCACACACTTGCACGGAAGTGCTCAGTGCTGAGCAACGTGCAAACAAGCAGAAACCTACTCAAATGCAGGGCTTAAATAGCAGAAGCTAAAATTAAAATAAAAAAGCTTTAAAAAACTCAGAAGAGCCAGTGAGGGTCCTTACCACAAGCCCTAGGCCAATCATCCTTCAGCAGATAGGTTCTAATCAGCACACTTCTCTCACAAGGGTGCAGAAAGGTCTCTTCCAATCAAAGATAGCTTGGAAATTTGCTCAGAATACAACAGCCACTACAAACGGACCCAGATGCAGCAAACCTGTACCTGGACTATGCTACAACAATTAGCTACACTAATTTAGGTGGGAAATACTAACATACTTTTAAACAGCAGAAAAAGAGCATTGAGGCACCTTGCAATGTTTTAAACAGTAGAAAAACAGCAATAAGACACTAAAGAATGTTTTAAACAACAAACAAATCAGTTATTTAAAACACTGCTTGGCAGGAAAACAGAACAAACAGAACAGATGGAAAATAGCAGCAATTACTTTGCAAACAGTGAAAATAGCAAAACAAAGCTTTGCAAACACTGAAAACTTTAACAAAATACAATTTAACAGGCAGAAAAAGGCAGCCAAATGCAGTACAAACAGTGCAGTTTAGTTTACAGTATTAAATAAATAGAACACAAAAAGTGCAGTAAATACTTTAATGAAGCAAAAACAGGCATCTTATGGTTTTTAGGAAGCTCAGAAGCCTCTAGTCATCTGGTATCTCAGTTCTGAGTTGTGGATGGTAAACCACCTCAGTTCAGCTCAGTTCAAATAAGCAGAAACCCACTCAAACATGAGGCTTAAATACCAGTAGCTAAAAACTTAAAAGAAAAACTTTAAAATCTCAAAAGAACTAATGAGGATGCTTACTCCAAGCCCTAGAGCAATCACCCTTCACCAGACAAATTCTAGTCAGTACACTTCTCTCACAAGGGTGCAAAAGGGCCCCTTCCAATCAAAGATGAAAAATTTGCTCAGAATACAATAGCCAGTACAAACAGATCCAGATGCAGCAAACCTGTATTGGCTATGCTACAGTTATTAGCTCCACTAATTTAGGCAGATAGCACCAGCTTTTACCATTTAGCAAGAAATACCCTCATCAATTAATAAATTAGTAAGCAGATGATCATTCACTACCTTTTTTAAAGGTGAATAAATAAAAATGTTTTAATTAGGAGAGAATGAGTTAAACCATCAAGTTATTAGTAAAATATGTAGAAAAATATAAGTTTGCACTGAGAAAAGAGCGGTTTGGAGGTTGGAGGCAGACAGAGAGTGTTTGGAGGTTGTCAATGTCCTTGTTAATGATGTCCATGATAATACATTCCATGGCCTTGCAGATCAGGCTAGTTAGGCTAATGAGTCTATAATTTCCTGGATCGGTTTATACACCACCTTTGTGCAAAGGGATGACACTGGCTGTCCTCCACTTAGCTCTGATGAAGCTGATACTCAGGCTTTGGTTGAATAGGGTGTCTAATTGTGACACAAGTTCCTGCCTGAGTTCATGTAAGAAGTGGCCTGGGATGTTATCGGTTCCCATGGAGGCTGTATCTTTGTCTTTGAGAGAGCAGTGATAACTTGCTCCCTAGAGATAACGGGAAGGGGGGCAGGTGGTGAGGATGTCCTGATTTATGGATGGAAGGAATAGAGGAGTGAAGTTTTTACTTAACCTGTCTGCCAGCAGGTTGGCTATATCTACTTCATTTGTGTATGTGGTGTCCTTGACCACCATTTCTGAGCAGATCTGAGTGCTTCCTTTGAGACTGCGGACATATGTGAAGAAGGCCTTATGATTGTCTTTAGTAGATCTGGCCAGTTTGGTCTCAAAGTTTATTTTGAAGGATTTCACTAGTGCTCTTGTTTGATTGTTCAGACTAAGGAGGGATTGCTTCCAATTAGTCACCAGCTCCTTCTTGGTCCAGGACAGAAATTTTTATTTTATTATAGAGTTTATTTATTGCAGATCTCCACCACACAGGTTTAACAGGTTTATTCTTCCTTGAGGAGGAGGACTTTTTTCCTGATGGGTATTCCTGATTCCATTCAGCTATATAAATGCTCGTATAGTACTTTGATCTAGGTTTGGACATTTGCGCCAGTTCCTATAGAGGAAGAAGGGCTGTGAAGCTGCTTGTACCTTCACTCAGAAGGTTGCAATCAGCTTTGGAGAAGGTTTTATATTTGACTCTAGCAAGGGGGGTGGGGATGGTAACTTTAAAAGTGACCGTTTTGTGGTCGGATCTTACAAGGGAGGATGACACTATGAGGATATTGCATTGGTTACTCATGTTGGTTAATACCAAGTCCAAGTCACCTCTTGTGGAGGGGTCGACTAGCTGGTCCAAGGCATTTGCACTGATGAAATCAAGGAATCTCTTGGCATTTGTGTTTTGGCATGAGTGGTTCTTCTAGTCTATGGTTGGATATTTAAAGTCACCCAGGATCAGGGTAAAGGGTTGAATCCTGATAGATTCGAAGATGTCCAGATAGGTGGAATGGGCATCTTGAGTCAAATTTGGGGACTTGGAGCTAGCTAACGGTTAATTGTACCTGGTGTGTCACCTGTGCATCATACTGTTTGACCGGCCTGTAGGTGTGTATGTCTTTAATATATATTGAAACTCCACCTCCTTTTGCTTTGCTGCCTACAGTTTAGGGTCTGAATATATGATAGGATGAGCAACCTGGTATGGCTGGGGTGCTGTAGTAATATAAATATAGATGTAGTAACATAAACATAGATGTCATGTAATATTCAAGCAATGGATGATCCCATGTTGATGTCTCACATGGTGTTGTGAAGATGGTTAATCATGATGATGAATACCATTTCATGGAGGTCCCTACCCATATCTCTGATCCTCTTAGCTCAAGAATCTTGGAAAAAGACAGAATAAGGGACAGACTTTTATGTTTTACACTTATATCCTTAGAAATTTTCTTGAATAGCAAGTTTTGCATTAGAATGCATTTTCTGAAGGTTATGAAATCTGAAACTCAAATGTCTCTCATAATTTAGAGACTGCAGCTCTCAATGATTTGCCAGAAAACTACAAATTTTATGAGGAACAGACTAGAATACAAGGCAAAATAATGTATGTTCTGTATATTCAGGGAAAGTTGGGAGGTATGCAAACCTACTATAAAAGGTTGGACTTCTCAGGAAGCCAAATAGAGAACCTACAATGTTTGATGTAATCTGAAAGAAGGCATTCTACAATTGCTATCGACGTGTCCCCTAAGAGTCACTCATTGTATTAAATCATGTATATTTTTGAAATCTTATGTCATTTAAAAAAAACAGTATAACTTATGTATTTCTCTCAAAGCACAACAAATGAGAAGAGCAAAAGAAGGGTGCTCATGGAGGATGACATACACCTCAGGCAATAATAACACTATGAGCAACAGAGGTTTACAGTAGTTATGTGCCTATATTGTATATTTTTTCTAAGCAATCTGAATATGGTATGCCTTATCTGTATGCCTATCTATAGTAATGCTTATGTATTTGCAAGCATAGTGCACTGATATACATGGACCTTTTTTTCCAGACTTACCTTATTAGCACTGTCTGGTTAAGTGACTTCTTCAGAGACCCAATAAGTAAAAGCAGGCCAAACCTGAACTCAGTTTCATTAGCCATGGAAGCTGGCAAGACGTTAACAGTTATATGAGTGTCCTGATCCCTTAAATATGGCTTGTGATTGCCCATGGTCTTTGTTCAATAGGGCTGTAACTTGTAGACCTCCCATGAGATGTGCCAATAGGGCATCCCTAAAGTTTGCCACACCACATGAGCACATCCTGTAAATCATGATGATGCCAAGATACCACAGGATTACTGATCTCACAACTCTATCACAGAGGAGGATTCCAGAAGCTGTACAAAGAAAATTAACTCCTATACCTGATGTCCACGAGCTTATCCTTTCAGCCACTAAAGTTCAGAACATTAGATGATTTTCTTCAAACTGACATATTTGTTTTATGACTCATTTCACCTCCACAGTTAAGTATAATGATTGCATTCCTGCTGACAATGCAACCATCCACTGCTCTGTTCCATTGTCCTTTTTATATTGACTGAAAACAACAACACAATGAGATTCTTAACTCCACTACTTGAAGTAGCTACTACCCTATCATGGCATGTAGTAATTGACTCATACATGGGAGAGAACAAGTATTGTGGATTTCTGTAGTAAATGCCATGCAAACTGCTTCATACTCAGCAGTGAACTGCTCCCGTGCATTCATGAAACTATGCTCAGATTAGGACTAAAGAACATCATCTTCTGCAAACCACAGACGTTAAAACTGGATATTGCTCAGACTTCAACACTGATATATGATGTCCTTTTATATCAATATCAAGATGGGAAGAAAGGGCACTTTTTCCCCAAAGTTATACAATTACCTCAAATGCATGCAATATCACACAATGTGGAAAGAGCTTTTCTGGCACAGGTACTAGGAATGAATGCCATGAAAGACACTGCCCTCCAGCAGAACTCTATCGTAACACAGTATGCTCCAATAGGTAATTCCTTCTCAAGCCAAAACACCACATGATGGCAGGATTGCATAACCCTATAACTTTTTACACTGCACTGCACATCCCGACTCTGTGTCCAAACTATTGGATAGAGATTTCATTCTAGAATCATGTCCTTTTCTTGCTCAGAAAAGAGGAGCACTGTGATCCATGCAGACTTGATCAGACTTGATAAACGCATCTTTCTCTCTGTTGAAAATATGGTGATGTCAAACTAAAAAGATCACTGGTCTCAAATCCCTTTGTTACCTTAACAGTCTGGCAACCTTCTCAAGGTACTATGTCTTCTACAGATTCCTCCATTGTAACCTGTGTTTAGACTATCATGTCGTGATAAACCTTACACTCCTTTTGTAAAACAAATGGTTCCTCAAGTACACCCACAAAGGATTTAAATCTTCTTCAACAAATTAAACAGTGAGTAAAAAGGTCACACAGACAAGCCAATCAATAAAAACTAAAATAAAAATCTAACCAAGCTAGAGTTTCCACTGTGTGATTCCTTAAACCTCTTGTATTAGAGGCACATGGGATATTTGCATATATCCCATGTGCCTCTAATACAAGAGGTTTAAGGAATCACACAGTGGAAACTCTAGCTTGGCAACAAATTAAATAAGACACGTTGGTGTGACAGATTTATATCCATAAACATTCTGGAAAAAACTTCAGTTGAATGTCAAACAGAGTAGTACCCCTCTAGATTTCGAGGATAATCACAACAGATGGATGAGTAGCCATAGATTCTCACCAGATTTGTTTTATATAGCTCTATTCTAGACCAGAAGAAATTGCTAAACTATGAATGTGTTTGGTTAAAACTCATAATGCTCTGAATGATAAATCCTTGAAATGTATCCATTTATCTAAGAACATATGAACCATTGAAAATGTAATAGACAGCTGTCCGTCAATTTCCCACACAAGAAATTATAGTATTAAGCTTTTGTTGGAAAATTAATCTAATTTCAGGGTACCCAAACTGTACAGTAAGAATAAAAAAACATGTATTTACTCATGTGAGTTTTCTTCACAAGGTATGTTATTGTGTATTAGTCTGTAACACTGCAGCCCTTTCCTGGGAATGACTGTTGGCATTAAAGGACACACAAAAAAAAATACAAAAACAAGAAAACTGCAGCAATACCTTATATAAGTGTTCTGTTGAGTGCTCTTTACACAAAAGTTTATTTTCTTATATTTTGGAAAGAGGTGACCTATTAATGCCAGGTAGTAACAATAAAGTGAAAGAGATCCTTTTAGACAAAAAGTAAGTATTACTGTTAACATATAAAAAAATCATAGCTGAATAAATCTGAATGAAACTGCACATTTCAAGTGTATAGTAAAGTTCATACATATTAAACAATAATCATTACACATTTTTCTGAATTTTTCTTGTAATGCTTATTTAGTTTTATTAACCATCTGATTTTTATACAGATTTTATAAGAATGAATTTTAATAATAATTTATGACATTGTCATGTTGTTCTTCTATAGATTTACAAGCTTTCCTAGTTATTGCAACATATATTTTTATGTTACATTTATTATGTTGCATTTAGTTTCATTTCTCAGTATATTTTATAGGCTTGTGGATTAACATGTGGCATTATTACTGGTATATTGAAAGTCTTAAATTCTTCACTGTATCAGAAATCTGATGAAATTCTCTTACAGGAATAAAAGTACTTAGAGGTGTGGCTCATGGCTCATGTTTTATCAGAATAGCATTTACTCAGTCTGCCTAAGGTTATCTCACTAGTTTTTTTTTGTTTTACTATATCAAGCTTGCTGATTCTCATCTGTTCGTGTCAGCGTTAACCTAACTATTCCCTCCTACTTTATAGTTCATGCCACTATACAAGGAATTGATATTTCAGCTGGTTTATCTGTTTCACTTAATAGTCCCATTGCAGTAGAAGGGGGTGATTCTAATACTGACATCATTTCTAAACTTCTGAAACCACAAATAATGCAATTTTTGTCAATAAGATAACTGACAACTGGTTCCCTTAATACCAGTGTGACAGAAACTTTGACAGAACTGGGCAGAACTGTGAAAATGCACCATACATGTAAAAGACTGCAATAGAATAACTTGATTTTAAAAGTTGCCTGCCTATTAAAAAGGACCAGAGTGGCCTGTGTATAACCTAGGAACCAACAGGCAAGGATTCACACCTTGGCGTGTTATCCAAGGTGAAAGGGCTAAATGAAATAATTTGTGTGAATTACATGCAATTACTTCTCAGTTATTAAAACATCAACAAAAGAAATTTGTACCAAGTGTTTGTTATATATAATAGCAACAAAATAAGCAATTTGTCCAGACAACTAGATGTTGATCATTATAATTTGCAAAAAAAAAAAAAAACGACTTAATATAAAGGTAGACAAAAAAGGAGGCGTTATTAAGGCATGGAAGAATTAACATCTGAGAGACATTATACTGATAGAAGTACCTCAGATACAGCTTTGCAAAATGTCCCAGGCAGAGAAAGTGGTCCCACCAGTGCCATTCAGCAGCTTGTAGGAAGAGCTCACATCACCTCACTTCAGCAGCCTTAGAAGTTAACATATTCAGCAGCAAAGAAAAGATTTTGAACAGACCTACATCTCACCAATTATAACACCCACAAAACATATAATTTCAGTCATAATTATAAAGTTTTAGAGTTTGACTGGAGCAGAGTCTTTTCAAAATCAGAGAGGGAGACTGTAAAAGAGTTTGCAGTATCCTCTGCAACACAACGGCAGTTTTTGGAAATTCCTATATTATTGAGCAGCCTCATTTGAAAATATACAGTTTGTCTTAAGATTCATAGCACTGAAACAAACATGTTAACTAGAGAATTGCCATTTCTCTTCTTAAGATGAATGAAGGTATGGGATCCCCAAACAAATCTTTTTTTTTTGCTCCCTTTGTTCCACGTTGTCTATCATCAGCTCCATTCCACTCAGTTGGCCCATTTTTTTCCTCATCACCATGGTGATGGTTGATTTGGTTGATGTGGAGGCAAGATTTTTTGTGTATGTCCCCAACACCACAAACTGGGGGTGGGGGTGGGGGCATGCAATGAACTGACTGAAGAGATGTCTTTTCATTTTTGCAAGGAGTGCTTCTGCCAGAAGCGCAGCCCCACTGTGCACATGAAATGGTTTCCCCAGTCTCTGCCATCTACATGGTCTCTAACATCTCCATAATCTACAATGCTATGACAATAAAGATGATTTTCTTCCCCATGGGACCTGCAGCATGACTCAGAAAAGCATGGTTTGGAGTTTTACAGCAGCAGGAAAGCTAGACCAGCTTGCAGTATTCATAAATCAAGCCACACAGGACGCAGTAGAGTTAAAATCATGCCACATGTCCAAACAGTATGATACCGAGCTGCTTATACTTGTAAAATGTTACAACTCTACCAAGAGAGCAAGCTGTGAGCCCAGAAAGCTGTGGTGAATGAGCATTTAGAGGAAGCAAGAATGCTGTATTTTCATTTCGAAGAACTAAATAATAACCAAACAAAATTAATAGCTGCTGCTAAAGCGCCAGTAACCAAAGGAAAGTGGCCAAGGCACACAACTGTAAAAGACCACAGGCAAGGAAAGGTAAAACACCCTTTATTGCAGTAATTAAGCACGTTCGTCCTGTGACAATTCAGTTACTGCTATAAAGGGTGTTTTATCTTTCCTTGCCTGTGGTCTTTTACGGATGTGTGCCTTGGCCAAAGAACTAAACATATAAGCAGATAAATAATAATGCTTAACTTTTGGGGATGAAAGAAGGACTGTTGAGCAGCAATACAGAAAAATATTTTACAAGCTTACAGGCCTGACAATTGTTTGAACCTGGACTTGATGCTAAGCTTGCACAGAGCCCTAATGCCATCAGCCACCTCAGGGAAGCCACTGTGACAGGCTATGTTTATGCTTTTAAAAATCCTGTAAGAAGATAAGAATTCTGCAAGCTTTTCAGAAAGGAATTACTTTCATTCTGAGTGATTTATCAGTGAGGATCTTGCAGGTCATTTCCATTGATGTAACCAAATGGAGAGGTTTCTCCATGATTAGAAGTTTATGTTACATGAATGTGATTCCCATCTATTTCCAATTTCAATTTTTCTTAAGCAGTGAAAGGAGGTGTACAGAACCCCCATGCAGCCCTTGGGACCCACAGCATAACTCAGAAATGCATGGTTGGTGGATCTACAGTAGCAGCAGCAGATTACTGCAAGGCCTAATCTGTCTGTGCAGTGTAGCTTTGTGTCCATTGGTACTACAGAAGACTTTATTGAATAAGATACTGTCAGCAGCTTTACCAATGAGGACACCTGGAGTTAATTCAGTATACTCTGTACATTAACTTGAAAGACTGCAGTGTGAAAACTGCTTGCATTACTACAGGTAACTCCTTTAGTCCATCGGTGGACCAGGGTGAATCTGACATGGATATTGCTTATTTTTTTCTCAGAGTAACTTTTGTCCACACATGGCAAACTCTCTGCTGCTTCTGATATGAGTAAGGGGAGCAATATATCGCACTAATCCTATTATCACATTTTCAAATTATGTTTTCCATGGGTGGCCTTTCTCAGAGCTATAAGGTATCAGTGAGTACTGTTTTGTATAAACCTACCATGGATAGGTGTATTGTGTATAATTATAGTCCCATTTCCATTGTATGAGGACAGCTAAAACCTTATGCTAAAATAATTGCTAGCAGACTTAAGCCTTTTGGGGTAATAACAGTTATGAAATAGGCTGGTGTTGTTCAAGGTCATAGCAGTATGGACCTTTTAAGGGCCCTCATACTGATGTTTCAGGCAGCCAACCCAAACCTTGTTTCCATAGTGACTATAGTATTAGACTTCAAAAAATTGTCTCTGTTTCTTAGACATACCTATAATGACTCTGAAGCAGATTGGTATAGCAGACTCCTTGATTAATTCAGTTAATACATTATATAGTACCCCTCAGTTATCATGTTCACAGAACAACACTATTTATTCTTTCCCACTTCTACTGCAGTGGCATTGATCAAGCTGCAAAGGATGCCCCCTTTCCAACACTATCCTTTGCTGGTTATTGAGCCTTTAGTTCACTATTTTTAACATTAGATCTTATATCATTGGGTAGTGTCACATCAATGATTAGGTGAGCTGTTTACTATTTTCTGGTTACTTCCTTGACATGGGGGATATGCATCACCCTTTTTGTCAAATATTCAAGTAAAAGTATTTATGGCTATCTAGAATGCTGAACATACCTCTCAATCTGGAAACATTAAAAATCTGGACAAAAGCTCCATGAAAAGTAGGTACAACCTGCCCAAAATTGGGACACTGATTAACATAAAATTTGCATACATAATTATGTAACACCCACCCACTCCAATGGAATTGTGGAATACCAACATTCAAACAGCAAATTGAAGAACAGACAAAATGTTAAGCACAAAATGTAACCAATCAGACTGTATATTAAACAAAGGAAGTTAGCTCAGAGGACAAAACTCTGAGCTATTAATGAGCTACTTCCTATGCTCATGGTACAGGGTTTGATTCCTTCCAAGTTCCAGCTTTGTTTGCCAACTCTGTGACTCTGAGCAACAACAGCACTTTCTAAAAACAATCTTCCCCTTCCTCCAAAATGACTGATCACAGTAAAAATTAAAATGGGTGCATCAAGCTGTGGGCATACACTGTGACAAAAACATATTTAAGTGCCATAAAGACCTTCTAATTATCATACAAAGAAAAATGGTTGCTGCACAGCAGGTCTGTAAACCTGCACCAGTATTGGAATAGTCTAATATACTTTGCACTTAACTTTATTATTTATTTATTTATCTAAGTTTGATGACTGGGGAAGTCCACTGGACCATAAAGAGCTCATTTTCAGTAGAGGCCGGGGAGAAAAGCTCCAAGACATTACATGTTACATGTTACAAAAGAAAAAAAAAACATAGTTCATACAGTTAACCATTACTAGCCCTTAGTAGGTAAGCTGAACATTGTGCATGGGGAAAGTACCAGAATATTTATACTGGAAAGTACAGTACTTCAGATAGTAGAGAGAAGATCTGTCCCTGTTAGGGGAGAGATTGTTTTTGGTTGAGATATAAGCAATAGTAGATGGTAAATGGTGGTGATTGCAGTGCAAGGTAGAAAGAGAGTGGGTTTGAAAGGGGTTTATTTTGGAGTGTGACATGGGCATTCCCATTTGGAAGAAAGATGAGATTTGAAATTGGTATGGTTTGGTAGGCTGCGTAGGTGGGAGGAGAGGGAGTTCCACTGTTTAGCTAAGGAGTAGGACAGTAGTAGTTGGCCAGGAGGGCATGATGGTTTATGGACCTGAAGGAGATTTTGTTTTTTGGATCTGGGTGAGCGGTTGGGTATATAGGGTTTTAAGGATGTAGTAAGAGAAGGGCAGTTGGCAGGTTTAAAGATGAGGTTGTAGGCAATGATGAGTTGTAGGTCACTGAGGTAGTTGGATAGTTCAAGTCATTTGAGTGTGTGGAGGGAGTGGCAGTGGTGGGATGAGTTTTTTGACTTGCAAATTTGCAGATTTTGTGGTAGTAAGATTTGAGTTTGGATAGCAAGCCAAGATAGAGATTGGTAAACAGGGGGGCACCGTACATAAGAGAGGGGAGCAGGAAGGTAGATGCAAGGGTTTGTCAGGATGAGGGGCTGAGAAAGCGGTTGTGCCTGTAAAGGAGACCTATTTTTTGGTGGGTTTTCTTGAGTGAGAAGTGGATGTGGGAATCAAATTTTAGTTCTTTATCAATGATGATGCTGAGAAGCTTGGTGTTGGGAACGATTTCAAGGGTGGGGGGGGTGTTCTGGCTCTATATGGTGAATGAGGTTTTGTCAATAATTGAGTTTTTGGTAGGGGAAAAAAACATTTGTTTAGTTTTATTTGCATTTAGAGTCAGATGGTAGGACTGCATCCAGGTTTCTGTTTTGGAGAAGTTAATTGTTTTTTTTGCTAGGAGCTCGGAAGGGGAGAAGGCTGAGCAGATGACCGTAGAGTCATCTGCATATTGGATAACAGAAGATTCTGGGATGGAGTGGTGGAAGTTCTTAATGAATAAGTTAAAGTGTAGAGGACAGAGAATAGAACCTTGTGGAACATCGGTGGGTGCAGGTAGGAAGGGGGAGGTAGCCAGTAGAGCCAAGAAGGAGTGATAGTCTGCAAAAAAATAATCAGTAATTAGGACTCTGAAGCTGGGATGGTGCTACAGCCAGAGAGTAAGTAATGTCAGCAGTTATGAGGGAAGCCCAAGAATTAAATGGATATTCCACAGTTCTCTAAAGAGGGCAATGAGTAAATATAATTAAAATGCAGCAGTGGAGACAAGGCAAAAAGTTATAGTGTACGTCTCTCTACAGTGGGTGTATGCTGCCTCCTAGTGGCAAAAGGAGATGGTGAACTGAAGTTTATTATGCTTAGACATTTCTTTCTATATATTAATTCTTTTTAGCAGAAACTGTCAGGGGAGTAATTTGTAAAATCTGGAAGGGAGGGATGGTTGGCCACGGGCTGCAGTAGGCTGTTATTGTGCACGCCGAGGGTAGATTACTGCTCTAAACATAACCAAGGCTACAATTAATAGTTAAGAAACATACCCACAGGCTTTTTATAGGAGGCGAACCACACTTTTAATAGCATTGATGGTGCCTAGGGAGTAGAGAGTCCAAGAACGTCTTCTTTTAGAAGGGAGGTATTCCTGGATAATATCTGTAGTGAGAGAGCACACCAGGTAGCAAGACGCAGGAAACTTCACAGCAATCTCGGTATAAAACCTCTTTCATCACTAATGTCACTGCAAATCTGGGTCTTGTCTAAGTGTATCCATTGACTGCAGCTGAATTACTTTCTTATGATAACATTTTTCAGGGTTTTAGTAAGACAGTTACAATAAAAGCAATAATACGGAAAGAAAAAAATATAAAGCAAAGACTTTTTTTTTTTTTTTTTTTTTGGCCTGGTTACATAAAACTCTACCTTGTCAGCTCCTTTGATCAATTTACAAATAAAATAGAAAGCTGCAGCTCAGTCCTCTCACAGTTCGCTAATGCAACATTTTTTACAATGTTAATTTTACTTATTTCACTCAAACATCAAGTGCAATTCAAAATAAATTGTTACAAAGATTCCTAATGGGGCATTTAAATACTGTCTGCAGTTACTGAGCAAGTTGATAGAATTGAGGGTTTGCTAAATTAATATCTTCTGAGGCATGTGAACTACAAAAGGGCAATGCCCTGTATTATTTAGTGATAGTGCACTGCTGTAGCCAAACATCACAAATTTAATAAGGACAGAGCAGTTCAGTGACATCAGAGAAAACAATAAGGCAAGCATCCCCAGCTCTGTAAGGCAGCTCTGTTTCCCAATTCATTGAGAAAATATCAAATGAGTGTGACAAATAGATTCGAGGCTGTTTATTTAGATGCCAACAGCCTTCAGAAACTATCAGCAAACTTCCTGGATGCAACAAACTAAATAAGACCTAGTTGGGCAGTAAGTAGTACAGGAAGGCAAAATCAGAAAGAAACTCGAAGGCTGAGCGTGAGAAGGTTTGCCACTGCAGTTCCACTTCTACAAAGTTTCCTCACATGGATATCTCTCTCAGCAGTGCTGCTGCCATGAGGAAGTGGAGGAGGAGGGACCAGCCATGGGGTAAAGCATGTAAAATGGTGCTTTGAAAAAGACTTGGCTGAACTGAATACACCAGTATGGGTTCTGATGATCGCTGGGATATACAGTTGTTTATTGGTTTGATGCTTACTATTGGAGTCTGGAGTCTCTGTGTGGCTTTCCCCCAAGTTTTAGCATCCCTTGTTTCTGTGTGATTTAACAAAGTTTTGCTAATTCTATGAGACTTTTACCGATCTGCCCTGGCTGAAATACAATTATTACAAGTGCAAGTAAACGTTTTACAGTTTTCTCAATATTGCCATAGTGTGAATGCATGGACATATACCAAGCACAATTTTATAAATTGCAGTTTTACTTTAAGTTAGGGATATTTGCAGTCTGTCCTCTTCAATGCACAAAACAAAAATATCACCAGAAAGACAACATATAATTTATCATCATGTCTAATGTATGCACGCAGTATAGCTTTCTCAGCTCCAAATTCCAGCTTTCATTTTCTGGTCACCAGACCTAAAGATTGACGGGGAAGTTCTAACAAGACCTAACAGCTCCATCTGGACAGTTTGATGTGCACTGGAAATATTTTGTAAACAACTACAACTACCCACTCACTGCTTGCACAAGTCCAATTCTTTTGGTATTAATTATCTCAGGAATGTCTCGTCTGCGAATTTTGGATGCAGGTTTAAACCATTCCGTTTAACTTCTGAAGTCATATTTAAATAAGGTGCAGTTGATTGCACTAACTACAAATTAAACAGACGGACACAGCTGACTGTAGGACCTGCAACAGAACTCGGCAGTGTCAAATTTAAAATTCCCGCATTCATGATCGAATTTTGTCTGACTGCGAGTCAGATTAAGATATAGTATTGATTACTGAGTTTTCCACTATATACGTCAAGGATTATGTCTGTTTCTTAAAATAATATTAAAAAATTAATCTGCTGATGGGTGGCAAAAAGAGTGTCTAGATTACACTATCCAAGTTCTCAAATACATTGGGTATTCACTCCAAATGCACAAGCTGTTCTCTCTTACATGCAGATAGGGGTCAGGCATGGTCTCACTATGCTGATGTCATCACACATGCCCCTTCACATTGATGACATTGTGGGATACAGGATGGATTGTTGCATGTGTACAATATGCAGGGCTCTATATGTTAGGTTGCTGTGTGTTCAATATTGTCTGGAAGTGGTCAGCATGTGGGCATGGAGGGTTGTGTCTTGGTGGCCTATGGCCAGTACTGCGGTTGACAGGGCCATGTTCCAATAACTGCAGTGTCAACCACAATGCATCTCAGCGATATCCATGTCAGCAGCCAACCATACTCATGGCCCAGATGTCAGTATCTGTCACCATCTGAAAGATGGACATGCCATGAATGTGGACCCATTCATACACACAGTACACAGGTGGAAGTACCCTAGACACAGTGGATAAAATTTAACTGCCAACTGCACACAATATTGGAATTGTACAGACAGGTTAGCAGCCCATTAGTTGTCTGTGTAGTATGGAATACGATGTAGTCTGGCCAATCACTGGCAGACCACAATAGGCACAGTTATGTAGTAAGGAAAGACTGCCTTTGTCCCTGCACAAGGGGGCATAAGGGGAATGTCCTGGATATATCTATGAGTCAGCTGCAAGTAGCTTCCATATCACACATGCACTCAGCTTACCCCACCACCAGCCACAGGTGTATCACAGGTCATATCCTTGCTGTTGGGAATTAGTACAGTATGACCCCACTTCGGTATGGGAATACCCACAGAATGCTGCATGTTGAAGAGCTGTCCTATGCAGGTGTGTCCCTGCCTGCATCCAGACCAGTGGATCAATATGGACAGGAACTATTGCCATTAACACCTTGCAAACTTACCCTGTCACCACAAGGGAATCCACTGGCTCGCAGCCTGGAATGTAGGAGTGACAGAATGCAGGGGCCTGCTACAGATGGCTTGCATCACTAACAAATGGCCTACAGTCCTCTGTCAAAGGCTTGTGCCTCACCTGTAGTGCCAATATATGGTATCTCATGAGATCACAACTAACAACCTAACACAGTACCGGTAGTGCCAATATATGGTATCTCATGAGATCACAACTAACAACCTAACACAGTCAACAGAACACAAATGCAAGACCATGTTGACAAATCCCAGTAGCATGCCCCCCATGTCCCACTGCATGAACTGCGGACCAATCCATAAATACAGCTGGGATGAAGGGTCAGCTATAGGGATACTTCTCAGATATTGCTCGCATAATGTTAGGAAGAGGACAGAATAACAGAGTGGGGGGTGTAGATGCATGGACATCATGGAATGTGTGAAGTCTGAAACTCTGATGTGTGCCCATACTACCCTGCCTGAAAATCCAATAATGGGTGGCTCCAAACTGCTCATATACCACAATGTGAAGGGGAACTGACCAGATATACGAGTCCTCCCTCTGGGTAACCTGGGTGAAATTGTACAGCTGACAGGTATGGCCAGAGCAGGATATGGCCATTCTGTTAAGTCACTATATATACAAGAAATGGATCCTCAGACACCATAGTACCAAGGTGCTAAACCATTTACACAGACCCATCAGCAAGTATCTGTAGCTACCCCTCCACAATGGCAGGAGTGTGCAGGAATGTGTAGGCTGTGGAGCGCAATACTGGACTCAGCTTCATTCATCTGGTATTTCCCAGTAAATACCTGTGAGCAAATAATTATATCTGTCAGTAGTTGATGACATAATACATCACAGTCTAAAACAGTACATATGTCTGAATATCTCTGCTAATACCAACCACATAACACAAGCAGCACAGAAAGCAATAGTTACAGTATCCCCCTATCTGTCGCCCATTGTGACTCCATATTGTCATCCTATCTACAGATATCCTGCAGAAACAGGTTGCTAGCTGTATGTGTAGAACACCAAACCCTGGACTGAAGTACAACCCTACCTGGAATGGATTCACACACACAATACAAAAGGTCATACTGGGCATGCTCCTACACTTGTAGAAATGAAGCCCATGTCTGACAACAATGTGGAATATACATATTTGTCATTCGCAGATGTCTGTGCACACACACCAAATTATACACCATTCATGCTTCACACATACACACATTGTATAGGAATACTCACACATATCCAAGGATAACTCACTATAATATGTCAAACATACACACACACAGATGTGGGGAAGAGAGAGACAGACGGTGACAGAGAGAATTCCATTATGAGGCTTGTCCCACCCACTACACATCCAATTGGCCAATATCACATGATGTGCTGATGTCAGTCACTGTACACATTCTTTTCGGTAGCCCTCAGCCATATAGTGTCTGTGGTGCATGTGATAACTGTGTAAGATGATAGTACAAATCAGTATTCATGTATCATTTGTATACTCAGTCCTGTCAAATGTAAAGTTGTGTGTGACTGAGTGTGTCTCTGTGTGTTTCCAGAGGAATGATGTATGGCCCAGTCACACACACAGCACTTCCTATTCCCCATGTTAGCACTTTTGCTGATGTCAGCCACCTTGAAATAATCCTTTGGCCAAGTCTCAGGCTTATAGGCTCTGTGGCACTTGTGATAACTGCATAATGCTATAGTGTAACAAACTAGTTTGGTAGGAGTTATAATCCTGGTCCTGGCATCTGTGATAACGTGTGTGTGTCTTTGTTGACACCTGATTTTGTGGTCATTCACACTTCCTAGACTTGCCTCTCCCTTCCTTTAGCACTGCAGCTGATGTCACTCACCTTCAAAGATACCTTTGGACAGCTCTCCAATGTATAAGTTCCATGGCACCTGCAATAACTGCGCAACACTGTAGTACCAATACAATGCTAGGTAGAGATTTGAAACACAGTACTAGCAAGTGTGTGTGTGTGTGTGTGTGTGTGTGTGTGTGTGTGTGTGTGTGTGTGTGTGTGTGTGGATTTGAGCAGTATCCTGTGTGGATGTTGGTGTGATTGAGTAATAACAGGATGCATTGCAGGGTGGGTTTTGCTACATTTTCATACTGAAGACCCATATGTCCCAATGTCACATTACAAGGCCAACAGTTGTCAAACACTGTAGAGGTTGTGTAGACAACCCACAGCCATAAATGTATATATAGGCAACCATTATATTACCCAGAGATCTCTCTCCACCCACAGATCACACACACACACACTTGGCTCTTTCTCTCATCCTTTCTTTTTTTCAATCTGTCTCTGTCTCTTCTCTCCCCCTCTCAGGAGGATGTGGAAAATGCATTTGTTTTGCATCGGCAGGAGCTTGATATTGGTAGGTAATGTTCATGATCAGCTGATGGCCTGTGCATGAATTGGAGTCCTCCAGCTACTAATTGCATGTGGAACAGCTGTAGTATCATTCCTATAGCCAATTGCATGGAAACACACTCCTATAGGTAAGCACTGAAACTGGGTGTTGGCCCTATTCCTTCACTGTGAGTAGGACTTCATGTGCATGAGTGACAAACAGCATCACAGAGGGTAGTTGGAAATACCTCTTACAACAAACACTGTGGAGACAGGCCACCAAACTGGAGAGAGGTGTTCCAGACATGGGGACAGAATGTAAGTATTGCTGTCCTACATTTGACGTAATGTTGGTTTAACAGGGTTTGTGTGGATATGGCTGTTCTGCATGATTTAAAGTCTGGCATGACAGTGTTATGTGGTTGAGAAAACTCTCACCTGTAGGGCTATTTGCAGACTGCCCAGAGTTTGTAGTCTTAGATTTGGTGTGTCACTCATACATTTTCTGTCTTTATAAATGCAATAGCATACTCTGATGAGTGTAGTCAGTAAATGATAACATCCAAGTGTGTTACTGACTTCATATCCCTCAGAAGAGATATGTCACAACAAACCCTGTTACACCAGCAATGTTCTCAGTTTATAACTACCCTGTGTTTCTGCCTCTGTCTCCCATGTCTGCCACCCTTTGTTCATATGTCATGCAGTAAGAGGTGGATATGTACAGTATACCACTATTTACTGACTTAATTCCTGATATTAAGCCAGTGATATATCAGACTGTCAGACATGTAATGTATAGCAGGCCTAATATTTGAGGACAAAACCTGGACATTCTGTTGTAGTCTGTACCGTAGTGAGGTCTGTGTACTTAAGGTGATTGTTGGCAGAGTGTCTGTATTATGTAGCAGTGTATTGTGATAATGTTATTTGGCCTGTGTACAGACTGGAGTAAATGTCAGTGTTCTTGGTCCTGTTCTATCTGACGTTGCATGTTGCTCCAGTTTCTGATACCCTGTCAGCATATATGTTTGTAGGGCCAGACTGAGACATGTCCCATACCACAGTCAGGCATCAAACTACACTGTGAATTGAGGCAGAATATGTAGGGTTAGTGTGTGAGTGGCAAACATGATGATGACTGTTGTTCACACAGTCCATATACTGTAATATTACTTAGGCTTACCATTATGTGACTGTGACTGTGTTGAGATTGGCTGTGGGCATGCACTTTTACACTGGTGTCTGTTACTCTGTGCTGTTACACACCTGCAGTACCTGCTATATTTGCAATTACATGTGTATTCCCTCATAGGTAAGTTGGGTTAGTATTGTGGCAGTCTGCCTGTAGTGTAGACAGTGCTTGGTGACATGCTTAGCAGCTCAGTGTATTTACCCTAGTGTGATATTATGTCCAGGTATTTGTCAGATGTACTGTTGCTTGGCCAGCATATGTGTTGTATATTTCTGACAAAGCAGTGGGTTGCTGTGAAGATGTATATCACTAACTAGTGGGAAGTATGTGGCTTGGGACATCTGCTCCTCCAGTTAATATGTGTTAAGACAGACAGGAGGGTGTGAATGCATCAACTGTGTGAGCTTATCTAGTCCAGTATGTGTGATATATTCCCATTTTCATGGCTTTAAACATCTCCTTTGTCAGGCTTGTTCCACATTTCTTGCACTAAGGAGTTCTGTGTATACGTCCTGACTGACCAGATTGTTTCAGACTGTCCATGTTTAGTGCTCATATTTCTTCTGTATTTCACCGGATCATAACTGTGATTTGTATGGTACTTCACTATGATGATGGGTACATGTCAGTTTCAGAAGAGCCTTCCTTCGCAACATGTATGTTGACACAACCTCTGTCACTGTAGCAACATACTACATTTATAACTGCAATACATACATTATGTTCCCTTGCACTAAGAGGTTGAGAGTTATGGTGCTATATATATATATATCTATATCTATATATATATATATGTGTGTGTGTGTGTGTGTTTGTGTGAATATGTATATATATATATATATCTATATATATATAATATATATATATATACATATATACATATATATATATATATATATATATATATATATATATATATAGATATATATATATATATTTATATATATATATATATATATATATATATATATATATATATTTATATATATATATATATATATATACACACACACACACACACACACATATATCTGTATTTTTGCCTTGGTTTCCACCTAGTTAGTGAGTGGGGAATGTTATCAAAGGCTTTGGCCAGATCAATGTAGGCTGCATGTGTCATCTTGCGTTCATGCACAGCTCAGGTGACTGACACCAAGATGTTGACCAGGTGGAATGAGCAGGTATAACCTACCCTTCACAAAGGTAAACTGTGTGGGATCCTAAGTCTGCAGATTCCCATTTCCCTTTTTATTAGGTGCATGATGATGCATTCCATAGCTTTTCATAACAGACTTGTAAGGCAGTTGGAGCAGTATTTCCCAGGGTCTGTAGTTACACCTTGTTTGTGGAGAGGGGTGACTGTAGCAATGTACAATTCAGTAGGGACAAAGCCTAAGGTGAGGCTGTGCTTGAACAGGGTACACAGGTAAGGTGCCAGGTCACTCTGTAGTTCATGTAGAACACAGCCAGGGATATTCTCAGGTCCCATAGAAGCTGTATTCTTGGCCTTGGAGAGTGATGTTTTAACCTGTGCTGCAGTAATACTGGGTTCCTTGCAGGTGTACTGGTATTGTGATTGGTCCTTTGGAGGGGAGTGAGGGGTAATGTTTGCACTCAAGATGCCAGCCAGTATATTGGCAGTATTTGTTGGATCAGTCTGGAAGGTTCCATTGTCTAGTAGCTCAGAACTAATCTTGCTATTGCCATGGAAATTTTTAACATAACTGTATGAAACCTTGTGGTTGTCTTCACTATGTGCTCCAATTCTGTTCTCACAGCTGACTTTATAGTATTTGATGAGGGATCTCAACTTTCAGTTGAGGCTGATAAGGGTTGATTTCCAGTCTTGGGACTTCACATTATTCCATATCGGTTCCCTCCTTCTGTTGTACAGTGTCTGTATGGCAGGGGACCACCAGATCAGCTTCCTTTTATTGGAGGTGAGGGTCCTGGTTGCAGTGGGTATGGAAGCACCCATGCATGTGTGTACATGTTCATAATGCATTGTTGTTTTATTCAGCTGTCATGCACCTAGTCTCTATTTGCATGGCTGCTGTGAGATTAGCTACCTCTGTTGTTATGAGGCCATATTCAGCATTGGAAAGGCTTTTTATGGTGGTTACCTGTGCAGGAGGGCAAGGGAGGGCCATGGATTTCCAAAGGTGATTAATTTGTGTTCAGATATAACAAGGGGGAGTTGTCTACTGGTGCCGAGCAACAGTCACCCATGTTAGGAAGAACCAGGTCGATGTAATGGGCATGTGCATTGGTACATCAGTAGCTTCCCCAGGAAATTCACCCCAGGGATCACATCAGTCACCCTGCTAGACAGGGGTCCAGGGAAGTAAATAGTGTGGGAAGAAATAGCCAGGGAATTGTTATGGCTTGGCTTGTATAGGCCCTAGGGCCAATAGCCTAGTACCAACCTATGAACCTATAATGGTGGGGTAGTTGAAGTCAAGCAGTATGTGAGTGTTAGGTTGGACAATATTATCCTCCAGGGTGTTTAGGGACATGAAGTGTAAGTGTTGGGATCTGTTTGGGGACCTACAGCAGGCTACGACCTGATCCACTGTCCTACCCAATGTTAGCTATGCCTGCAGGTCCTTAATAAAAATGGAAACACCACCACTTCTGGAGCTTTAGTCACAGTTCTACAGCCAAGAGATGTAGAATGAGTAATAGGCTGGTAGTGCAGGGGTGCTTCCTTCTGCCTTTAACCAGGTCTCCGTTACAGCACAGATGCCATAGTTCCCCATTTTAAGGAATACATCCAGTGAGTACATTTTCAGATGTAGACATCTAGTGTGCAGCAGCATGACCCCCAGATTGCATGTGTTTGTAGCTGTCATATATTTCTGTATAGTTATGTATATATATATATATATATATATATATATATATATATATATATATATATACATATATATATATATATTCACTTTTCTATGCATATATGTGGATATACATGTGGCTGTATATCTCTCTATATATAAATATATATATATATATATATATATATATATATATATATATATATATGTGTGTGTGTGTGTGTGTGTGTGTGTGTATTATGTATAGATTTGTACACATATATGCATCTCCTTACATATATACATGTTGGCAAGGAGCTCCTCCATTGCGGTAAGTAGAGCCTCTCTGGCTGGCCCCCCACCAGTAGCGGAACAGTCCCTTATCACCGCCGCAGCCCATTGCCGAGCATGCCACTCTCTGAGTGAGGTCTTCCCAGAGGGCTGTCCTCTCCCGCTGATGCTGGTGACCCCGACTGAAGAGGATGTGGTAGTTTTCCAAGATGGCCTCAATAATGGCTGCTGTCTCCTGTACATCATAGTCTGAAAGCCTCTGCATCACACCTGAAAGACATAAACAGGGAAAAACACATCACAGGATATCAAACATTGTCCATAGTTCTTTACAGAGACAGCTCTCTAGTAATGAGTATCAGTAGCCACAACATTAAATCAAATAATACTCCAGTACCTTGCAGGATTGTATGGACATGCATAGCATTATGTGTAAGTAGGCAGTTTGCACCTGATTAATGGTGAGGGTAGGGGTTCATACGGTGTGCATATCCTGTTACACTGATGTTGAGCCAGGGGGGGTGATGTCTGTCCTAAACATGTCTGAAGCTGGTCATCTGTAGCTATGGTATGTGTGTATGTGCTGTGGCTGACCTCCATTACAGGGTGGATTGGTTAGTTGCCTGTGAGACTGCAGACATATGTGGGGATGGCCTTCCGATTGCCATCAGTGGATGTGTCCAATTTGTACTCATACTCAGCATTACATCAATGCACCTGTGACCTACTATGCTCAATCAGAAACAGGTTGACATGCTGCCCAGATGGTGACTGCTCCTATACATTGGTGGTCGAATGAATAAGTACAGGGAAGTATGCAGAGAAAGATGTTGGCAAAGGAGAAGTGGGATTGACAGACAGATGTAGAGAGTAGACATGAGTTTAAAGTGATGGGGTGCATGGCAAAGAGAGTGTTGGACATGGCTATGGATGGGGAGTCTGACACACAGATGTGAAGCCTGGGGTTGTATGTAATGTTGGACAGCATGAATGGTGTATAGGGCCTGTAGCTATTGGCTAGACAGATGCACATAGCAAAGAAGGATGTGCACCACAAAAGGAAGATAAAGGAATATGGGTGAAACATACAAGCTAGGAATGTGTTTAGAACATATGGAAATATTACTTTGATGGCCTGTTCTATGAGTAAAATGGGGGAGGGAGGGAAGGGTGGCTGGGGTGGGTATGGTTAATCAGGTGGTCCAACATATTATTAAGGAGAATGTAAGGATAGCTATGAGGGGGGGTTAGCAGTGGAAAGGCTATTGCTCTAGGTGACAGGATGCCTGGACGTGTTTCTGAGACCTGGCAGTAGTATTTTTAACTGGATTGTTTACTGTAATCTTGGAAAGTGAAAGGATGATTGAGATGTGGGTAAATATGTATGGGTACTGCTTATCTGAACAAGGGTGGTCTGCAGAGCTATAGTAACAAGTGAGGGATAACACTGATCGGTCACAGGATGAGGTAATGGTAAAGGGTGGTGGCAGCTAGGTTGAGAACATGGTGATGATTGATGATTTGCAGTATGGTTTCATGCCAGGTAAGAGCATTACAGATTCAAATGCTGATTCACAAGTGTTGATGGAGCTCTGCACTGAGGCTGAGATGCAGCTGCATTGTGTCTATGTGCACGTACAGAGAGCATATGACATGTTGCCTGGAGAGTAGTTGTGGTATTGTATGTGGAGGTCAGGGGTGCCAGAGGAGTCTGTCAGACACCACAGGATATGTAGGAGGCTAGTGTGACAGCAGTGATTTCTAGTTTTGACATGACAGGTGGATTTACGGTGGAGGTGGGAGTACATCAGGGGTCAGTTGTGTATCCTTTCACATTTGCAGTGGTGAGGGACAGGATGACAGACATCATCAGACAGGGGCCCCTGTTGACAGTGCAGTTTGCAGATGATATTGTGGTCTGTAGTGAGAATGGGGGACAGGTTGGGGAGCCCCTGGGGAGGTGGGGTTATGTTGTAGAGCGGGGAGGAATGATGGTCAGCAGGACTACGTAAGAATACACGTGTGTGAATGGGGTGGGGGATAGAGGAACGGTGACAATGCAGGGCATACAGTTTGGAAGGTTGACAGGTCTAACTACTTGGGAACACCATTTCAGAGTCATGGGCAGTGTGGGGGAGAGGTGTACGAGAGTGTACGGGCAGGTTGTGTGTGGTGGGGAGGGGAGTGAGGAGTTATTTGTGACAGACAAGTACCATTAAGAGTGATATGTAAAGTCTACAGGAGGGTAGTGTGACTGGCTACATTATACTGGTTGCAGATAATGGGATTGAACAGATAGGCAGGATTCAGGGCTGGACACGGCAGAGTGGGGGATGTTCACATTTGCACTGTGTGTGACAGGGGGGATAAGATTAGACCTACACCAGCTACTTTCTCAGTTTATAACAGCAATATCTCCATCCTGGACCTGTGTTTAGGTCTCTGTCCATGAGTATGTCAAACTTTGTCCATATATCATGCAGTCAGAGGCATAGAGATATGGTATATCATTACTCAGTGATGTAATTCGTAATTTCAAACCAGTTAGGTATGAGACTGCAAGACATTTCATGTGTAAGAGGCCTTATATATGATGACAAGGCCTGGACATTCTTTGGGAGTGTGTACAGTTGGGAGGTCTTTGTATTTCTGGCTATTGTTAACAGACTGTCAGGATTGTGTGGCAGTGTATTGTGAATATGTTACTTTTGGTGGGGGGTAGATGTAAGTGCTATGTTTTCTTTTCTCTCTGCCTTTGTATGCAGATCCAGTTTCTGGTGCTCTATCAAGTGTTACATTTTTGTAGGTTATGACTGTGACATGCCCCATAACACAGTCAGACATGATAATGCACTGTGTATTGGGCCATTATATATAGGGATAATGTGTGAGCATCAAACATGCTTACAGTTTGGTTCACACACTCCTTATACTGTATTCACTTTCACACTGGTATCTGTTTCTCAGTGCTGTTACATTCCTGTAGTGCCTGGTATATTTGCAATTATATGTGTATTCCCCCATAGCAAGATAGCTTTTGTGTTATGTCAGTCTACCTGTAGTTTGGATAATGCTTGGTGACATGGCTAGCAGCTCACTGTATTTTCCCTAATGTGAAGTTATGTCCAGATATTTGGCAGATGTGTAGTGTTGCCTGGCTCATATAGGTGTTGTGTATGTCTGGCACATCAGTGGGGGGATGTGAAGATTTACATGATTAACTCCTGGGAAGTCACTGGGTTTTGGACTTGTGCTATTCCACTCAATAGATGTTGGAACAGACAGGAGGGTGTTACTGAATCACATGTGTCAGCTAATCTACACCAGTATGTCAGATATGTCCACATTTTCATGTCCCTCCCCCCCTTTTCCAGCCTTGGTTATGCTTTCTTGCACTAAGCAGTTCTGAGCATACCTGTCACTGGTCACATTGTTCCAGACTGTCCATGCTTATTGCCAATATTTCTGGTCTGTTGAGCAGTATAATTTTATTCCTTCCTGTGGTGAATCACTGTCATCATGTGGGGATGTCTGTCAGTATATGATGGCATAAATTATAGTTTCATAATTTACATCCTTCTGAACACGTATGCTGGCACACATCCTGTTCCTGTAGTGACATTCTACATTTATACCGTTGGGATGCACATTGTGTCCCTAGTGTTCATCCATTTCCCCCACATTTTGCAGCCTTTGTCCAGATCTCTTGCACTTAACTGCAGTACATGTTATGCATATATATATATATATATATATATATATATATATATATATATATATATATATATATATACATATATAGGTTCATAGGTTCATAGGTAGGTACTAGGCTATTGGCCCTAGGTCCTATATAAGCCCAGCCAAACAGTACGCTGGCTTTTGCCACCCAAGAAAATTATTTTCCTGTGCCCCTGTCAAGCAAAGCCACAGAAGTGATCCCTGGGGTGAATTTCCTATCTCCCATCCAATCATCAAGATTTTTCTTGAAGACTGCTAATGAGGAGCTTTGTTTGATACAGATAGGTAGTTTGTTCCAGAGTATGGGAAGTTTCTGGGACAGGAATCTATCCCTCCAGCATGTTCTGTTTATTGTGGTGACAAAGTTAAGGTCCCTAGTGGGACTGGGATTTATTTAAGTGGAGAATGTCCAACAGCTCTGGGTTTGACATAGCTTTATATGTTTGGTAGAGATCGCCTCTGAGTAGGCGATATGCGACAGAGTAAAGCTGGATTTTTTTGAGATGGTCTGTGTAGGGCATCTGTTTGATTTTTCATGTGTGTGTGTGTGTGTGTGTGTGTGTGTGTGTGTGTGTGTGTGTGTGTGTGTGTGTGTGTGTGTGTGTGTGTGTGTATATATATATATATATATAAAATGTGTGTGTGTGTGTGTGTGTTTGTGTCTGTGTATGTATGCGTGTGAGTGTGTGTGTGTGTGTGTGTGTGTGTGTGTGTGTGTGTGTGTGTGTGTGTGTGTATAAATGCATATATATAGCTATATCTGTATATGTATGTCTGTATATGGGTTAGCATCAGTACATCGAACGGCCACAACATCGAAAGCCACTGCATCAACACCTCAGAACGACACCCGGAGAGCCGACAATCACCACACAGTAAGGAACCGTTTGGCCATCCCTGTGAACTTTGCCCCGTACCCCCGCAGTAGTGAGTTCTCGGAGTTGGAATATTAAGTAAGGGGGGTGTGGGGGAAAGCCTCCCACGTAGGGTGATGTGGGGGGCAAAGGCCCCCATATCTGTGTGTTTGTTTCATTGGTAGTTTTGAAGTTACGGATGGCCAAACGTTTCCTTACCGTGTGGTGATCGTTGGCTCTCTGGGTGTCGATGTTCTGAGGTGTCAATGCAGTGGATTTCGATGTTGTGGCCATTCGATGTACTGACGGCAACCCCTGTATAGATATATATATATATATATATATATATGAATATATATACTTAGATGTATATTTATTTATATATATATATATATATATATATATATATATAAAATATTATCCCTGGGATTCATGAAGCTCGGCGCAAGGCCGGTGTAAGGCCTGCGCCGGCGGTGCAGTGAATAGTCGGCGTAGTACGCATAGTAATGAGAGCGCGCCGCAACCACAGACACGTGCGTAGTGTACGTGAGCGAGCCCAAGTAGGATGCGTCCGGAGGCGTGGCTAAGCCGGCAGGCGATGAGCAACCTAATGTGCTGACTGCCACGGTCCGCCCATAATAGTAATGGCAGCAGCCAGGGCCCGTGCAGAATGAAACGCACGTAGAGTATGCAACATAGTACCCGTCCCAACAAAACGGAGAAGCAAATACAACCCACGAAGCCCTAAGTGTACCCGTCCAAGGAACAAAGGATACGCGTAACACCGTGTTTGTCCCGCAATGCACCATCAGTGGGCATACCCAGAGAAGGTGTACCGCAGCATGTCAGCGCGCCGCACCGACATAGGAGTAGCGACTAAGGTTACCACCTGTCCCACTTTGCGAGGGCAGTCCCTCCATGGGCAGTTGTGTCCCGATAAAAATATTGAAAACGGCAAATGTGCTAAGATTGTAGGACATAATGATATCCCGTATTTAATGTAATGGTTGCATGAAATGGTTATTTCCGTAACTGAAATACCTAAATGTCACAAGAAACAGAATAAGCAACCAAACTGCTACAACAATAAGCTTTTATTTAGGCAAACAAGTGAAGTTCTATGCTATATAGTGACCGTGGGTATGTGTCGGCCTGTAAAATCTGATGTGAGTCCCGAAAATGTCCCACCTTGGCCACTGGAAAAGGTGGCAACCCCAGTAGCGACATGGGCATGGTCACCAGGGTTACCAGCTGTCCCACTTTGCTATGGACAGTCCCTCATTGGACAGTTGTGTCCCGCCAAAACTCGAAAAATGGCAAATGACCTGAGATTTCCTGCCAAAAATATTCCCGCAATATACCTGTAATAGTAGCATAAAACATATATTTTGTATATGAAACACATACATGGCATAAGAAACTGAATAAGGAACCCAAATGCTAACAGAATAAGCGTATATTATGGCAAACAAGTGAAGTTCTGTCAACTCCACTTGCTGTGGGTATGTGTTGTCCTGCAAAATCCGATGTTTCCACAAAAGATGTCCCACTATGGGCATTGGAAAAGGTGTCAACCATAATGGTCACAAGCAGTAGTGAGAGTACACAGCCGGGTAGCTGTGTCGACATAACAACAGGAAGGAACCAAGATACCCTAAACACAGGCAAACATGTGCATAGCAACATGTCCCACACCCAGCAACGTGTTTGTCGCATACACAGGACGGCGTATGTCTAAGTGTAATATCCAGAAGCAGAACCCATGCATGCAGATGTAATACACAATAGCCCCATTGTAGCATGTAAGTCCCACCCATGTACGCCTGTGCACCCAAACCAGCTAGCATCCTTGTGCAGCTACACACCTACACACAATGGGCATACCTGAAATGTGGTAAGAAGTATTGTGTTAGGCAGTGCCACGCAGGCAAATATGTACCCCACATGTCACCAACCCACCTCAGGTACAGATATGGAAATGGCTGCATGTGAATGTGTCTGCAGAATGTGTACATCCCGCATGTGGTATGTACCCGTCCAAACCATATAGGTTTGCACACGCCACGGTGCACATAACTGTACACATGTGGACAAGTCGGGTTGTTGAACCACCGCATCGATGATTAGCTATGCAGAGAAGTCAAACACATATAGCGGAACATGTGCCTACCAAACAGGACGTCCTAACAGGGTGCCACAGGCACAGAAGGGGAAGGTGGGACATCACATGTGGAGAGTAGCGTTTCCGGACGGCCAAATACACACGGTCAAGGTAAAGGACGGAACAACATGCATATGGCCGGATGGATGTTGTTAGAAAAATATATATAGAAACACATATGAAGTGCCAGTTTAGAAGCAAAATACTATATAATGCATTGAATTGTACCGTACAATATGGCAGTAGAAATGATCATGCATGTAATTGGTGAAGCGTAGCTGCAGTGTGATCGAACTCTGACCCTGGCAGTAACCAGTACAGCAGGCCTATGTCTCTCAGCATTAATTATCTGCTGGGTTACAGAAAAATAAATGTATGTACATGCATAACATCCTCCCTTCCCCTGAGGAGGATGGCCTTGTGAGCTCTATCGAAGATAGAGTACAACTCCTTACCAGAGAGACAAAGGAACGTATTAAGAAATGAACTGACTATTGTATCGGAACAGTCCAGGGTCCTTGAAACAGCTACAATCACAGAAGGACACTGTAATTGACCAGGTGCCTTGCAAGGCTGTGTTATTCTCATGGGAAAACATTTTAAAAGCATGACCTCAGCACCCACGTATGTATAGAATATTGCGGACCATAGTGATGGAAATGCCCTGTGACCGACCACGTCAGTAAGGTGGGCAAAAGCTGATTGTAAACACTATATAAAGAAATTGCTTACTGTATAGAGTCAGACAAAACTCTCATACTTGGACTGTATATTATTTTGCCTACCTGTGTACACTACTAAAACGTTGTGAACCCGAGCTTCCTGTGTTATTGACTGTCACTTAGAAAAGCCTACTGATTTCTACAGTCTGGTTTTAACAACTTATTTGACATTGTGGTCTTTCTTAGCCGGAATTCCCTTGGTAAGCTACAGGTCAGAGTGCATGGGTGGTTAGACATCTGCAGGAGAATTTGCCTAAATGGTTCTTCTTGAGTGAAAAGACCTCCGACTGAATTGTTGTGTGTAAAGAGGCTGTCCACTGTCTGATCTGTGGCTGAAAAGCGGAAAACTGGATCCCAAGAAGAAAACGTGCAGTCATAAACAGGAGGCTCAGGTAAGGAGGGTTTGCCTCTTTGTCTCTATTGTAGATCAGGGACCAGACTACATTGTGTTTCTGTTAACAGTTGTGATAGCAGGTCGAAGACCAATCCAAGTAGTTTTAAATCTGGACATAGATCAGGGGAACACAGAGTAGAGTAAATAGTCATTGTAGACACTACAGTGGATACAGGGAAGGAGATACCACGTGGTACGAGAGAAGGGTTACGTAACAGTCGTGTAGAGGATATGGGAGATTAGTGCACAAACAGATCATGTGATCCGCGTTTGACGGGTGACGTGAAGTATATGCAATTGCAGAGAGCACATAATGTGAGATATTCTGCAAAATGGGGTAATAAATATGACATTGATGGTATATTAGACAAAATATCGTTACTGAAACATTGGAATCACTGAAAATGTGATGCAGATGTTCTAGGGTAACCACCTGTCCCACTTTGTGAGGGACAGTCCCTCTTTGGCCAGTTGTGTCCTGCAAACAAACTGAACAAATGGCAAATGTCCTGATATCTTAGGACAAAGATTTCTCAGATATCTTCTTAAATGGTAGCATAAAACAGTAATTTTGTATCTGAAACACCAAAATATCATAATAAACAGAATAAGCAACTCAAATGCTACAAGAATAGGTTGCTCTCCTGGCAAAAAGTGAATTGCTGTCCTTAGTACTGGCCGTGGGTATGTTTTGCCCTGCCAAATTACACGTTCCTAACACTAATGTCCCACTTTCTGCATTTGAAAAGGTGGCAACCCTAAGATGTGCAGGCGAAAAACAGCGACAATTGGGTATCCGTCAAGCACATAGGTGGATTGAGGTAGTGAACCGAAGGGAACAGAACACTAGAAATGCGAAAGCATCATACGTACACAAAGAAGATAATAATACAGTAGTAGCGACAGACCCCCCCCCCTACCACCTCCGATACCACATCCAGGATATGAAGCGGGAGGGCAGGCTAGTCCCCCCCCACGTTATCCTGTGGCAACAGAGGTATCACAACGACCAAATGTAAGAGAAGCTATTGAAACCACATCCCGAACTCGTAACATACCTAGGGACACTCAAGTAAGAAGACAGTCACTAGAACAGAGTGAGGATATCTGTCAATTAATTGAAGTACCGAACCCTCATGCAGGACAGGAAGGCCAGGACCCAACTCCTTTAGTGTATAGACCGTGGACACCAGAAGATATCTGTAAAGTCACAGAGGGAATTCCCCATCTACAAAGTAATCACTATTCACCATGCAATACCCCTGTATCTTCTGATAGAAAAGCAAAGGGGGAATGGCGGATGGTACAGGATTTACAAGCTGTAAATCATGTAATAATACCTAGGGTACCGATGGTGCCAGACCCACACACTATATTGAATGCTATGAACCCGCCACAGAAGTATCTTACCGTGGTACATATAAGCTATGCTTCCCTCTCAATACCTATACATCCAGATAGTCCGTATTGTTTTGCATGTACATTCAGGGTAACAGATACAGCCATACCCAGCTATCGCAGGGATACTGTGAAAGTACAACGATATTCGCACAGGAGATGGCTAGCAACATTCGGTGTTTACTCCACCCGGGCCAGTCAAGTTCTACTTTATGTGGATGATATTCTGCTTGCGGCCCCTACCCAGCAGCAATGTAGGGAAGATACAATAGCATTATTGAAATATTCAGCAGAACAGGGACATAAATTAAGCAAGCATAAATTGCAACTACAGAGAATACAGGTCAAGTACCTGGGATATGTGGTATCCAAGGAGGGTAGAACATTACATGACGATAGGAAGGCAGCAATTTCACAAGCACCCAAGCCAACTACCAAGAAGGGAATGATGTCCTTCCTGGGCCGACTAACATTTGTCAAAGCTGGTTACCAAACAATGCTTTGGAATCTGCTCTATTGTCTGCTTTAATCTTTAATACACCTATGGCAGCACAACATATACTACACTGGATTCCAGTAGCAGAAACAGCTTTCTGCAGACTAAAACGATTGATAGCTTCAACATCTGTATTAGGTCTCCGAATAATCATAACAGATGTTGTCAGACTGTAGATTGTAAGCAGGGATATATGACGTCAGTCTTGATGCAACAGCATGGAAGTAAGCAACGCCCCATAGCTTACTACTCATCGCAGTTGGACACTGTGGCATGGTCAGTGCCACATTGTGTACAGGCAGTTGTTGCAGCACCCATGGCAGTACAGGCCTCGGCCTTAATGTTATTATTCCACCCTCTCACTGTGAGAGTGTCTCATGCAGTTGCGATCATTCTGCTGCAAGAGAAAATAGCATTCCTGACCCGTGCTAGACATCTGTCTTGTTTGACCATACCCTGAGTCAACCTCATATGGTGATTGAACGTTGTACAACATTAAACCTATCAACGTCACGTCCGACACCTGTGTATGGCACACCACACAGTTGCCTATATGAAATGGAGGAAATAACTCCACACAGACAGGATATCACTGATATACTCTTAGATGATGCAGAGGTGACAGTTTATGTGTACGGATCATGTAGAAAGAGTCCTACAGGAAAGAATCAAGTAGGTTATGCAGTAGTTATTGATAATGAGATTGTAGAAGCCCAACCCCTGCAGCATAAGGTGTCTGCTCAAGCAGCAGAATCGATAGCTTTAACACGTGCTTGTACTCTAGCGAAAAACTGATGTGTGGACATTTATACCGATAGTCAGTATGTTGTCTGTACAGTGCATGTTTATGAGCAGCAGTGGAAGAATGGGGAATGATAACATCCACCGGTAAACCGATCAATCATGCGCAATTGATCTTGAATGCATTAGATTCCATTCAGTTACCCACTAAAGTAGCTAATTGTAAATGTGCAGCTCATACAAAGCAACAGGATAACAGTAGGAAAGGTAAGGCACGAGCTGATGCAGCTGCAAAACAAGCAGCCTCACAGTTGGAAAGTGTCTTTTGAATGAGGAATGACAATCCTCAGACATTCTAGATGTAGAAATGTTACAAACAATGCAAACATCAACTACGAAAGCAGAAAAGCAGACGTGGGTATGACGAGGAGCAATCCTTGAAGACGGACTGTACATATCCACAGTGAGAAAGCCAATATTAACGTCTAATGTATTCAGATATGCGGCTTTGTTGAGCCATGGGTAGAGCCATGTCTCAACAGGGGGGATGGTACAGTTGGTTAACAGAATATCCCTAACATACGGAATTAGGAACCACATACAAACATCATGAGCAGCGTGTCATATTTGCAGTAAACATCATGCACAGGGAGCATTTAAACCGAAGGGAGTGGGTTTACCTACACCACCATAACCGTTCCATACTATTTGTATGGAGTTTATACAGCTGAATAAATGTGAAGGGAAGAAATACTGTTTAGTGATTATAGATATATTATCAAAATGGGTAGAAGCATTCCCAACCAGGAATCCGGATGCAGCAGCAGTGGCAAAGGTCCCAGTAAAATAAAGTATCCCTAGATCTGGCATACTGTAAAGAAGCTACAGTGACAATAGAACACATTTTGTGAACCAGACAATCCAGCAACCTGGGGATTATTTGGCATTTCCATGAATATAAATTGCATGTACAACCCACAGTCAGCATGACTGGTGGCGTACAATGGGATCCCGAGAAATAAGTTGAGGAGGTTGGTGGGTGACACCCAGACGAGTTGCATTTGCTGTCTACCTCTAGCATTGCTGAGCATGACAACAGTTCCAAATGTAAAGTGTTTGACCCCTTCAAGTAGTATTTGGAATGGCATATCATGTGCCAGAGTGGAAAGCTGTCATGCCTGCAGAGCTGGAGGTCGATGGCTCATTAGCAGGTGACATGAGAGGATTGTTAACCAATAACACTGTTTTGCAGTTAAAGTCTTTTACAGATAAAGAGCAAGCGCAGCCGGACGCATAGCTGACTCCAGTATCCTGTGTGTATTTCACTGTTATCCAAATAAGATAATTTCCGAGTCCAACGTGTGAAGGTCTGTACCAGGTACTGTTGGCAACGCCTACTGCAGTAAAGTTTACGGAGAGGTCGTCCTGGGTTCACCTCACATTTTTCAAACCGGTAAAGGATATCAAGTCTGATTTACATCTTGTAGCTGATATACCATAGAGACTGAATCACTGGCCAGACTGTATAACAATACAAAGCAACCCCAAAGACATTTGGTTTACTGTCCTACTGATCATACACCTATTAACCATGTTTGTGTTGACTTTACATTTGCTGGGACCTTACCTGCATATAACTACACAGATACAAATAGTGATACGTGATGAACTGGCCACAGAGTGGCATCCAAACTTCAACACATACCTAGGCATGACGCGTGTGCATGTACAGACTATGAACATTTTAAATTGCTGTGTTTGTACTGCCATACCTACATCATATGGAGGACTTCCGATGTATGTTGTCCCCTTGGGGATAGATTGAGACTTGTGAATATTTACACTTTGATACAGGTTCTGTGAGATCACAGGACAAAGTGGCACTGTACTTACCTGTTACACAAAAAGGAATTGTTTGTTTTCATAAACATGATACAGTTCAAGTTGGTGGGAGTATTTGTAACATAACTGTGTCTTACAAATGTCATATAACAGCCAAAGATCACAGTACTAGTTGTAGCACCATTCATGATTTGTATTGAAGCTTCATGAGAACAACGTGGAAAGATGTGCAGAAACATCCTGAATTGTATAAACAGTCCTCTGTTATAGACAGGAAAATGTTACATGCAGAGTTAACCCGCATCAGTAGTAAAGTAGAATATTGTTATTTTGTTTGTGGGAAAAAAGCATATCAATGGTTACCTGAGAATTGGTCCGGCAGTTGTTTTTTGGGTTATCTGGCTCCAGTCACATGACATACTGCACAATTGCCTCTGGGTACGAAACGAACTATAAGACATATAGCTCGAAGAACTGGGAACACAGTCGAGAAACCTACTAATCCAGTGGGTGAAATGGAAGCTGTTCTGAAAATCCATTCTTCTGCAAGAGATAAAGGAATATTGACTCATATGGACTTGAGTGACAGCGTTATATCCTGGGCTGGAACACTCCCAGCTTGTGGAGTAGTGAAATCAATCAGGGAACAGAGGAAGTTGTCAAAACCTGTCGGAGGAATGAGCAATGTGACATTTCGCTCTTGAACTTGTGACTGATGAACTGGATGCAATGAGAACTGTTGTGTCACAAAATGTAATAGCACACGACTGCACCCTGGCGGCGAGAATTGGTACATGCGCGCTTATCAAAGAAGACCGCTGTGTCTAAGTACCACATAACATGAACAATATCAACGCCCACCTAGAGGTAATACAGCAGGTGTCATCCATGGCGGAACCAGGCCCAAACCCACTGACGAACCATTTCCACAAACCATTTGGTGGATGGGGTTCAGTCATACTGAATATCTTGATTGCCATTTGTGTTGTTCTGCTCATATTGGGAGCATGTGTCTGTTATGGATACTTTGCATGTAAGTATTAGTCAGGGACTCTGTCGACGTATCTGTAACCGAGACTATGTATCAAGACCTGTAGTGGTATTTGTTAATACAAAATGAAATCCTTTCTGAAATGTACAACAAATGACTTGCCTAGTTAAACGTTCCAGAGAGGAAGAGGCTAGGGAATGAAATAATGTTGTATATGTTTCTGGATAGAATAGAAGCAATCAAAGGAGGGAGAATGTTAGCAAAATATATATTTAAACATATATATGACGTGCTAGTTTAGAAGCAAATAGTGTATAATGCATATTATTCTATTTTACAATATGGCAGTAGAGCTTATCATGCATGTAATTGCCTGTAGTGTAGCTGCAGTGTGATTGAACCCTGACCCTGGCAGTAACCAGTGCAGCAGGTGTATGTCATTCAGCATTAGTCATCTGCTGGGTTAGAGAATAATAAATGTATGTACAGGTATATCTGTCATCCTTCCACTGAGGAGGATGGCCTTGTGAGCTCTATCTAAGACAGAGTACAGCTGCTCACCAGAGAGACAAAGGAACCTAGTAGGAAAGGAAGTGACGACCGGATCTGAACAGTCTTGGAACCTTGACAGAGCAGAATTTACCCAAGGACATTCTAATTGACTATGTGGCTCGCAAGGCTGTGCTATCCTCATGGGAAAACATTTAATAAGCATTACCTTAGCACTGTTGTAGGAATACAATATTGTGGACTATAGTGATGTAAATGCCCTGTGACTGACCACATCATTAAGGTGTGCAAAAGATGATTGCAAACACAATACTCATACAGCTGTTACTTGTATAGAGTAAGACAAAACTCTAAACTTGTACTGCATAGTTATTTGCCTCCTGGTGCACAGTAGTAAAACGTTGTTAATCTGAGCTTCCTGTGTTATTGACTGTCATTTTGAAAAGACGAATGAGTGTTACAGTTTGATTTAAACAACGTAATTGACAGATGTGTATGTTCTAGCATGGGAATAGGTCAAGCCAACCACCACAATCACCATGTGTACCACATACAAACAGCCAGTAACACGCAGTAGTAGTGCATGAAGGCATACACGACTGTGGGAATAGTACAGGACATATGGCACGTGCCAAGTGCAGATGCATGACACAAACCCCAGGATGGGTGTCCCTGCAAAGAGGAACATGTGCCAACCACACCTCCCACAGATGTACCGGCAATAAAAACACATGCCAAACACACAGAAACACTACCGTCCAACACACGACTGCAATGGAGGCTGGTCAAACACCAACATGAAGCATGCACAAACAGGGACTTGTGTAATTGTTGCCTTAACACCCCCCCCATAGGCCAAAGAAGAATAGAATGGACATATGCATGTAATGTTGTGAAGGATGTGTGGTAGTCCTCAGTATCACAGTGTTAGGGACACAGATACACTGTCATCAACTGTGACGTATGTGCACTGTAGACAGCATACCTGCAAGTAATACAGAGGACAATCATGTGCCACAGAAATATACACTTGAGAAAGAGGATAGGGGATAGACAAGTGTAAATGGGACAAACTATGAATATAGGTTCATACGTCCATAGGTACAGGGTAGGCCATCGACCCAGGTTCAGCCATAACCCTACACCATAGTTAGGATTACTTTGCCAACCTTCTGTGCCGGAGATAAAATACTTATGATATTGCTGTACCTCTGTCAAGCAGTGATAATGATGTAATCCCCGGCCTATATCTGCAATTCCCCATCCAATGGACAACATACCCCGAACAAGGCTAGGAAGGATCTCTGTCTCACATGTACTGCGATGTAGATCCACAGCATTGTGAGTGTCCGGGTGACATATGTGTCACTCCAACACATCCCATTAATGACCGTGACAAGGTTCATGTCACCTGCCCTTGTGGTTCTGAGGGATGCAGATACAGTAGGTGAAGCATAGACATGACATATGGGTTGACATGGCCTCGTATGTCAGGCACAGGTCAACACTAAACAACAGGTATGTGACTGAATGGGGCAGGGTCCTACAAGTGGGGCAGCATTACACAAATCCATGTCACCCTGCATCTGTATGACAATTAACCTATGAGGCCTTCCCAGCTGCTGTAGGTGTTGGGTCAGATACCCTCCGAATGGGGCAATGTAGTAAATCATAGGTGTAACACGTAATGGGTACAAGGAGACAATGACCTACCCTGATGTAGATGTGAATCCCTGCACAAACAGGTGGGCAATGTAGAAGTCCCACCGAACCACGATAGCAACGTGTGTGTTGAACGAATGGTGACCGACAAACTCTGTCCCCTGATCCCTGGTAATCACCCCTGCGCTCAGTGGACAGCCACCTATATGCTGGACAGGGGTGACCTAGTACTCCTCGACAGGTATGATGTTGCATTACTTAGCATTTAGCTGTGGGACATGTCCCTGACAGCAGATATGCATATCTGGGAGGCCCCTTTGAAGGATATCTGTGTCAGATGTCCGTCCCACTATGGCACCTGTTTCGCAGTCATCTACAAACAATGTTGCCCATAACACCCCTGTGTGTGCCTGTACTGTGGAAATGTAGATGTATGAGAGGAGTGGACCCAGGGAAGGGCCCCATGGGACACCGCTTGCGACAGGCAGTAGGTCTGACATGCTGCCAGCAACTATGACCGCGTGGGTTGTGTTACATAGACAGTTTACAACACATCCTGTGATGTACGTGTTCACATCCCAGCCAATGGGTTTATCAACGATACCTGAGGGGGGTAATGTGTTGAAGGCCTTTGCCAGGTCGAGGTAGGCTGTATGGACTGCAAGACCCCCATCAATGGCCTCGGTGACTGTCCCGAAAATGTCAACCATGCTTTAAAGGCATGAACCGCCCCTGAACAAGCCAAACCGTGTTGGATGCAAAGTATGCATGTCCCCTATGCCTTCATCTACGAGCCGCAGTATGATCCCTCCCCATGTCTTTGCAGATAGGTCTCCTCATGGTAATGGGACAGTAATAACCAGGGTCAGTGGAGGCATTGGCCCTGTGACGTGGGACTACAGTTGCCGTGCGACACAACCTGGGTACGTTACCTGAGGTGAGGCTACAAAGAAATAGCTGTCCTAACTGTGGGTCTAATTCCTCAATGAGATAGTGGAGTACACAGTCGGGTCACCAGCTGGTCTCATGGATGCTATGTCCACTACCCTGGAGAGAGCATGTCCCACCCGTGTGTCACAGAACATTTGGGGACCACAAACCGCTGGTACAGACATCTCCTCATGTGGGGGGGGTGTGGAGATGTCCTCACCGAACTTGTCAGGCCGTATTTTGGCAATGTGTGTATGTTGAGTAAACTCCACATCTTCGTGAACCCAGTCAGAGCATATGTGGGAGTGACCTCCCAGGTGTCGAGCATAGCAAATGAAGGTGGTATGATTGTCAGCCAGGTCCATGTAGGTATATCTGTGGAACGTGCCCTGGACCATGTCATGACAGCGTGTAGCTCTACACATATGATGACCAAGGGTGTCATACCTCACAAGGTGTCTGCTCCGCCTTGTAGTAGCCACCTCCTCTTGTTGTACAGCCTGTGTATGGCTGGGGTACACCACACTGGATGCTTGGCATTGGTACAATGAACCACAGTTGGGTAAGGGAATGCCTGGTTCATGCAGTCCTGTAGGTACTGGTAGACGGCATATGTGAGTGATGCAGTGGCTGCAGTACTGTCGACCACTGGCTCAGGGTCCTTAAAGGAGACCACAGTAGTGTGCAGAATTGGGAAGTCTGCCTCTGAGCAAGCAATGTGTATGGTAACCGCAACACTCACAGCAACGGATGCCAATAGCCGAAGCCATTGTCCAAATAACATAGATTACCTTCGGCATGACAATATGTATTATTATACATGTATTGACACGTGTCTGCTAATTACAATTGCAAATGGCCGGTAAGACCGGGCTAAAGTTCCTGTGATGTACCTAGTCTGGAGGTGTTGTTCCGACAATAAAGTGGCGATACCTCCCAACCGTGACCTCTGGGGATTAATTAAAGCGGTTGTTAACCTGCAACATTGGATGTACACCATTGGGTTCTGGTCTCGGAAAACATGGTTCCTGTAGCACTACACAGTATGGGTAGTCAAGCAGACATCCGATTGTTGAACACACAGCATCAGTCAAACCCACTGGCCACAAGGACACAGTCCGACAAGCTCTACACTTTACATATGCACAGTGGTGTCCATTGTAGGACCCAAAAATTTACTAAAGGAAGGCGTGTCCGCTTCCATCATCACCTACGTGAACTCATTGTCGTGACCACGTCACAGCCACACATATGCACCGCAAGCGTGTTTAATGTTGATGATAGCTGTCCATGAAATGCAGCACATATGCACAGAAATACCCAGGGTACCGGGTCCATAGAAGTGCGTCCACATCACAGTCCCGCACATGAAGGATGTGTAATGGGTACTGTCGACTGTTGCAGTCAAGGGATCCTGGGTATGTAGAAACTGGGCTCGGTGTTGTTTCGCAGGTAATCCTTTGTCCCGCCCCGTGGGAGGGATGTGTGCGTAGCACCTGCCTTACTCTCCACTAATAATGCAAACCATCCACCGGAGAATGCTAAATGCAGGTGTGAAATGTGTACAGCCCTATACTAGTGTCCAGTAGGCAATTCTCATGGATGGACAAGCGTACGTCCAAGATGGCACCCACAACTGCAAATTACACAGCCGCGGTAAGGCATAACACAGGAAATATACATAGGGAGTACAGTTGACATTCCACATACAAAGTTGGACCGCCGTGCCAACACCGGCGTACACAGCACTCAATCTGCCAGCAACAGAATGAGGAGCACCCGCTACCATACAGCGGAACAGATGTGCGACCTGTGGAACACATACTAATGGCACACCCACAACGTCAAGTAGGATATGTAAACTATGGCGTTCCCACCTATGAAGACAACATGGTTAAATGAATACATAGGTGATCAACATGTTCCAGTGGTGTTATGTTGAAAATACAGTGACGGATATGTCCTATTGGGATGTCTGAGGTTTATTTGAAGCAGTTGCTAACCAGCATCTTTGGATGTATAACATTTGTTCACAGTACTAAATCACCTGGTTACGTAGCACCACGTAGAATGGGTAGTCAAACAGACATCCGCGATTGGGAACATACAGCAGCAGTGAAAAGCACTGGCCAGTTGGACATAGTCCAGCAACATCTAACTTGACATATGCACATTGGTGTCCATTGAAGGACCCAAAATACATTCTCACAGAACCCACTCCAGCCGTGTCCGAACAACAGCCGATGATATAGCCGTGACTACGGCACAGTTAGACATATGCACCACCAGCGTGTTTAAGGTTGCTGACAAGAGTCCATGAAATGCAGGACATATGAACAGAAATACCCAGATCGGCGTGTCCATACATGTGCGTCCACATCCCAGTCCCGCACGCATGAAGGATGTGTAATGGGTACTGTCGAGGGTTGCAGCCATGGGATTTTGGGTATGCAGAAATGGGGCTCTGTGTTGTCTGGCTGATAATCCGTTGTCCCGCCCGTGTGAGGGATGTGGGCGTAGTACCTGCCTTACTCCCTACTAATAATGCAAAGCATCCACCGGAGAATGCTAAATGCAGGCGTGAAATGTGTACAGCCCTATACCAGTGTCCAGTAGGCAATTCACATGGATGGACAAGCGTATGAACAAGAATGCGCCCCTAACTGCAAACCCGGTGGAATTACACTGCCGCAGTAAGGCATTACACAGGTAATACACATAGGGACTACACTTGACATTCCCCATACAAATAACACAGAGACCCAGATGAGAAAGTCCAAAGCAAAAATGAGGTACTGTAGAAACGGCCGGTGACCACTCAGAGCCCACCAGGAATTAAATGCAGTCACCATAGTTTATTGCAGCGCTTTTCGTCTGCTTCATAAGCAGACTTCTTCAGAATACATACAATGCAGTTCAATTCACTACATTTAACACCCTTAATTGGGCAGTAAATAAGATGTGCTAAGTATTAATTAAATGCCTTAAAGGCGAACAAGCTAAAAAGTCTACTCGGGTTACAGATTGCACACAGTGAGTAAATCAGACATTGCTTCAACATGTACATTCTTCCGCGAAAATAATACTATATGTATTAATATGAAAGAAGACCCAACATAATGTTTTCCAAGTGTCTGAGTGTATACGTTACATATATATGTTCTAGGGATTGTGCCAATATATTAATAGAAGTAGAGACACCTAGTAATATAAATGAACCCTAATATATAGAGATAAACACTATGATTATGACTAATGTAAAATATATCAATGGAATGTAAAGATTAAAAATGTGGCAAAGTAAATATTCATTTACAAGGTTAGTTGAATAAAGCAATTCAGACATCCTTGTCAAAATACTAAAACAAGGCCAGCCAGGTGCTCTGTCTCACATGTACTGGGATGTTGTTCCACAGCATAGTGAGTGTCTGGGTGATGAATGTGTCCCACCAGCACGTTCTATTAATGACAGTGCCAAGGTGTACGTCACCTGCCCTTGTGATTCTGAGGGATCTAGATTCTTTAGGTGAAGCATAGTCATCAAATCCGGGTTCGACCTGGCCTTGGATGCCAGGCACAGGTCACCTCTGGGCAAGTGGTATGCGACGGAATAGGGATGGAACCCTTTCAGTTGGTCAGCATAACACATATTCCTGAGACCCTGCATCCGTTTGTGGATGAACTGTCGGGCCTTTCCAGCTGCTGCAGGTGTCGGGTCACAGACATTCTGAACGGGCATTGTACTCAATCATAGGTGTAATGAGTGATGAGTACAAGGGGACAATGACCTCCACTGATGTAGATGTGAATGCCTTCATGATCAGGTGGCCAATGTAGAAGGTCTATCTAACTACGTTAGCAATGTGTGTGTCGAACAAACGGTTACCGACAACACGGGTCCCCAGATCCCTGGTAACTCCCTCTGTGCTCAGTGGATTGCCACCTATATGGTAGCTAGGGGTAACCTCGTTCTTCCTGAAGGGTATGACTATGCATTTCCGGCATTTAGCTGTAGGCCATGTCTCTGGCACCAGTTATCCATAGCTGTGAGGCCCTTCTGAAGGATATCTGTGTCAGATGTGTGTCCGACTATGGCACCCGGTTTGCAGTCATCTGCAAACATTGTCAGCCATAACCCCCCTGTGTTTGCTTGTACTTTTGAAATGTAGATGCGGAAAAATAGTGGACCCAGGACTGAGCCCGTGGGACAACACCTGTGACTGGCTGTGAGTATGACATGGCGCCAGCAACTATGACCGTGTGGGTTCTGTCACTTAGCCAGTTTGCAACCCCTCTGGCGAAGTATGTATTTACATTCAAGCAGACGGGTTTATCAATGATACCTGAGGGTGGTATTGTGTTGAAGGCCTTTGCTAGGTCTAGGTAGGCTGTATGGACTGCTTTGCCCTCATCAATGGCCTTGGTGACTGATCCTAAAAAGTCAGACACGTTTAAAAGGCATGATCTGTATTTGACCAAGCAAAACTGGGTTGGATCCAAAGTATGCAAGTCCCCTATGTCATTATGTATGACTTCCATCATGATCCTTCTCCATGGCTTTGCAGATAAGGCTTGTCAAGCTAATGGGATGGTAATTACCAGGGTCAGTGAATGCACCATCCTTGTGAAGTGGGACTACAGTTGCCTTGTGCCACTACTTGGGTGCACGTATCCTGAGGTGAGGCTACGGTTAAACAGCTGTCCTAACTGTGGGTTTAATTCCCCAATGGGTTCATGGAGTACACAGCTGGGACACCATCTGGTCCCATGGATGCTGTGTTTACTGCCTTGGAGAGAGCATTTCACACCTGTGTGTCACAGAAGTTCCAGGATCTACAATCCTCTGGTATAGATATCTCTCCATGTGGGGGTGAGGGGGAGAAGTTAGCACCGAACCTGTCGTCCATTATGTTGGCAATGTGTGTAGGTTCAGTCATCCTCACATCATTCTGAACCCAGTGTGAGCATATCTGGGAGTGTCCTCCCAGGTGTTCAACATAGCTAAAGAAGGCCTTATGATTGTCTGTCGAGTTCTTGTTGATTCCTCTGTTGAACTTCCCTGGATGATTTCCTGACAGCCTGTAGGTTTTCACATACAATGAGCAAGGGTGTCTTACCTTACAAGTATTCCACTCTATCTTGTAGTAGCTACCTCCAGTCGTTCTAGAGCTTGTTCATGGCTGGGGTCCACCAGACTGGATGCTTGGCTTTGGTACAAAGAGTCTCAGTTTTGTATGGGATTGCCTGACTCATGCAGTCCTGTAGGTGCTGGTGGAAGGCATATGTACGTAATTCAGCGGTTTGAGTAATGTTTACCACTGGCTCAGGGGCCTCAAAGGAGACCACAGTAGTGTTCAGAAGTGTAAATTCGGCTTTTGAGAAAGGTATATGTATGGTAACCGGCACCACACACAGCATTGCATGCCAATAGCAGAAGCTATTGTAGGTTGTCCAAACACAGGTGTGGAACATCATAGCAATAAACCACGCCTGGATGTGGGTAATGCTAGATATACTCACGGCAGAGGTGGTGCGTTCCCGAGTCCGATGCCCGAGGGACCACACACATATGCGGCCTTATGCATAGGGCAACTAGGCAGCCTCCTAGGGTGCCGCTCTACTCGGGGCACCTTTCAAGCCTTTATTTTGTGTAGGTAGACCAGGACGGGGTTAGCGGGTGATGTGGCGGTGGCATCATGGAGTACTTCTGCCTAGGGCACCACGTGACCTAAGGCCACTCTTGCCGTGGGTAAATACAGCAGTACCCACACCCAGACGCGGGTCATTGCTAGTATGCCATATCATCTATGGAAAGAAACCATATATTCCCAGACATAATGGCACAGCATAATGCCTGTCCGCCGCCCAAACGCAGACATACGGCACCCACGGCGGTGCGGACGTACTGCGCGAGATGTCCGTTACCAATGTCGACACTGTCTCGCTCTGTGAAACAAAGTCAACATAGCGATTCAATACTAAACAGCGACGGAGAGCCCGATGTCCCCGTTGCTGAGCTGTTCAACCTGTTCCGCCATGTTAAATGTGTGTAGCAGAGCGGGACTGGCCCAAACTAAGCAACGGACATGTCCGTGGCTCAGTGAAAGCCGTCACGCAATGTTAAACCCATGTAATATAGCGAGACAGGTTATAAATACCGAGGGTTAGTAATGGAAATAGGTCCGTTCGACCAGACCGTGTGCAATTACTATAACAAGATCTACAACGGGTACGCCGGCCAAGCAGCGCACACGGTTAGGAATAATGGGGGGGGACATGGTATCATAGACACGGACAAACCGTGCCCATGTGACTCATCTAACATTCGTACACGGTCAGGGCAGTTCCGTACACTGGGCGGACAAGACCAAACCCAAAGCACCACAGGAACACCCTGACAATCGAAGGCCTGTATGCGTAGGGGATATAAGCCCCTGTGATCTGAACATCCCTGCGGTCACGACATATGCATCCTGGGCCATGAGCGGGAGGGAATAAGGAATGTTTAGCATGTAGTACCGCACCTTTCCCAGCAGGAGAATGGATGCCTGTGACGTGCGTGAGTGCGGGGGGGGTGGGGGATATGTAAATGTAGCTAAGTACCATGGGTATGCATATTAATGAGACCGAACAGCTAACGTGTAGTGGTCACAGTAACCGGCAAACGTGAATGCAGTCCCGTTTGAATTACGACTATAGAACATATAAATGTGAACGTGTACGTAATGCGTCCATGCTGCAAAGACTGTTACATGTATAAAGGTGTAAGTGCGTTCTGCACACGTCCGTCAACCGGATCAGAGATATGTTACCGGAATAGTCACAACTAACACAGACCACGTAACCACACAGACCCAGTAAACATATGTAAACAGAATACGGATATGCATGTGTGCCTGCGCAACCCACAATTAGGAAATGCAAGTGTGCGTGTGCGTGTGTGATCCACTCGAAGCAGGGAAGGTTAAGGATGTGTCCTCCACGTCAACCAGACATGTCTCATAAATGTCAGCCTCTGAAAGTATGGAATCGGGCAATGCCATGTAAAGTACCGTTAGAAATAGTGAGAAACACACGCTATGTGATGAGACAAACATAGAATGTGGATAGAATAACGTATGTGTCAGTAGTATGGATTGATGACGGTTATGCATCAGTAACCCGACCCACTTGTCAGAAGGTGCCCCGTGCAATTATGCGTTCAGTTGGCTCACACTTGTTGACCGGGCTAGGCTAGCTGGATATATGTCCAGTGTCAGCAGAGGCCCGTGGAGAAATGCTCCACACACAATAATAGCACAACATACCAAAGTACTCATATATGTAACCAAAGAAGAACAACAATAGAAAGTGTCCTGAAAGGACTGGTTACACACAGATCCCAGATGACAGACAGATATATGGCCAGTGGAAGCACGTCACAATTATGGGATCAGGTCCCTAAAGTAGCAAGAAGGTCACACATGACACGCCAGCGAATTGCCAGATAGACACTGGTCAATGTAACACACAGCAAGATTAAGGGCCAACCAGCCGTACACCATGCCAGAACCTGTACAGTGGAAAGGTATGGCATGGTAATTGATGTGTGTACACAGGTAATCCACAGACAGTAACAAAGAAAGGTATGAAACGAGGGGTTCACATGTATATATCTACACACAGCAGTCCGACGCCGTATATATGACGCATGGACATAGATTTGTCACTTGAAAACAAGATGTAAACAACTACAGTTTATTCCATTTCATATTGATATAGTTATAATACAGTCATATTCATATGTAACATTGTGACTCATTTACATTCCTATTTATACAAAATATGCTTTAATTGTACTTATTGATTCCATGCTTTGGAATCGTAATGCAACAATTATACACATTGATATACAATATCATGATCAACACACTACATTCTAAGGTTTACTCACAACAATTATCAACTATGTTTCAATATACTGATTGTATTGACCAATATTGTAGTTATATTAACACATTGTTGTTGTATTATTGTTTCCATTAAGTAATGTATGCAACACTGATTTGTATATGTCAAGTTATCATCAAGACTTGGAGCACTGTCCACTTAACTATGAGCAGGTTTATTGATTAATTGACTTTAAACTGACTCTGAAGGAAGTGTATAAGGACGACTATCTAATGTATTTCATACTCCGACGATGCCCCATGTTAGTGGGTGAAAGAGCTCAGTATCTTTTGACTGTGGAGTGTATCGTTTTTGTCATTGTCTGTTTTGGCCTGATATATGTTCAATAATGTCTTTTATGAAGATGACCAGGACTCAAGGTTTGCTGTATTTCCGCTTACTGGCACGTGGATATAGATAGGCCAAGTAATACATAATATGGGTAGTCAAACAGACATCCGCGATTGGGGAACATACAGCAGCAGTCAAAACCACTGGCCAGATGGTGACAGTCCAACACGTTCTACACTTTACATATGCACATCGGTGTCCATTGTAGGACTCCAAAAATTGATCCATTCGCAATATCAACCAGCTGCGATCGACCCAGACGAAGTGACAGCCGTGACTACGGCACAGCTAGACATATGCACCACCAGCGTGTTTAAGGTTGATGACAACTGTCCATGAAATGCAGGACATATGAACAGAAATCCCCAGATTGTCGTGTCCATAGAAGTGCGTCCACATCCCAGTCCCGCACATGAAGGATGTGTAATGGGTACCGTGGAGGGTTGCAGCCATGGGATCCTGGGTATGCAAAAATGGGGCTCGGTGTTGTTTGGCAGATAATCCGTTGTCCCGCCCGATGGGAGGGATGTGGGTATAGCACGTGCCTTACTCCCCACTAATGATGCAAAGCATCCACCAGATAATGCTAAAAGCAGGTGTGAAATGTGTACAGCCCTATATCAGTGTCCAGTAGGCAATTCCCATGGATGGACAAGTGTACGACCAAGATGGCACCTATAACTGGAAACCTGGTGGAATTACACAGCTGCAGTAAGGCATAACACAGGAAATACAGATAGGGACTACAGTAGACACTCCCCATACAAAGTCAGACCGCCGTGCGAATACCGGTGTACACAGCACTCGATCTGCCAGCAACAACATGGGGATCACTCGCTTCCATACTGCGGAACAAATGGGCGACCTGTGGAACACATACTAATGGCACACTAACAACTTCAACTAGGAAGGTCATAGGATGTTTCAACACTGGCGTTCCCGCATATAAAGAACATCCTTCAATGAATAAATAGGGTATACATGTTCTGGCTGTGTTATATTGACAATACAGTGGCGTATATGTCCTACTGGGCCTTCTGAGGATTACTTAAAGCAGTTGCCAACCTGCAGCATTACATCAATACCATTTGGGTTAATCGTAGTAGAACATGGGTTTCGTAGCACAACATAATATGTGTAGTCAAACACACATCCGATTGGGGAACATACAGCAGCGGTCACAACCACTGGCCAGATGGACACAGTCCAACATGTTCTACATTTTACATATGCACATTTGTGTCCATTGTAGGACCCAAAAATTTATCCATTTGCAATGCCAACCGGCTGCGATCGGGAGACCCAGATGAAACTACAGCCGTGACTACGGCACAGCTACATATATGCACCACCAGCGTGTTCAAGGTTGATGACAACTGTCCATGAAATGCGGGACATATGCACAGAAATCCCCAGATTGTCGAGTCCATAGATGTGCGTCCACATCCCATTCCCGCACACATGGAGGATTTGCAATGGGTACTGTCGAGGGTTGCAGCCATGGGATCGTGGGTATGCAGAAATGGGTGTCGGAGATGATTGGCAGATGATCCATTGTCCCGCCCCGTGGGAGGGATGTGGGTACAGAACATGCCTTACCCCCCACCAATAATGACAATCATCCACCGGAGAATGCTACATGCAGCTGTGAAATGGGTACAGCCCTACACCAGTGTCCAGTAGGCATTTCCCAAGGATGGACAAACGTACGGCCAAGATGGCACCCATAACAGCAAACCTGGTGGAATCACACAGCTGTAGTAAGGCATAACACAGGGAATACAGATAGGGACTACAGTAGACACTCCACATACAAAGTCAGACCGCCGTGCGAATACCGGCGTACACAGCACTCAATCTGCCAGCGACAGAATGGTGATCACTCGCTTCCATACCGCGGAACAAATGGGCGACCTGCGGAACACATACTAATGGCACACCAACAACGTAAACTAGTAAGGTTATAGGATGTTTAAGCTATGGCGTACACACATATAAAGAACATCCTTCAATGAATCAATAGGATCTACATGGTTTCTTCGTGTTAATGTGACAATACAGAGGCGGGAATGTCCCAATGGGATATCTGCGGATTAGTTAAAGCAATTGTTAGCCTGCATCATTGGAATTACACCATTTGGGTTCTGTGGCGGGAAACCCGGTTTACGTAGCACTACATAATATGGGTACTCGGACATCCGTGATTGCTGGACATACAGCGGCAGTCAAACACACTGGCCAGATGGACACAGTCCAATATGTTCTACACTTTACATATGCACACTGGTGTCCATTGTAGGACCCAAAGATTTATCCGTACGCAATGTCAACCTGCTACAAGCGGGAGACCCAGATGAAGTGACAGCCGTGACTACGGCACAGCTACATATATGCACCACCAGCGTGTTCAAGGTTGATGACAACTGTCCATGAAATGCAGGTGATATGCACAGGAATCCCCAGATTGACCAGTACATAGAAGTGCGTCCACATCCCATTCCTGCACACATGGAGGATGTGCAACGGGTACTGTTGAGGGTTGCATCCATGGGATCGTGGGTATGCAGAAACGTGGCTCGGTGTTGTTTGGCAGATAATACGTTGTCCCGCACCGTGGGAGGGATGTGGGAGTAGCACGTGCCTTACTCCCCACTGATAGTGCAAAGCATCCACCGGCTAATGCTGAATGCAGGTGTGAAATGTGTACTGCTCCATACCTGTGTCCAGTAGACAATCGCTAGGGATGGACAAGCGTAGGACCAAGATGGCACCCATAACCGCGAACCTGGTGTAACCACACAGCTGCAGTGAGGCATAACTCAGGAAATACAGATAGGGACAACAGTAGACACACCCATACAAAGCCAGACCGCTGTGCGAATACCGCGTACACAGCACTCAATCTGCCAGCACCGAAAGGGGGATCACACGCTCCCATACCGCGGAACAAATGGGTGACCTGTGGAACACATACCAATGGCACAATATCAACGTCAGCTAGGAAAGCCATACGATGGTCAAACTATGGCGTTCCCACCAATGAAGAACATCCTTCAGTGAATTAATAGGATTAATGTCAATTGACCATGGAATACACCTAATCAACATCAAAGACCCGCTGGCACCTTATGGCACACAAACCAAGACACACATAGGTAGATGAAACAGTCAACGTAGACATTTCATCCACGATAGGTCACATGTGGTATCCAAAGGTTACTCCATAGACATGTAAGCTATCACCCGTAGGCTCCGTGAGACTTACACATAACATAGAGGTGTCCAGGCTTTATATATCCCCCCTTACACTTCCATGTGTTACTTTCTGTGCAAACAATGAACAGGTAACCACAGCATAGAAAGCACAGACGCAATGTTAACCACACACACATATGTTAACATCTCGGAAGGCATCCTATTAACACATGTATCATATGATATTGTACTATGCGAATACTCATCAATCGAAGATTTAACACTGTATATGGAAGATATGCATAGCATATCACTGTAATACAGCGGTACAGAACTGAAAGAGTGGACAAATGTGTGCTAACCCTACATCTGTACCTGAACTACATTCCCGTTGCGCGGCCTTGCTCCACCTGCCTCTCAAAAGAGGCCTCATCAGTGTTCCATCGGTCAGCCCTGGTGTGTGGCCAACCCTCCACCTACTAATCCAACTAGATCCGCATTCTATAGCATAGCTGATGAGGTCCCCCCTCTGGTATTATAACCTGGACGTCGTACAACACCGAATGTAGGCGTATGCCTTGTGATGTGCCCATATCCGGCCGTAGGCATACGGCAATCCTGCGGCTGCCCAGGGCGCCGCACTAGTGGGGCCACCTGTCTAGTAGGTGTGTCATGTGGATATACCAAGATGGGGCACCATGTGCTGTGGTGGTGGGCACCATGGGGCCCTACAGCCTAGGGCAGCAGTCGATCTAAGTCCGCTGCCGTAGGAGGGGTAGTACAGTCTGCAGGTATGTGCAGATGTGTACATGAAACAGCGGTCCACAAGGATTACCCATAGTGGCGACACCTGCACAGATGGCTGTAGCGGGACACACACACGGCCATGCATACAGCACAGGTAGACATACACACACCATAACTAGGCAAGTACACACAAGGTGTATGGCGTGTACAGGTACACTGTCAGGTCAGCAAGGATAGCTGTCTGCCACGATATCCAGCAGATGTCCTTACGGTGTTCTGGAATACGGACAGTGCATGGACAATGAGTGGATATGCAACGTACCACAGTTATATGTGTCAGCCGTGCAAATATGCGATACATGGGAAAGACAGCCGTCCATGCTAGAGCAGCAGTACGGGTACAACATAGGTACATAGATATACAATGTCAGAGATACAGACGGACACATGTGGCAGGCCCGGGAGTGTAATGTACACAGCATCACCCCACCACACCATAGCATGGTGCACGTGGAGAACACGCTACGGCGGTCGCCGACCACAACAGGCACACATGCAGTACACGAGCTGCGTACCACCATCCACAAACACAGGGATGGCGGCAGGATATGAGTGTTCGGCTTAAAACACAAGGCAATACCGTATGAACCCATGCATCTGGGAGCATGGACACACACACACATGTGGCAGGCATGGTGATTGACCACACCCCCACATACCCAAACGCACAAACGTACGACACAGGTATGGAATGCGCTACGTGGGCCACCGAGCACACCACCATCAGAGGCACATGTACAGGTGGGTGACAACATCCGTAAAGGAATGGCCGCTGATAGTCAAGGTTTGTGTTGCGAAGCGTCTAAAAGCCTGATCATCTGCAGAGGCAGCTGGAAACACACACACACACAGGGAAGGGCCAGGAGTCGAACCTACGCCTATCTACATGAACTCACTACAGCATGAAGCATTTACAGAACACGCTACCGAGTTTACTGAGCACAGCGCTGTCAGAGGCATACTTCTAGGCAGCTGACATCACCCTAAGAGAATAGCTGGCAATAGCCAAGGTATGTGTTGCGAAGCGTCTAAAAGCATGTTCATCTGCAGAAGCAGCTGGAAACACACACACACACACACAGGGAAGGGCCGGGAGTCGAACCTACGCCTATCTACATGAACTCACTACAGCATGAAGCATTTACAGAACGCGCTACCGAGTTTACTGAGCACAGCGCTGTCAGAGGCATACTTCTAGGCGGGTGACATCACTTGTAAGACAATAGCCGGCAATAGCCGAGGTATGTGTTGCGAACGTCTAAAAGCTAGTTCATCTGCAGAGGCAGCTGGAAACACACACACACACACACACGGAAGGGCCGGGAGTCGAACCTACGCCTATCTACATGATTTCACTACAGTATGAAGCATTTACAGAACGCGCTACCGAGTTTACTGAGCACAGCGCTGTCAGAGGCATACTTCTAGGCGGGTGACATCACTTGTAAGACAATAGCTGGCAATAGCCGAGGTATGTGTTGCGTATAAAAGCTAGTTCATCTGCAGAGGCAGCTGGAAACACACACACACACACACACACACACGGAAGGGCCGGGAGTCGAACCTACGCCTATCTACATGATTTCACTACAGTATGAAGCATTTACAGAACGCGCTACCGAGTTTACTGAGCACAGCGCTGTCAGAGGCATACTTCTAGGCGGGTGACATCACTTGTAAGACAATAGCTGGCAATAGCCGATGTATGTGTTGCGGAGCGTCTAAAAGCTAGTTCATCTGCAGAGGCAGCTGGAAACACACACACACACACACACACGGAAGGGCCAGGAGTCGAACCTACGCCTATCTACATGATTTCACTACAGTATGAAGCATTTACAGAACACGCTACCGAGTTTACTGAGCACAGCGCTGTCAGAGGCATACTTCTAGGCGGGTGACATCACTTGTAAGACAATAGCTGGTAATAGCCGATGTATGTGTTGGAGCGTCTAAAAGCTAGTTCATCTGCAGAGGCAGCTGGAAACACACACACACACACACACACGGAAGGGCCGGGAGTCGAACCTATGCCTATCTACATGATTTCACTACAGTATGAAGCATTTACAGAACGCTACCGAGTTTACTGAGCACAGCGCTGTCAGAGGCATACTTCTAGGCGGGTGACATCACTTGTAAGACAATAGCTGGCAATAGCCGAGGTATGTGTTGCATAGCGTCTAAAAGCTAGTTCATCTGCAGAGGCAGCTAGAAACACACACACACACACACACACACGGAAGGGCCTGGAGTCGAACCTACGCCTATCTACATGATTTCACTACAGTATGAAGCATTTACAGAACACGCTACCGAGTTTACTGAGCACAGCGCTGTCAGAGGCATACTTCTAGGCGGGTGACATCACTCGTAAGACAATAGCCGGCAATAGCCGATGTATGTGTTGTGGAGCGTCTAAAAGCTAGTTCATCTGCAGAGGCAGCTGGAAACACACACACACACACACACACGGAAGGGCCGGGAGTCGAACCTACGCCTATCTACATGATTTCACTACAGTATGAAGCATTTACAGAACACGCTACCGAGTTTACTGAGCACAGCGCTGTCAGAGGCATACTTCTAGGCGGGTGACATCACTTGTAAGACAATAGCTGGCAATAGCCGAGGTATGTGTTGCGAGGCGTCTAAAAGCTAGTTCATCTGCAGAGGCAGCTGGAAACACACACACACACACACACACACACACACACACACACACACACACACACAAGGGCCGAGAGTCGAACCTATGCCTACCTACATGAACTCACTACAGCATGAAGCATTTACAGAACAGCCTAACGGGATTACTGAGCACAGCACTGTCAGGAGGCATACCCCTAGGTGGGTGGTATCATCTGCAGAGGCAATGCGTCCGATAGGGAATGAAGACAGAGTGCGCAGTCACGCAGCCTGTTACCATCCCAAGGTGGCCGTACAGTAACACGTTAGTGCTGCAGTCGGGAATACCAAATAACTAGTGATCAGTACATCACGACAGGAATACGGGATGCACCACATGACACTTTACCCTATGGGAGGGCATCCGTCGTGCAGGATGTAGGCAGCCAATGTGGCATGACAGCCACATATGTGTCACCTGGATGGTCACCATGGCTATACAGGATGCCATTGGCCATGGCTACACGCCCAGTTGCAGACATCGGTGACGACTGTCGTGTGTACCCCCGGCGGGTGTACTGGCCATGCCTCCCACACCTAGCGGTTGCGAAGGGGAGACAGACATGCTCACGGGGTATCAACGCAGTCGGGCGCGGTGTGCACTGTCCTGTGTGTCAATCTACACAGCTGCTTACTGGGCATGCTCAGACACTTAGACTCGGCACAGAGCAGACATGCATACACATGGAGCAACAGCATGGGTGGCAGAATGTGGACCGTCGTGTGTGTCCAGCCACACAACAGCAACCCAGCCATGGCACAGACGTGGCCGTTGCGAAGGGGATACAGGCATGCACCCGGGGTATTACTGCAGTCGGGCGCGGTGTGCACTGTCCTGTGTGTCAATCTACACAGCTGCTTACTGGGCATGCTCAGACACTTAGACTCGGCACAGAGCAGACATGCATACACATGGAGCAACAGCATGGGTGGCAGAATGTGGACCGTCGTGTGTGTCCAGCCACACAACAGCAACCCAGCCATGGCACAGACGTGGCCGTTGCGAAGGGGATACAGGCATGCACCCGGGGTATTACTGCAGTCGGGCGCGGTGTGCACTGTACTGTGTGTCCATCTACACAACTGCTTACTGGGCATGCTCAGACACTTAGACTCGGCACAGAGCACACATGCATACACATGGTGCGACAGCATGGGTGGCAGAATGTGGACCGTCGTGTGTGCCCAGCCACACAACAGCAACCCGGCCATGCCACAGGCGTGGCCGTTGCAGCGGGAATATCCAGGTGCAATTAACCATGGGTAGGACCGCCCTACAGTTTGTTGCATGCTACAGACCACCCTCCCAACTCCAGGATACCTGCACAGCCGTCCTGAGGACACTGGTGAGTGTGCATGCTCTCACAACAGCACCGTATTGGGTGACGTCAAGCACCCATACATAGACTGGGAACATTACCCATGACACAACACCCTACGCCACAGGTCCCGGGTGTTCATACACGTGACCGCTGTGAAACAGCCATGAACCATACCCACTAGGGGGGGACGTATACCAGTTCTGCCCATCACACATGGGGAGGAAATGCTCCACACAGGATGTACATCCCTCAATGGTGATGTCAGACCATATAGTGTATCCACTGGTAATCCACATCCTGCACCCAACACTGGCATGGGAGACCTAAGTGAGGACCTCTTCACAGCAAACCACAGACATCATACGACCGGTGTGGTACCCTACAAGTCCACCATGCCAGTGGTGAACACAGGCCGCACTGCCAACTCCCTTACGAATGCCTTCTCTGAGCACACACAGGGATGTCTGCACCAAGTGATCATGATAACATCAGGACCTTGTCCACCACAGGTAGGCACATGGTCTGGTGGACCACAGCCACTGACAAACTGTACATCAGCAGTTGGAGCTAATACATGACGGAGCATTATCAGTACCAGGAAGCCATCACCCATTCATACCAGCGTCAACATACGGCCACACATACAATCATCCAAGGCCGCTTGTGGTAGTGGTACTGCAGAGGGCACATGAGACAACCATAGGGCCTTCCTCAACTGTGGTAGGGACATGGGTGGGAGCACAGACATGGCCAGAAATGATCCAGAATGGTACAACGGTCACTGCACCCACAGACATTGTCAACAAACCAGCGGACATGTCCCATGCATACATCCACCCCCCCCCCCAAGAGTTACATATCCATCCCACCAGAGTCTAGCCTCGAAACATCTCATATGCCCTGGAGTAATCTGATATCTGTTAGATGGTTAACACAGCACCAATGGGCCCCGATGGTGTCCCTGGCTGTGTGCTACCCAACCTCATTGAGGCCCTCACCCCACACATAAGGCCACTGTCTCATGTTAGCCTTACTACGGGCTAGGTCCCCGCTGGATGGCATATGGCATCTGTGGTCCCACTATGCCAGGGTAGTGCTGTTATGGACTGCAGACATTACCGCCCTATCAGCTTGACAAGCCTTGTCTGCAAAGCTGCGGGGAGGGCCATACAGGTGCCCATGAATACAAACAGTGGTGTACAGCCAATACCGGAACATACCCACAACAACTTAGTCAAGGGCAGATGCTGCCTCCCAAACCTGCTCGTCCTGTCTGGAGCAGTCACCAAGGCCATTGATGGGGGTAGGTCGGTTTGCACACACTACCATGCCCTGGTGGGAGCGTTCAGAACGCACTCCACGTGGGTCTCATGGAAAGGCTCACCAGCGTACATGTGGGGACATAAGTCACACGATGGTTCTCAGAATGGTTGGAGGTCACACCACACAGGGTGTGTGTTCCTGGTGCCGTGTCAGACTAAAAGCTGGTCTCAGGTGGAGGCCCACAGGGCTCCGTCCTGGGCCCCATGCCATTCGGCATTCGACCTTACAATGTGCATGCCAACATAGGGGGATTGTGGCAGACAAGGTATGCAGATGACTGCACACTGGCCACCATACCCAACACCCCATCTGACACGGACATCCACCTAGGGCGTCATACACATGGATAACTGGTGCGAGAGCCATGGCCTGTTGCTACATGCCAGAGAAGGTGCAGACCTACCCAGTGTGAAGGACATGTTTGCCCCAACGTAACATGTAGGTGGTGATCCATTCAACATGGTGGGCGTGTTCATGGAGATGGGTACCACACCTGTCAGTAACCTCTGTCAACACACACAATGCCAATGTGGGTGGGAAGACATTCCACTGTGGCCACCTGGTCTGGAAGGAATCACATCCACATCACGGGTGTTCATTGTACCCCTGTACACATCACACACCACAGCAATGATTGCGTACAATGGCACATATGGGCTGTACCTAACCTGACACCTGCAGCACTCGGAAGGACCACAAACATTCCACGAGGCAGGGATAAAGGTGCTGGGACATGTGTCTCACACTGCCCGACCAAGGGGACTCCGGCTGTATACCTTCCCAGCACGTCTGCTCTGTGGTGATCTGTGCCTGACATACACAGCCATGTCCAACCTGGGTGACATGGACAAGTTCCACCTCCTAGGCTCCGGGCAAACACGGCCACAGAAGCAACTTACACACACCTCACCACAAAGATGACTAGGACGTGCTGGGGGAACAGGGTCAACGCCCAGAGACCCCCTACAACACGGAGAGGATTGCCAGCCCATGTGAAGCAGAGGCCCTGACTGCCTTTGTGCAGGAGTAATCATGACGTGTGGATGTGTGATCATGAGTATGCACCAGGCATCATCTCTGTGTCAGTGCTGGACAGGGGACAGGAGACTGATGGATGTGGTACCCTCATCCTAAGGGGTGTTAGCAGCCACACACAGTCTTGCTAGGTTTACACATGCCGTAGGGCACATAGCCTGGTATGTACATGTGCCCCTATGTACCTATGTAGGGGTCCATGCGGTTCGCGGGTACCTGTGCTATGCTGCTATTGCCAGATGTGCCTGTGGGTACCCCACGACTACACGTGGGGAACTGATAACAGTGCTCCCAGTGGGCACATGCAAGTACACCATAAGTGGCATACGGGTTAACTGAACCAATATGGTGCTACACATGTAACCAACACGCATACTGTGTACACAGAACAATGAATGCTGCACCTGCACTACATGGTATATCTGCTGCATGATGTCAGTGCACAAACCACATCACATACGCACCTGTCACCTGCCATACACAGCCACCACAACATACACATCACATACTATGCAGACACAGGTATCACATACACCTCTCACTATGTTGTCCACCCTGTGCATCAGAATATGTTTGCATAACCGTGCACCAATGGTGTAGCTCACGATTATGTGGCAGAGACTTCATCATATGCACAGGGTGATATGTGTGCCACAGGCATAGGCTGTACCAATGGATGACATCATGTGTGTGCGTAAGGGCCTGTGCATTTACTGGGCATGACTGTGCAGAATGCATGTGGATGTGGTGGAGCCCTACAGTTGTGTTTGCTGTGTGTGGGTATGTGTGTACACAGTTCAGTCATCTGTGATGCCTACACGGGTAAACTTGGCAGCCCCAGCCTGTACAGTGCAGGTGGTACGGCTCACTGTGTCGGCCTCTTGGCGTCGTGACCCGTGCCTGCCTGGGGTCGCACGGGCACTACCGGGTGGAGGTATAGAGTGGCCACTCTCCGATGACACATGTCCGCTGGAAACGTGTCCACGCCGGGGCCGTCCAGGGCCACGTCCACGTGGCCTGCTGTGTCCTGGTGTGGTCGGTGTAGTAGCAGCTGCACTGCTGCTGCTACCAGCACTGTGTGGGTGGGCATGGGTGGTGGCACGCACACGTTGACCTGTACTTGGTGGTGTTACTAGCCCACGGCCACGTGCCCTATGCCTCACCCCTACCAGGTGTTCCTGCACGGACAGCTCACGCTCACGGATGGCCATGCCTCGGTCGAGGATCCCAGCCATCTCACCCAATCTCCTATCCAGAACATCGGCAAGATGCTGTTGGGCATTCGCCAATGACTGGATGTTCTCATTTAAGGAACGGATTGCGGACCTCTGCAGCCTCTGCCCTTCCTGGTTCTGCCGTTAAACGCGTGCCTGCGCCGCCATCACAGTCTGGAACATGCGTCTGGTTATACCAGCTGCTGCACCCTGTATGGCAGGTGTATGTCTAGCAGTGCTCCTCCTACGAGCAGCACCTGCCACATGCCTGTGTGGCACTCCACCAGTCATTACACTGGCAATGTCATGTGTACCCGCACCTTCTGCAGCCACCACACATTCCTGCTCGGTGCCAACAGACGCTGACTGTCCGTCATCTATGGGCAATGGTGTTGCGGTATGTGTCGGCATCTGAACCGTGTGCGGGGATGAAAGGGACGTATGTGTGATGTTCTCCAATGGCACAGTGTCTGCCTGTGATGACCCTGCCTGTGCCTCATGCACATGGTCATCACCACTAGTATCTGTGGGGACACTAGCATCAGATGGACCGCAGGAGGGGAATGCACCTACAGCACCTGTCAATACAGAGACATACCGTAAGTTACATTACAGACATGCTGACACACACACACACACACACACACACACACATGCAGACACACACACGCTGACACACACACGTGGACACACACACATGCAGACACATCATGCATGTGATATTGCATGTGGCATGCAGCATTCCCACACCACAGCCCAGTGAATGCAGCCCAGACATTAATAGTGGCAGTATGCATACTGCCCTGGAGTGCACACTACAACAGGCAGGTGTCTGTTAGTAGGCATGCAGTACACACATTCATGGTAGTTTGCATGCATCACCGTGATACACCGTGTGGCCACGGGCGAGTTAACTGTACACATGGCTGCCGTCACTATGTCATGTACACCGCAAACATGTGCGGTATCATGTGGACATGTGTCAATGGTGTCCCACCACATGCACCACATCACAACGGATGTCACAGTGCAGTGTTATGTGTACAGTCTACAAATACAATGCATCTGTAACAAGGATGTCTGTGCATGTGTGGTTGGTGTGAGCTGTGTACATAGCTGTGCAGTGTGGAGTACGGGCACTGTGCCACTGCACGGTAGCAGGACACCGGTATGTTTCTGTGCGATGCGTGACCTGGACGCATTACATTGCCATGTCTGAAAACCAGTTCAGCTGCTCAGCAGCACGTATATGGTGGACATTGGTGGCACCTCTATTGGCTGGGGACAGTCATTCCATTTCACTGGTGTACCACATCGGATGTCCAGGGGGTCCACTACAGTGATGAGCCCACTATGTGTGGACAGGGTGCAACGGTGACTACCCACTGCGGATGTACTGTGTGGCAACATGCCTGTAGGTATCACCCATGGCCTTGTTTGTCTGGGTCATCGACAATTGTGTGTGATGGACCTCGTGCACATGGCCCTGTGGTGGCACATGTGACATACAACCGTACTAGTCTGAGGTGTCACATTCCCTACGGCTATGCAGACATTGTGGATGTCTGCTATGTCGTGCATAGGTCATGTCATGGTGTGACAATGTTGCAGACAGACATCCACGTGCATGGGACATGTCATGTGCCATGTCACAACATGTGCACCCAATGCAGGGGCATAGGTCACAGTGGTAACACCTGTGCTCTGGCCAGATCACAGCTCACTATGTGGTACTGTGTTCATACTGCAGAGGCATACCAATGCATACTACACATGCAGCCATTGTGGAACACCTTCACCATTGTATGCATAGCTGACTGCACATAACACACCAATGGGTTATGTGGTGTCATGCCACTCTATACTAACGGTTGGATCTACTGTACATGGGTGGTGTGTGTGTCGGATGGTGCAACCTGTATACCGTGACTGGGGCACACCCAGGTGTGCATGTCATACCTGGACACATGGGGAATATCAATACACCGTATCATGCCTTTTACTAGCAACAGACTTACCTGTGACAGACCCTTGTCTTTGCGACACGCCAGACGTACCTGTATAGGGATGACACAAAGGTATGCACATTATCCATTACTATCGCCACAGTAAGCATTCTGCATGTCACATCATGCACCTGCGTGTTCGCATGTGCTCTGCACATGTGTGCATACACAACATAGCATACTGTAGTATGCATCCTGTGTGGCCATATACCTGGCATGTGTTGCTATATTATGTATTGTACTATGACACCCACTCCTACGTCGCTTGTCGTACAAACATGCAACACTGACTTACCAGGCAGCTCCGAGCTCATTGTTTGGGAGACACCCACCTCCACGATGGACGCGAGGGTTTCAGCGTGTTGTTCCATGGGTGTCCCCAGACTGGCCAGGAGCTCCTCCGTGGCTGTGAGTGGGGGCTGGGTTGGTGGCCCACCACCTGTCCCACCTTGTTGTCTGGCGATTGCAGCGGCACGCTGTCTCGCATGCCGGATTAGGTCTGTGCAGTGCCTGCGGATCTGTTGATATGTGCGGTTGTGGCCGCCCAGGCTGTTCACCCTCCTGCGCATATCCTGCCACATCTCCTCCCGTTGTTGTGCCTGCAGTGGCACATGGCTAAATAAGATGTCATAATTATCATGTAGCAATGGTATGATCACCTCGTCTTCTTGTCGGCTAAAGGCAGGCAGCGGGAGCGTGGCATTATCTGTAAGACATAACGATGGTGGCAGGTCACATTTACACTGCTGTTCTGGCATACTGCTGGGAATACATTGCTATGACATGTACAACATCTGCACAGTAATCTCTGCAAGGCATCATGGCAGTGATACAGCCAATGTGTTGCCGTCACACCATTGAGCAGTGGGTGTCATTTCATATCTGTGTGTCACCTCATCACACTGTACACGCACCATGTTGATGTTAGCCTGCTGTGGACATGTGTACCTGTCTACACCTGTGTCCATATCAGTTGGCACGGGTCCCCTTGTGACAACAGTTCTACTGTTCACCTGGATGCTGTCTATATGTCAATAGACATCACGTGGCCATTATGAACATCAGCAGTGGCACTGTACACATACACATGGACACCTGCACATGCATGTGTTGTGCCATGTACATCCACACAGCACTGTATGGGTGTTGGCCAACTTTCCACGGCTCACCTGTGTTGCACATGTGATACACATGGGACAATGTGTAACCATGCCACATTAGCAGGGAAGGTCATGCATAGCATGTACACACGCACATTGTCCACAGCAGCACACAGCACCTGTAACACCACAGGGTGCATCACCGTAACATTACTGCTGTGTATGGTTGATAGTGACAGTGCCTTTTGGCCATCGCACCATGTAGGACTGTGATAGCACATGCAGCCTTGCTGGGCAGGGCTGCATGGTATGGCAAGGTATGCCACATACATGGCACTGGGATGTGATCCACCTGGGGGGTAATGATATTGGCAGGGTGGCTGTCCATTCCATATGTCATTGCTATGTGTATTTGGACATTACACATGTCTATCACCATGGTGTGGACACTGGCCTTATGCAAGGTAGGCTGCACGCTGCTTGGTGGGGTGTGTCTGGTGCATGCAGGTATCACACACCCATGCATACACTGTAACCCTGACAGGTGCTATGTGCTGCGATATTGATCTACACAGTGCTGTATGTGGCCACACACTGCTATCCCGTGCACATGGATGGTTACCTGGACTGGCGTGGGTACCACATATGTCTACATCCAGTGCCTGCTGCCACCCCATGTCTGCTGGTGCACTACACACCGCCATCCCTCCCTCTGGAAACGTGATGTTGGGCACAGCATAGGTATCCATGTATGGGGACAGGGATGTTCACATAGCAGGGGCACTGATGGTATCGTCGATCTGACCATACACATATGACGCACCCATCACACATACAACCCATTCATTATGTTGTGAAGAACAGTGACACAGCTATACCGCTACGCGGAGACATTCACAGGCGTACATACACAGATGCATGCACGTCCAGCTTTGGCATGGCCTGGACTATTGGTGTGGTTCGGCACATAACGTGTTTGAGTGTGGCTGGTGCAGAAGTACTGTGCACATGTCTACACAGTCTGCCTGTTCTACAGTAGGCATCGTTTATGTGCTGTGCACATATCATATCTGCACATTGTGTTGGTGTCTGTCTATCCACGGGCCAGTGGTGGGACACACAGGGCTATTGTTGAACATATATGCATGCAACCCTGTACTGCTGTACTGCTAGCTTCTCAGGTGCTAATGTGTCATACACATGCACACCATACCCACGGATGTGGTAGTGGGTTGCCACCCGTACCCATCTCCTCTTGTGGGTTGCTATCATCCCACACCCTCTTTGTATTGTATGTTCAGGCTATGCACCTGTGTGGGGCTTGTGGGCGTGCAATGCAGTACTATGTGCCTTTGCACCCATCGCAGAACAAGTCATACAGGTACACTGGCGGCCATACACTGCACAGCTTGATGTTGGCACATCACATGTTGTACACACATAACACATCTCCTGTGGGACATGGTCAAATGTACAGGCATGTCCATCAGTCACATGCCACTACTACCCCTACATGACGGCTATGCAGGACATGTGGCGGTACAGCAACTGTCACATGTGCACCTGCAATGCCCCCTACCTGCATCACGTGGTACTGCCTGTGGGGTATGTGCGTCTGCACCCATGCTATGGCCATAGATGACAGTTGTACATCGATATGTGCAACATACCTCATTGGGAGTTCTCATGTGCACATGTTCAACATGTCAACGCATTGTTTGTGTCTGTCAGACAGTCATTGTTGTGCATGGTTTACATGGCAGCCATGGCGTACTGTGTCTGATTCCACGTACTTCATTGGACTACCAGCATTGTACATTATCACGGCACATTCCAGCCATCACATAGCCATCCTAGATGACAGTGGGAGGTGTTCTGCCATGTGCACATATGTCACACAGTACGAGGGTGACTGACACACATTCTCAGGACAGGGTTCTGACTGCTGTGGATGTGTGTGATGCTGTCGGCGACCATGACTGCACCAGATGGTGTCATCTGGATGTGTAACATTCACAACACACACCTACCTTCACATAGCAACACATCATCCACAAGGATGGACATCCCTGCATGAACACTGTATGCAGTATGTCTGTATGACCACTGCATGCACCACTGGTAGCCACCAGCATGGCTGCCAACAGCGGCAGTGTGTATCCTGTGTGAACATGGGTTACACCATTCACAACACACCTGTGTCAGATGTCCCTGTTGTGTGTCACAGTGCAGTTCCACACATCATGTAACAGTATGCATCATGCACCGGTATGTTGCAGACATGTGAGCGGCTGTGCAAGTCAACATATGCACACATGACACATCACCTGGTACAACATGTCTGTCTTACCACATGCTATTGTGACCACCCTGTGATGACATTGTACAGGCTACGTGGAATGGGACATCTGATGGCTCAATGGTGTATTCACCCTCTGGGTGTGTGTCTAGCCAAGTGTACAGTAGGCAGTGGTCTGCACACAGGGATACTGTACATTTGCCTACTCTGTCACTGCGACTGTTGACTATGATCATACTGTACTTATGCAGGCATGTGGTATTGATCCAGTATGACAGTCATGGTCAACCACAGTACTGTGGCACACATGACCTGTGGACATCTGCCTAGGGTGTGGGGCCCACATGTCCATCTTCACATGCTATGCTGCCTCTGCAGCAGTGTCACATGTCTGTCACCAGCAGGGCTGTCACAGGCAGGCACGGCATGCAGTGATGTGTGACAATGCTTGCACCCCCCACTGTGCTGTACACATGCACTGCACACACAGTAAGGCATGCCTGACATTAATCTGCGGTGCCTGGGACCTGCCTCCATGCTCTACAGAGCACACCTGCCGGTCCAGATTGTACACAGATCATACCTCCCAGGCACATACCTGGACTGCAACACACACAGGTGAGTGGATCCCACATCACACAGTGATGTACACACATACTGTATGTTTTTCTAAGACAAATGCATCATAGGTACTCCATGTTCGGATACCCATGTTTGTGACCGCTAGACACATTGTGACACATGACGGTGAATACACTGTACACCACAGGTTACATGCTGGCTGTGTTATCATACTGTACATTGCACCTCGGACAGTTGCTACTGCCATGTGCTGACAGCAACACGCACTTCCCTAGTATGGACTCCCATGTACCCACACATGCTTGGCCATGCACTACACATAGCTGGGTGACACATTAAACAAGACATACCATACCTACACTACCCTTGGCATGCACCATACCTCCATGTGTCTGTGTGCTATACCTACAGACATCCCCCCTCTGGTTGATGGACATATATGCTTTGCGGCCCTGCTAGCCACACCCTGGACACACACCCATTGCAGCATACATGGTACATGTGCTCAACAGCCGGTACTACCAACATCTGCTGACGGGTAGTTAATGGCATGGCACCCGGCAGACGGACAGTATACATGACTATGCTGACACATATCACAATGCACTTCCGCTACATGTACGCACTGGTAGGGACCATGCTATTCCACACAGAGACATGGTGGTACTGGCCTTTTCACAGATGCCATGGTGGTATGCATGTTCCATGCACATGTGCTGTATGGGCGCATGTGCAGGCTGTTGCACGGTGGGTATGTTCAAATGTGTGTGGTGCATCACTTGACAGTCATGGTGTGTCCTCGTGGTCCATCACATACTCCACAGCTAGCTACCTACACATGACCACCATACTTTGCAGTGTGGGCCCTCACGCAGTGTGGTGGTATGTCTGTGTTGTTTGGCTACATCCACATTCAATGTAGCATGCGACAGTCACCCAGGCATTGCCGACAGATATGTTGTTGGCAACATGCCAGCCAATGGGTTACCTACCAATAATATACACTCTCACTCACTACAGGGTTCCAATCCATACATGGACATCGCATTGTCCCTGTGGACACATACATGGTACTGCCATGCACACATTATGTCCTCGGACACTGTCCCAATGTCACCTCATATATCCATAGCTGTTATATCCCGCCAAACTGGTTGTTATGTGTCTCTGCAGCAGCCCACTGAATTAACTGCTAGCCCATTCATGGACGTTGTGTACCTTGACCACCACACCACCGCATCTATCACACTACACATGGGTGGTAGTGCATTGCACGTGTGGGACTGCATTCATACAGACATGACTGCACCATTCGGTATGGCACTGGGGCACATCCTCACATACATGCTTCACACACTCATTGACGACTTCCATGCCTTTACTGGCACCCTTGTTGGGCGTCTGTGTGCCACAGCACACCACATCCACATGATGGCCACCTGTCATACCATTGCATGGGTGGTTGGTGTAGTACAGAGGGTAACAGATCAGACATTATCCCCACATTGCCCTTCAGCACCATTCCACATTCTGGTATTGGCAATGTACACATCCACCATCACATCATACCCTGTGTCTCAGGATGTTAGGCTATGTGACTCCTGGACAGGTCACACAGTGGTGCAAGCATATCATGCTACCTACGACATGTAAAGTACATGTGGCATTACACAGTCCTCAGTCATGTGTCCCCTCATGTTCACTATTTGCTTACATACACAACATGCTGTCACGGAGTAATGTCCATGTCTACATGTCCCACATCTACATACCTGGCAGCATTCTAGCTCCAGCAGCTCATACTGCTAACATCCATGCAGGTGTCGGTGTGGCAGATATATCGTGTAGATGTCATTGTGTCAGATACATCACGGATGGTGCATACACATCACCTTTGCATAGCAACAGTCATCCACTGGGTATCACGTGGATACTGTCCCTATACATGCATATCACATTGTACATGGTTGCTGTACACACACATGCCCCACATGGTGCTGTGGTTGCCATATTCCACTGTGGCGTGGGTACACATCTGCAGGGCCACACATATCTGGACTATGTGTGTTGCTGGGACATTGGTAGCCTTTGTACTTGTGCCATACACACATCTACACACGGGCAGAGTTACTATAACACATTCGTGGTGTGCCTTCCACAATGGCTACAACTTTCCATGTCACAGTATAGTCATGCCGCGATGTATACCAGGCTCAGACAGTTTACATATGCAGATGACAGATGGGAACACATCTGTACTCATCTGCATACCACTTACACAGTGGTGTCATGTACTCTGCCATGGGCCATGTCCTCTGCATTACTGATGCATGTAGTACTCCTACATGGCGTTTGCAGTGAGCAGGGTGAATGAAGCAGTCATGCATATGTGCACACAAGCCACATTGCTTAGCCTGCCTTCTGTTTACCTACACAGACTAGACACACACCATGCTGTAGAACATAGGTCCTGTGCACATCCCACAGGGACACACTGTGGCACTGGTCATGTGATAGCTCCCTTGCTGATAGGGTGACACATACACATGGGACCACCACAACAGCAGTACTGTTTAGACATGCAGTTGACATCCACCTTTGCTGTCCAGTGGACAGTACCATGGGGGGGGGTGGCACGACTGTGTACATTGCACATGTGTTTACACATGGACCTGCCAGACATCATTGTTGCACACATTGCACCTGCTACAGATAGCTTGGACATGGTTACTTGATGTTCCTTCCATTTTGGGTGGCTATTCTGCTACTGCTCTGTCCCATATCTGCAGGCCATACATATCCTGTTAATGTACATAAGACTAGGCCAACGTCCATCATGCATGCTATGCCTGTGATACTGTGTATAATGTCTGAACGTATCCATCATGATAGCTTTACATTATACATACTTGACATGGTCACCCCTACTTCGAGGCATACGTGCACATCGTGCACACATTATGTATGACATCGACAATATCTGCCCATACACATGTGTGCTGTGACACTATACATACATGTCCTATCCCCTGCTGTGGCACTTCATTGTTGGACATCCACTGCCAGCATCAGCATGGGTGGTGGCATTGTTCTGTGTTTTAAATCACGATGGCACCCCTTGGCCTATCCCAGCTGTGTACATGATGTCCCACTGCTGTGCACACGGTGTCCACAGTGGTTGGTATACTCAGCAGGTTAACACTACATAACCACCTTTCACCACTCTTTCCTTTATGGACAGGTATCTTTACTGACAAACACCGTTCACATACAGTGCCGATTTGTCATACATATCATGCGTTACACACCAGTACATCTCGTGGGTTCTACATACCTTTCCTGTATTGCTTTCCGTATTCTGTTTGTGTCTCGCTACTGACAAGTGATCGGCTCTTGTAGGAATAACGTCTTTGTTCGGTATGAACATACAGTTTGACTATCCTGGGAGTCTTCCTTATATCCGTTGTCACCTGCGGCATGTGGGTTCATCACACCAATAGCTGTTCCTCGGTGTGTACTTATGCGCATATCACCTGTGCATCTCCTCCATTCGTACGGTACTCGTCGGAACTAGGCCATGGTTCATTCATCGTCTGGGCATTGGTTATCTGCACTACCTTCGTGGGGATGGTATGTATTGTGTTATATTATGTGTGACTACGACCGCTATGTGTCGCGTCAGGTACATTTGGCTGTGGTGTTAGCCTTGGATTGTGTGTGTTGGGTATGGTATTATGTTCCACATGTGGGTGTCCGTGTCCTGCCGGCATCTGTCGATGGCGTTTTGCATTCTGATGTGTATACAAAACACAGTACGGCAGCATTCCAAGCAAGCACACTGCCTCCTCACACAGTTAATTCAGCACTATAGATGAATGCCAAAACAAAAATTAAAACCAAATGTTTAATAACGTTTAGCGCTTTCACTCGATAACCGAGCTTCCTCAGAACAACGTACAAAAATACACATACTCCTTAAATAAGATATTTTGGCGCCAAATACAAATAATTCATCAATTAACTTTAAAAGCAACAGAGCACATATTGCTAATGTTGAAAAATATTAAAAAATACTAAAAAATACTCATATGCGTTCACATTATAGTATTCTTTCTATATAATAAATAGCATGTTCTTACTAAATAATTTAAACTATTCTAACTGCTTCCCTCTCAATATTAATTAATATTGTATTAGTTTATATACAAAAGAGGTTTTATGGAAACGTAATCATTTATTCCAGGGGGTGAGGTGGCATCTGTATAAACTTGCCACCAAAGTTCTCTGTATGATAGTAAATTTTTATAATCGTCCCCTCTTGGATTTTGGGTAATAGACTCCAATATCATAAAACTAAATGTATGTTCACTTCCATTTTGAATAATATGTTTTGACAAGGCGTTTTTTGTATCTCCCTTTTTTATACAGTAAAGATGCGAATATATTCGCTGCCTCAGCTGCCTTTCCGTTTTTCCTATATAGTACGCATCGCAGACTGAACATACTGCAATATACACTAACATAGTGGTTCTGCAATTACCCTTGGCAGAGTGTATTTTTAAGTGCTTATAGTTGTTTAAAATTAAACTAAAATTTTCATTAATCACATAGCACTGATTACAATTCCCACATTTTGTAGTGTGTGTCAACTTAGTTAGTCCCTTTTTATGGCTTATTGCATTGTTTCTCTCTAATATGCACTTGATATTACTACCCATCTTATATACAAAATTAGGGCTCTTACCTACTATGTCCACTAACTCCTGTGAATTAGTTAAAATATACCAATTCTTACACACAATTTCCTTAATAATCTTACTATACATTCCATATTCTATAATAAGGGCTCTACTATACGATTTCTTCCCAGTTACTTGATGTTGGTCAATGATATCATTGGACACATTTATATTTTGCTGATGCCCAGATGGGTTAAGTGTATTATAGCCTAGAAGTGGGCTATACTTTTTCCCCCATTGTTTTGTAACATAGCTTGTAATATCTTCCATAAGCTTGGGGTCATACCCTCTATTCTCAAATAAGGTGGATATATACTCAACCTCCTTTAACATGTCAGCATGTCTGGAAGTCATCCTGACAGCTCTTATGACCTGTCCTTTAAATATATTCCTTTTCATTCTAACTGGGTGACAGCTGCTGTAGTCCAAATATGTATTACTAAATGTTAATTTTCTGTAAATTGTAGATTTAAAGCCTTCCATATCATGAGAAACATATGTATCTAAGTAGGGTACGCCTTCATTGCTTGTGATAGAAGTGAACTTTAAATAATTACTGCTAGTATTTATATAGACTATAAAATTCTCATATGATATATCATCTCCCTTCCACAAAATATATATATCATCTAGGTACCGGGAGTAATAACTGATGTATTTATAATAGTCACATGTAAATATAAAATGTTCCTCCCAATCAAGCATAACCATGTTTACAAACATGGGGGCACATGCTGCCCCATGGCCACTCCTCTGGTTTGCCTAAAGATTTCCCTTCATAGAAAATAAAATTGTTCTCTAAAATTAAACTCATTAATTCCACTAACAGGGAAATTTTATCCCAACTGAAGTTAGTGTGTTTACATAGACTTCGGCTAAATGCCTCTATGCCCTCATCCATGGGGATACAACTAAACAGATCTATTACATCAATTGAACTGAACACCATTTTAGTACTATAACTATTAACAGGGTAGTTCCGTAAGAAATCCCATGAATCTTTAACAAGATGACCTAAATCATTATAAATATGTTTTAATGTTGTATCTATGTAAACTCCCATGGGGAAAGTTTTTGAATTACTTCCTGAAATAATTGGGCGAAAGGGTGGATTCCTGTGGTCCTTATGTACTTTAGGTATGCCAACTATAGTGGGTAGAATTGGAAACTCCACACTAAGATATTCAAAGAGTTCTTTATTAATTCTGTTTTCTAATAAATATTCATTCAAGTACATGTCTATTCTCCTGTAAGCCATATTGACTTCATTAATAGATGCCACAGAATAATTACCCGTATTATGTAAAATGTTATGTATATTAGTACTATAGGTGGTGGCGTCATAGATAACAATGCCTCCACCTTTATCGGGTTTCATAACCCTAACAGTCTTGTCTTGCTTTAAGTTGTTCAAAATTCCTATTTCTTCATCGGAAAGGTTAGTCTGTTGTCGATGTTTCATGCTATTCTTACTAATATTGTATAATTCCTTAGTAACCCCTTGTTCAAAAGCCATCACCACCGGGTTACTTATTGGAATAAATGTGCTTTTTTTCTTTAATACTCTTTTGTCAGAATCAACATCACAATTCTCCTTTTTATTAAACATAGCTGCTAAATTCAATTTCCGTGTATATCTCTTGAGTTCAAATATACTATCCACTACCCGAAATTTGGGTGTTGGTATAAATTTTAGACCTTTTGAGAGGAGGCTGAAATGAGCCTTTTCTAAATTAATGTTACTATAATTGAATATTTTGAAATTTTTATATTCACTAGTAACCTCATCAATCCTACTTATATCATCCTGGGAAACCTCATTATTTAATAAGGGGGTGGGTTTTGATACTTCTTCCTCCATTTTGCCCCTTTTGTCCATTTTCCTTGAAATTTCCTTTCTTCTGTATAATAAAAATCCTGCTTATTTCCAACTGTCATGCCATCACCTTCCCCAACATCATCCTGTTGATATCTGTTCTTGAACTCTTTACTAATATTCCAATTGTAACTCACATGTCGCTTATACTGGTCTTTGTCCCTACTCAACTTCCTAAGCTTACGTTCATAAGCCTTCTTTGCTCTTTCCTCTGCTAATGTGTATTGTTTTAAATACAATTTCTCCCACTGGGGGAACAGTAAATCAGAAGTAATAATAGTATTCAAATGTTCTATTTCATCTATACATTTACACAGCTTAACATCATTGTGCTTAATTAAAAGTTTTATATATTCTAGTCCAAACGAATCAAACAGACAATTAAATTCCTTTTCTACATTTTCATCTATATCGATACCCAATGGTCGCTTGTAAAACCTCAAGCCCATTGGTACAATATTGAGTGTAATGCACTGATTTAAATATGCATTGTCCAATTTCAGCACATTAATGTTATTGAGTTTTTTACCAAAAAGGTAAATATTGTCACGTAATGTTCCGTTGTCTGCTTCTCCCTTCCTCGTGGTTTGCTTGATGCTAGCGTTGTCAAAACGACAGTCATACTTAATAAAATCTTGTAAAACATGCTCAGTATTAATAATATCTTTGTTCGTAATAGAAGATTTTTTAGAATTAATGTGAACAGTACCTTTACTCTGAGAAGTTCCTTTCATGGTTTGTGCGTAAGTACGCACTTGTTGTGTGCTCTTAGGTCTTGTGCCAGTCCGCCTAATTTCATCGGTAAAGTTGCCAAAAGAAAAGTCGAAGGTGAAGTCCGAGTTATTTCTAAAATTATCAGATGATCCCTCGACAACCGGCATATCTATACCCCCTCTACCCGTACCTCGTCCTTGTCCGTTTGGTATCTCGGGTGAGGATGTTGAAGCTGGCTCCACGCTAACCACGTCATTGACGTTGTGAAGTAACTGCTGCTGTCCAGGCTCACCCTGCGAGCCGAAGATGACGCCAATGTTAGATTTAATGGTTTCCGATGCAATAGCATCATTATTTAAGTCTTTTTCGGCTGCTAACTTGCCAAACAGTTGCAAGATCTTGGCCACCTCCCCGCGCAAAGATGAAACTTCGGCTTTCAGCGAAAGTAAATCATTGCAATAATCAGGCGAGGTCTCACCGACTGAACTGTGTGAATTATCCATACGACAACAGAACCCAAAGCCTGCAAGCTGGACCAAATAGTATACAAAACACAGTACGGCAGCAATCCAAGCAAGCACACTGCCTCCTCACACTGTTAATTCAGCACTATAGATGAATGCCAAAACAAAAATTAAAACCAAATGTTTAATAACGTTTAGCGCTTTCACTCGATAACCGAGCTTCCTCAGAACAACGTACAAAAATACACATACTCCTTAAATAAGATATTTTGGCGCCAAATACAAATAATTCATCAATTAACTTTAAAAGCAACAGAGCACATATTGCTAATGTTGAAAAATATTAAAAAATACACATATGCGTTCACATTATAGTATTCTTTCTATATAATAAATAGCATGTTCTTACTAAATAATTTAAACTATTCTAACTGCTTCCCTCTCAATATTAATTAATATTGTATTAGTTTATATACAAAAGAGGTTTTATGGAAACGTAATCATTTATTCCAGGGGGTGAGGTGGCATCTGTATAAACTTGCCACCAAAGTTCTCTGTATGATAGTAAATTTTTATAATCACCCCCTCTTGGATTTTGGGTAATAGACTCCAATATCATAAAACTAAATGTATGTTCACTTCCATTTTGAATAATATGTTTTGACTAGGCGTTTTTTGTATCTCCCTTTTTTATACAGTAAAGATGCGAATATATTCGCTGCCTCAGCTGCCTTTCCATTTTTCCTATATAGTACGCATCGCAGACTGAACATACTGCAATATACACTAACATAGTGGTTCTGCAATTACCCTTGGCAGAGTGTATTTTTAAGTGCTTATAGTTGTTTAAAATTAAACTAAAATTTTCATTAATCACATAGCACTGATTACAATTCCCACATTTTGTAGTGTGTGTCAACTTAGTTAGTTCCTTTTTATGGCTTATTGCATTGTTTCTCTCTAACATGCACTTGATATTACTACCAAAAGTCTATTTGAGACTATTACCTTCCTTTGGGTTCTGTTGTCATATGGATAATTCACACAGTTCAGTCGGTGAGACCTCGCCTGATTATTGCAATGATTTACTTTCGCTGAAAGCCGAAGTTTCATCTTTGCGCGGGGAGGTGGCCAAGATTTTGCAACTGTTTGGCAAGTTAGCAGCCGAAAAGGACTCAAATAATGATGCTATTGCATCGGAAACCATTAAATCTAACATTGGCGTCATCTTCGGCTCGCAGGGTGAGCCTGGACAGCAGCAGTTACTTCACAACGTCAATGACGTGGTTAGCGTGGAGCCAGCTTCAACATCCTCACCCGAGATACCAAACGGACAAGGACGAGGTACGGGTAGAGGGGGTATAGATATGCCGGTTGTCGAGGGATCATCTGATAATTTTAGAAATAACTCGGACTTCACCTTCGACTTTTCTTTTGGCAACTTTACCGATGAAATTAGGCGGACTGGCACAAGACCTAAGAGCACACAACAAGTGCGTACTTACGCACAAACCATGAAAGGAACTTCTCAGAGTAAAGGTACTGTTCACATTAATTCTAAAAAATCTTCTATTACGAACAAAGATATTATTAATACAGAGCATGTTTTACAAGATTTTATTAAGTACGACTGTTGTTTTGACAACGCTAGCATCAAGCAAACCACGAGGAAGGGAGAAGCAGACAACGGAACATTACGTGACAATATTTACCTTTTTGGTAAAAAACTCAATAACATTAATGCGCTGAAATTGGACAATGCATATTTAAATCAGTGCATTACACTCAATATTGTACCAATGGGCTTGAGGTTTTACAAGCGACCATTGGGTATTGATATAGATGAAAATGTGGAAAAGGAATTTAATTGTCTGTTTGATTCGTTTGGACTAGAATATATAAAACTTTTAATCAAGCACAATGATGTTAAGCTATGTAAATGTATAGATGAAATAGAACATTTGAATACTATTATTACATCTGATTTACTGTTCCCCCAGTGGGAGAAATTGTATTTAAAACAATACACATTAGCAGAGGAAAGAGCAAAGAAGGCCTATGAACGTAAGCTTAGGAAGTTCAGTAAGGACAAAGACCAGTATAAGCGACATGTGAGTTACAATTGGAATATTAGTAAAGAGTTCAAGAATAGATATCAACAGGATGATGTTGGGGAAGGTGATGGCATGACAGTTGGAAATAAGCAGGATTTTTATTACACAGAAGAAAGGAAATTTCAAGGAAAATGGACAAAAGGGGCAAAATGGAGGAAGAAGTATCAAAACCCACCCCCTTATTAAATAATGAGGTTTCCCAGGATGATATAAGTAGGATTGATGAGGTTACTAGTGAATATAAAAATTTTAAAATATTCAATTATAGTAACATTAATTTAGAAAAGGCTCATTTCAGCCTCCTCTCAAAAGGTTTAAAATTTATACCAACACCCAATTTTCGGGTAGTGGATAGTATATTTGAACTCAAGAGATATACACGGAAATTGAATTTAGCAGCTATGTTTAATAAAAAGGAGAATTGTGATGTTGATTCTGACAAAAGAGTATTAAAGAAAAAAAGCACATTTATTCCAATAAGTAACCCGGTGGTGATGGCTTTTGAACAAGGGGTTACTAAGGAATTATACAATATTAGTAAGAATAGCATGAAACATCCACAACAGACTAACCTTTCCGATGAAGAAATAGGAATTTTGAACAACTTAAAGCAAGACAAGACCGTTAGGGTTATGAAACCCGATAAAGGTGGAGGCATTGTTATCTATGACGCCACCACCTATAGTACTAATATACATAACATTTTACATAATACGGGTAATTATTCTGTGGCATCTATTAATGAAGTCAATATGGCTTACAGGAGAATAGACATGTACTTGAATGAATATTTATTAGAAAACAGAATTAATAAAGAACTCTTTGAATATCTTAGTGTGGAGTTTCCAATTCTACCCACTATAGTGGGCATACCTAAAGTACATAAGGACCACAGGAATCCACCCTTTCGCCCAATTATTTCAGGAAGTAATTCAAAAACTTTCCCCATGGGAGTTTACACAGATACAACAGGTACAGAGTGTTTTTTATAACATTCTTTTTTATAACATTCTAGTTTAACATTGAGAGTGGAAGTAAAAACTTGGTAATATTACACTAAGTAATAATTTTAAAAAAACATTTGTATGTGATTCTTTTTATATCTACATAGAGAAGTCACTTTTAACAAATATGGTATAGCTTTTAAGGGACTGTATACTATTCTTCTATGACATGTCTGTTATAAAACACTGTTGCTTTAAATAGTCATGATTTTTGGCGCCAATTCATATATTTAAGCAGTGAATGAAGAATAATTTAATTGTTCTGAGGAAGCTCGTGTATAACGAGTGAAAGCGCTCAACGTTTCTGTATATGAATAAATGGTATCTATTTTAACAGTCCTGGAATATTTTTGTGAATTTTAAAGAGACTTTCTATTTCAATTTAGTGATTGGAGCTCGCTTCTACTAGTTGTGGTATATTCCTAACTACTTTTACAAGTGCTGGGATCAGTTCCATTTGTATACGAGTGATTGCAGTGTTCAGCTTCTACAGTTTCTACATAGATACAACATTAAAACATATTTATAATGATTTAGGTCATCTTGTTAAAGATTCATGGGATTTCTTACGGAACTACCCTGTTAATAATTATAGTACTAAAATGGTGTTCAGTTCAATTGATGTAATAGATCTGTTTAGTTGTATCCCCATGGATGAGGGCATAGAGGCATTTAGCCGAAGTCTATGTAAACACACTAACTTCAGTTGGGATAAAATTTCCCTGTTAGTGGAATTAATGAGTTTAATTTTAGAGAACAATTTTATTTTCTATGAAGGGGAAATCTTTAGGCAAACCAGAGGAGTGGCCATGGGGGCAGCATGTGCCCCCATGTTTGCAAACATGGTTATGCTTGATTGGGAGGAACATTTTATATTTACATGTGACTATTATAAATACATCAGTTATTACTCCCGGTACCTAGATGATATATATATTTTGTGGAAGGGAGATGATATATCATATGAGAATTTTATAGTCTATATAAATACTAGCAGTAATTATTTAAAGTTCACTTCTATCACAAGCAATGAAGGCGTACCCTACTTAGATACATATGTTTCTCATGATATGGAAGGCTTTAAATCTACAATTTACAGAAAATTAACATTTAGTAATACATATTTGGACTACAGCAGCTGTCACCCAGTTAGAATGAAAAGGAATATATTTAAAGGACAGGTCATAAGAGCTGTCAGGATGACTTCCAGACATGCTGACATGTTAAAGGAGGTTGAGTATATATCCACCTTATTTGAGGATAGAGGGTATGACCCCAAGCTTATGGAAGATATTACAAGCTATGTTACAAAACAATGGGGGAAAATGTATAGCCCACTGCTAGGCTATAATACACTTAACCCATCTGGGCATCAGCAAAATATAAATGTGTCCAATGATATCATTGACCAACATCAAGTAACTGGGAAGAAATCGTATAGTAGAGCCCTTATTATAGAATATGGAATGTATAGTAAGATTATTAAGGAAATTGTGTGTAAGAATTGGTATATTTTAACTAATTCACAGGAGTTAGTGGACATATTAGGTAAGAGCCCTAATTTTGTATATAAGATGGGTAGTAATATCAAGTGCATATTAGAGAGAAACAATGCAATAAGCCATAAAAAGGGACTAACTAAGTTGACACACACTACAAAATGTGGGAATTGTAATCAGTGCTATGTGATTAATGAAAATTTTAGTTTAATTTTAAACAACTATAAGCACTTAAAAATACACTCTGCCAAGGGTAATTGCAGAACCACTATGTTAGTGTATATTGCAGTATGTTCAGTCTGCGATGCGTACTATATAGGAAAAACGGAAAGGCAGCTGAGGCAGCGAATATATTCGCATCTTTACTGTATAAAAAAGGGAGATACAAAAAACGCCTTGTCAAAACATATTATTCAAAATGGAAGTGAACATACATTTAGTTTTATGATATTGGAGTCTATTACCCAAAATCCAAGAGGGGGTGATTATAAAAATTTACTATCATACAGAGAACTTTGGTGGCAAGTTTACACAGATGCCACCTCACCCCCTGGAATAAATGATTACGTTTCCATAAAACCTCTTTTGTATATAAACTAATACAATATTAATTAATATTGAGAGGGAAGCAGTTAGAATAGTTTAAATTATTTAGTAAGAACATGCTATTTATTATATAGAAAGAATACTATAATGTGAACGCATATGTGTATTTTTTAGTATTTTTTAATATTTTTCAACATTAGCAATATGTGCTCTGTTGCTTTTAAAGTTAATTGATGAATTATTTGTATTTGGCGCCAAAATATCTTATTTAAGGAGTATGTGTATTTTTGTACGTTGTTCTGAGGAAGCTCGGTTATCGAGTGAAAGCGCTAAACGTTATTAAACATTTGGTTTTAATTTTTGTTTTGGCATTCATCTATAGTGCTGAATTAACTGTGTGAGGAGGCAGTGTGCTTGCTTGGATTGCTGCCGTACTGTGTTTTGTATACTATTTGGTCCAGCTTGCAGGCTTTGGATTCTGATGTGTAACATAGCTCTTGTATTCCTGTACACAACGGATGCAGGTATGCATCCGCTGCTGATAGTGGTTCCCACGCGGGATGTTGCGGGTATGCCGCTGTCATTAACTGCCTGTATGTTTTTGCTGCTATTTCGGATTGTATCCCTTTGATATGTGCGATGGGGTATATCGGCGGCTGTGGGTGACGGGTACGGGTTGTGGGCCTTGCATTTGTACATACACGGTATGCTTCTGTGTGTGCTCCATCCCTGCCTGGGGAGTTACAAGTTACCTGTCTGTTGTTCTAGGAGTGTAGGTTTTGTTGATGTCGTCTGCTGTCGGTACCGCTTGCTTGTGTGCTTCCTGCATGTATTCCTCCGTCACATCGGTAGTATATCTGCAGCTGTTCGTAGGTGCAGACTATCCCTTGGCATTTTGTCACGGATATTTACGGTCATTGTGGTCCTGTAGTTGGGACGGCCTGTATGCTACCGGTTGCCACCTATTCGGGTGGCGATTGCTTGTTTAACACTCGTAGAACACACAGCGGTGTTTATGGGATGATACGTGTCCATGATCGGTGCCGGGGTAGCACATGCGTATTTCCGCAGTACATAACTATTGCTGCGTAACGTTGCCGATATATCGTATTGGAATTAACATGTCGGCGCCATACATCCGTTGATGGTTTGTACATGCGTCCTTTGCATGTCATGTTGGCTATACTCCTGTGGTACATTCTGGGACATTTTCGATTTGCATCATTTTACGTCGCCACACGCCTAGCCAGTGAGGAGCTCTCAGTACTACTTTGTGGGTACTGCTATACATACGCCTGTGGTTCCTATACTGTATGCCTACACATGTTATTCCACTCCGCCTGTCACATGCCACCTACATACACATTTTATAGTGTCACACACATTACACTGGCACAGCGGAACACACGACACCCTCACCTCACACATAGACATACTGCCGCTTTCGCAGGGACGGTTGCACACAGTACCTACGTTGACCACATCGCCGGTGGCGGTGTCTACCTCCGCCCTCATATCCTAAGAATATTACACGCACATGTCCTGTTACTGTATCGTGGCCTGGCGATCATCCCGAATGGCGAATATGCATTTAGGTGGGTTGACCTTTCCATGGGTGGCGTTCCCTGCTCTGTCCACCCTCCCAGATAGTCGGGTTGTCGTTCAGTATGTTTACTATGTTGAGAGTTCGCATCTTACTGCATCTGTAACCTTGCATCCCTGTGATTCCCTGTTTAACTTGTTGTACTTTATATCTGTGTATGTGTACATATATTTCTACGTGTGTAATGATATCTATATTCATATTTGTGTATGCACATATGTACATATGTAGACACCTTGCGCCAAACGTGGCAGCACACGGCTATGTCGTCTGCTGTCGGACCCGCGTGCGGTTGAGGTGTTGGCGTTCCATGCTCCGCTGGCTGTTGGTTGTGCAGTGTTTGGGTGCTACCTATGTTGGAGTCACACATGGGACCGCCCATACAGTACACATTACGGGCGGACATGTTTGTGTGCCGTCCATTTCACTGTGTGTGCAGGTAGGGAGGTGTCAGTCCATGGGGCCTACGCTGTCAGAGTATGTGCTATACGTTCCCTCTTTGCCAAGGCATAGGCATATTGGGTACGCCTCCGTCTGCCTACTGGGGCTGGCACAGTGTGTTCATAGCGCTGAACGCCCTGTGCCTGTGCTTGCCTTGGCAGTTGTGGCGGGCTTGGTGGCCCTACACCATTATGTCCCTGCGGCAGCTGTTTCCGCAGGATCATATTATGTAGCATAACACATACTATGAATATGTGGGCACATGTGCCTGGAGAGTACTGCAAGGCTCCACCAGATGTATCCAAGCACCAGAACCGTGATTTCAACATCCCAAACACACGCTCTATGATTATTCTGGTTTGTGCGTGTGCCTCATTATGGCGTTCTTGCATGTGTGTGTGTGCATTTCTGATGGGTGTGATCATCCATGGCTCCAATGCGTAGCCAGCATCCCCCACAAGGTAACCTTGTGTGATGTCCCCCCTGGTGAATACCTGATACAGCTGTGAGGCATGCCAGATATGGGAGTCGTGGTAGCTTCCGGGGCTGCCAGCACACACATCCATGATAATGCCCTGCGCATTGCACACGACCTGTCAATTGATGGAGGGGAATCCCTTGCGGTTTATGTAGCGTCTACCCTGCTCACTGGGTGGTGACTTGATTTCTATGTGCGTACAGTCTATCGCACCCAGTACCTCCGGGTATTGTGCCACACGGTGGAAGTGGCGCATATTGCTAGCCAACTCCTCCTGAGATCTGGGGAAGTATATATACTCATGGGCATGTCGTAACATGGCATCCAGAAACTGGTGTAGTACCCTGGATGCTGATGCCTGTGAGATGCCCATTATATCCCCGGTTGGCCTTTGAAAGGTACCTGTTGCCAGTATTCGCAAGCTTACACATACCTTTGTGTCCACTGGGATGGGCTCCCCTCTGTTGTCTCTTGTTCTCAGGCTTGGCTGGCACAGCTCCACTATTTGCTGTAACGTGTCCCTGTCCACCCTGTAATGCTCTACTATCTCCAGGTCTTGCAGCCCCTGGTAGGTCACCCTTGGTCTGAACACTCTCCTTCTCCTCTGAGGCCTCCGGTAGTTGTCGGCACCCTCCTCTGCAACTCCGTCTGTCTCTAACACATGCTGATGCATCACGGCCACGGCAGCACCCAACATATACATTTTAAAAGTTCCCCGTGTGTTTACACCGTAAGGCGCAGCGTTTGGGAATTTGCGCTGTGTGTTGTGTGCATTCCCACTTTATAGTGTTATGCTGTACACCCGGTGATGTCATTGGGTGTGTCTCTGCTGCCGTATCTGTGGGTTATCTACCGTGTTTTACCGTTGGCACTGCAACGCTGTTGCCTTTGGTGTTACATTACACTTGCCTGCATTGGTTTAGCTTTACACCTTACTTTACTGTTTCTGCAAGTTGCACCTACTATTTACGGGAGTGCATCCTGCAGGCACATGACATGTCATGCATTTTGTCTGCCGCCGTTATGCTAACTCTCTCCTTGGCTGTGCTGTATCGGTTCTTCGCTCTTTGCATTTCTGCAACATCCACTACTTTCTTTGCATTCATATTCCTTCCCTTTCCCGTTTTGCAGATTTCTGCATGCAGAGTTGTCAGCTGTCGCCGATTGCCCTCCGTCGGTTGATTGGTGTTAATTGCTCATTACGACTCCAATTACACTGCTTCCGCATTTCCTCATATTCTCCGCATCACCTTCCTGTATCCATGGTTGTTGACGGGGCGGCCGTCACATGACTGGTTTGGGGAACGTAGTCATCCTCGTGCACATGCATCTGTGCACGCATTGTATACTCTCAGCGCATCTATTTCCTCACACGCCGGTCCTGATGCTGTGATGTGCATTGTACAGCCCAGGTTTGCTGGGCTCCAATGTGCTTCCTCCTACAGAGGCACACCACCTCTGCGATTGACAGGTGTTCCCTCTAGGCCACTCCTCGGTGTTTTACCGCTGCGCCGTTTGGAGCAGCCTTACGCCGGCGGGGGTTTTGCGATTCAGTATTATCTGCCTCATTTGCATGGCATTGACTACTAATACATGGTTACGGCGCCAGACACCGACACCACTCCTTGGCAACCCTTGGGCTGTGGTTGTGGCTTTCCATTCATACTATGGTGTATTGTGGCTGTGATGCTGATGTGTCTTATACTGCTCTTTTATGGCATTGTCATATTACTTCATTGTTCCTCACCTTCCGCGGACATGTCCTGGGGTTCTGCTGTGGTTTTTGCGTACATGACATTTATGTCGTTATTTACATTTTCTGCAGGTTTTCCTTTGACATTCTTGGTTTCTTTCCACATTGCCATGTTGCACCACTATGACACATGACGTTGGCAGCCTTCCGTTACTCCTATGTCATGTTTGGATATATGTAAACCGTTTTTTTTGGTTTACATTGCCGTGCTGTTATGCTACGCCCGCGCCACTTCGTGAATCGCTACTTGCCTTCATTTGCATGGTGCAATACCGCACATGGGGTATTTAACATACCTACGCCGGAGGCGGCGCAACTCCGTGTCGCCGCTGATGCACGGGTTTGGATCGTACCTGAATCGCCAAGGCCATGTCTGGCGTTGGCGCCTCGCCATGCGTCGCCTGGCGCAAGGTTCATGAATCCCGGGTATGTTTATATTTATCCTTGTTATATATATATATATATATATATATATATATATATATATATATATATATATATATATATATATATAGATATATATATATATATATAGATATATATATATATATATATATATATATATATATATATATATAGATATATATATATATTATATATGCCTTGTTTGATATCTACACATTATATTATTTTATGATATATATATATATATATATATATATATATATATATATATATATATGTACATAGTCTATAGGTGTAATTTCGTATGTACAGCTGCATATATCTGATGTATATACTTTTAATATGCATCTATCACCATACACATCTATATTTGTATATTTATATATTATAAACATGCTGGTTCCACAGTGTTTGTTCCATAGTAATCTATACCTGTATTCAATGACATATTTAAAAAAAAATGTTCAGTAGTACATCTGTGATGGAGTAGTGTTACATTGCTCTGACTATGGTGTACAAGGTCCTGCGTTCAAAACTGGGCAGGGCTGGTTATTTTGTTCCTGGGTAGAACAAGGGCTGTTGGATACAGAGTGATTAAGGCACTTTTAAGCAGGTTCGTGCAGCGGTAAGCAATGCTAACTTCCATTTACATATGCTTACAGACAGCCTTTAAAGTGCTTAATCTGTGTAGGCATTGCTTAGCTCCATGCAAACAGGCTTAATCCCCCTTACTGCTGCTTCAAAGTGTGAGCTAATTTCTTTAAAAGAAAAGAAGAAAGGGATAATAGGAAAGTGGTGAAAAAGAGGGCACAAAGAGGGAACGACAATAGGGAAATTAACTAGGGATGTGCAGGACGGGTGTAGAGAAGGTCCATAGCTATCTATTTCTTCTACAGCAACAGCTGTGCATATATACTGAATTTGAAGGTAGATTTGAACACTCAAACCCCTGAGAGAGGGGTGAGACAACAATAATGTGTTGTGAAGCTAATTAGACCAGATTATATGTGTCCAGTGGACACGTGTGCAAAATGGACAGCTTTATATGGGAACAGATTGCCCTTTTTTTTTAAGGTGAGAGTAGGATGTTGGGGAAGGATAGTAAGTATATTTGGGGAGGTAGGTTGATTAGGAAGATAGACAAGACAACATGCAGTGGCAGTATATGACACATGTGGGGGGTTAACACCTTGGATGGGGAGGGATGTTTGGAAATTGGAAGCCCATGAGCCCCCAAATGGAAACAGTGGAACTGAGGTCCCCACCCATGGGCAGTCACAACTGCATCTTCATGGCCCCGAAGGTGGCTGTGCTGGGGGCTGAGCAGGAGGGGCAGGCTGACCCTCTAATTGCACCACGTGGCCCTCATGCTGGCATAGCAGATCTCCAAACTCCTTTCAGAGCTCGCTACGCATCAAGCCCCGGACCTGGCTTCGGGTGACAGGATCCTGTCAGTGCCCACTCCCAGGGGGGGACAAGCCCCATCGCCTGAGGTGTTTCCACCTGCAGTTGGTGCAAGGAGGTCCCAGGGTGGGTCCCAGATGTGCTGGAGCATGGTGCCATGGCCAGATGAGGTGGGAGAGGTGGGTCCACTGGGATCGGCCTTCCCAAACGTGCTATGGCGTTAGAGTTTTAGAACATATGTGGGTTAGTAATAATCAACACAATACAGGATTAGTTACAACAGCATGCATAGATATTCCCATTAACCCAAAACAGATTTGGAACAGCTGAATAGCAAACCCAACACATGCATATATGGAACCACAGTGGCCATTACAATGGCATGCGGGTTACAGTGATATGAACAGGCCACTAATGATAGTATTTCAACATGGAACATTAAAAGAAAGCACTTACTGTTTTTGCTGCAATTAAAAAAGATTTTGTATAAGCCGTGGTTACTAGTTTTCTGTTGATTTTATTGAAAAGTTCCTGCTTTATCTTGCTAAGAGGTTTCTGTTTGCTTTAGTTTGGATTTTGTCTTTATGTCCTCCTCAAGACCCATGGCGAGTACATCTACTGACTGTGGTGCTACTGAATCATTTACTGGTCTCTCTCAGCATAGAGACCTTAATAATGATCATATTATGAAGCTTTTGTATTCACAAGAAGCCTATCCATTGCTGTCTGCTGCATCTTTTGATACAGTAAGTGTGGAATCCAATTTATCTGATGTTAAGGCACCACCTCAGTCTGAGATTAAAAGTTTGGAAAATGATCTATATTAACTGAAGTGGCTTTATTGGCAATGACTCCATATGGAGGCTTGTCTCCACCCTCATGTGATCCCTAGGGGTCTACGAATCATTGTGATGCCTACGTATGGAAACCACTATGAAGGACTGTTGTCGAGATGGCAAAAGTTAAATCTTGAATATAGCTTTGGTTATATTAAACTTCTTATTGAATATTTTGAACCTATTGAAAAAGAACTGGCTGCAGCTATTGATGCCAAAAAACAATGTCTGCTTGCTAGTTATGATTATGACATGTGTCTACTAGCTTTTGATGAGATTGTTGATTCTATCTCATCCTACGAGAATAGGCTTAGGAATCAGAAACTTAAGAAACTAGGTCGTGATAAAAATGATTTTTTAAAGGGGCATGTCTTTACTTGGCCTCGTTATAGTGAGAACATTGGGAATGTTAATAATGTATATAATTCTACATTGGAGGAGACTGTTGTTCCTCTGATAATATATACAGAAGATTCAGTGGTGGCAGCATCTTTAACAAGTCAGGAAGGAGCTGTACATCTGGTACAGTCTATTCCACCTAATGCAGCAGATGCTGCTTCTGCACCTTTGCAACAAGATGTTCGGAGGAAGTTTTTGCCCAAGATACAGGTTTTTGGGAGTCTCCATCTTCATCTGCCTATAAAGCAAGCGCAACAGAGCAATTTCAGCAGAGGAAGAAGTCAAAGCAGAGGAAGGAAAAGAGGTCAGCAATTCCATTACGATCCACCGGCATGGAACCTAAAACGGATGTGGAACATGGCAGCGGGTCCCTAGTAATTAATCTTTCTGACAAGGTACTATCTCCAGCAGAGGTTTCTCTGCTGGATAAAGAACTTAATTTTATACTAGCTGAGAAGTCTGAATTTTTTGATGTTGCTTTAAGTTTGAGACTTTTTGCTTGAAATATGTTGCTGAAGCTTTGTTTTGCTGATTATCAATTTAATGAGAATGTACATGTTTTTAAAAAGCCTATAGTATTTCAACCATGTACTGATCCTGTTGTAGAGGTGTTTACTAAAAAATGTGAAGATGAATTTTTTGCCTCTGTCTCTCATTCATTGAGTGACGATTCTATAGATAGAGGACATGATTTTTGCAATTTAACTAGAGAAGAGAGGTCTGCATTGTCAGCTCTTCAGTCATACTATTCCGTAATCATTAAGAAGGCCGACAAAGGTGGAGCCACTGTTTTATTAAATCGTGATTTTTATGTAAACTCTATTAGTGGCATGTTAGCTGACCTAAATGTATATGGTAAGGTTGACCATGATTTTATATGGGATGTGCAATGTTCAATTTTCTTTACTATATGTGATTGTAGACAATTTTTATATTACAGAGCAACTTGCTGATTATTTAAGTGTGGAGTACCCAGTAATACCAGTGTTTCAGGGTCTCACTAAGGTGCATAAGGATCCAATTTCACCACTTCTAAGACCTATAGTATCAGGCAGAAAATGGCTAACAGAGCCATTTTATATATATATATATATATATATATATATATATGTATATATATATATATATATATATATATATATATATATATATATATATATATATATATATATATATATATATATGTATATATATATATATATATATATATATATATATATATATATATAGACAAGCAATTACGTCTTGTTCTTGATAAAATAAGTACTGTACTCAATAACACCAAACATTTTCTCAGGGATTTATATCATTTTGTGAATGGGAAAGTTGTTAATCTAGACAGTGTTCTTTTGGTAACACTAGATGTTGAATTCTTCTATACCTGTATTCTCAATCTAGAAGTTATTAACATAATTAAGTCCTTTCTTACTTCACATAGTGATTATGATGTTAGACAGATAGACCTTATCTGTCTTTCTTTGGAGGTAGTACTTGAAAATAATGTTTTTCTTTTTCAAAAAGATTGTTATTTACAAAAAGTTGGCATAGCTTTGGGCACTTCTTGTGCCAACAGCTACGCCAACATGGTATTGGCACAATGGGAAGAGCAGATTGTTTTAACTGTCATTTGACATCTAAGGTGCTTTTTTAGGAGGTTTGTCGATGATGTGGCTTTGCTATGGGGAGGGATGGAGAAAGAACTGGCAGACTTCACTGACTATCTACACACAACGACACATTTTTTAAAGTTTACTAGTACTGTATCTCCTTCTGAAAAGTTTTTTTCTTGATGTATGTATTACCAGGGATGAAATAGTTAATTTTTGTACCACTCTATATAGAAAGCCTTGCAGAAAGAACAATATCCTAAGGCATGATAGTATGCACCCCTCTCATGTCTTTAAAAACATCATGAAATCACAAGGGATGAGGAATTCCCAATTAAATAACACACCTATAGGGTTCAACAGTGATTTAAATCTATTGTCATATGATTTTGAGTCCAGGGGTTACAAAATTAAAAAGATTAATGAGATGAGGCAAGGTGCTAGGTTACAGAGGTCTACTCTAGCACAACCTTTTTTCTCGAACATTGTTCTGTTGGAACAACAACATGAGAGAATATGGGATCTGTGACCCTCCCGCTAGTGTTGCCATATGCTAGTGATTTTAGGAAGATCAGGCACACGATAGATGACAATTAGAAGATCTTGATGATGGATGCTAGGATCAGAGATATAGTGGGCTATAAACCCCACTATACCTATAAGAATAAGAAGTCCCTTAAATGATGTCTCTGTTATAGAGACTATGAACCAGTTGAAATAGAAATAGGTGCCTCACTGGGACTAGATGGTACCCATTCATGTGGGTCATGCAGGCATTGTTCTTCTATTGATGCTTCTAATATTTTTATACACCCGGTTTCCAGACAAAGGTTTAAATTCAAGCTGTCAGCTAACTGCAAGACTCAAAGCATTATTTATTTAGCAACCTGTATGTCATGTGACAGTTTTTATGTTGGTAAGTCGAACAGGATGTTATATGAATGGGTTCGTGAACATAAATATGCCATGAGAAGAGTCAATCTGACTAATGCTCTTACCAAACATGTCTTTGAGTCAAGCTCTACACATTGGTTTAAGTTTAAAGTGATTGAGATAGTATATAAGGGACTTAGAGGTGGTGATTTTGTGAACTATACTGAGGAAAGGGAACTATACTGGATTTGCAAGTTTTTGTCTGACAGGAAACCTGGTTTGAATAACAAGTTTTTTTTTTTAAACGTGTTCTTAAATCTAGGGATTTGCTTAGATAATTTTTACTGTGTTCTGATTGGCTGAACAGTTTTTTAAATTTCTCAGTTAATTGTTGTTTTATTCAGTCTGATGAAGAACCTAGTGTTTGAAAGTGCTTACTGTTTTTCCTGCAATTAAAAAGGATTTTGTATAAGCCGTGGTTGCAAAGAACGTTTCTTTTATTACTACATTTCGATATTTGTTGAACAATAAGACATATGTCCCAACAGTGGATTTGGTGTAAACATACGCATTGATTTGTATGTTTAGATTATTGTTGCGGATATGGTGGGGGGGGGATGTCAGTTAACAACATGTATATCCTTGCAGTACTCACAACGTTAATAATCATTGCTCTAATCATTATTCTACAAGTATTACTACAATACCCTATGGCCTAGTTTGGGCAGTGGTACGTTTTTACACAAGTGTATACTTCATCTGTCTTATAGCTAAATTCTACTTCTCTTACCTGGTAGACCTGTGGAAGGAATGTTTGTTAACACTACCTGACTGTTTCTACACATATTCCCAGATTCCTAGTTAAAATTATGCACATACATCTCAATCTCTTAATGCACAACATGTGGACAAAGCTTGACAACATGGGGGTACAAATAGGGACATATTTTGAATATCGCTCTTATAAACTTTTAGACAGTTGCTAGAGTAACGGGATTTTTTTAATATACATTTTCTGAAGGATTTGAAGTCTGACACTCAAATGTGTCATTATTTGGTGACTACAGTTCTGAGATCATCCCAGTGACTTGCCAGGAAGAAAGAGGAACAGGCCAAAAATATGAGCCAATTACTTGGACATTCTGAGAAAATCTGTACAGTTGAGAGGTATGATTATGCATATAGCTTACTACCACAACAAGGATTCAAACCATGGCTGTGTGTGCTAAAAATACAACAATTTGTGTTTCATGAGAGTGAGCTATTTAGAAACTGCTGTCTGTTCCTTCAGTGTTTTCTAAGTCACTCTTGGTTGTACAATCTGACCTTGTATGTACAACAATCTTATACAGACATTCCTAGACATATTTTTTTATGTAGCACCGTGCTGGTAACAGTGGTCAACACAACATTGCTACTCAAAGAATGCAACACTAAATACCATACAATACCAGAGTAAACACAACCAGTCCAGGATTTAGAACTTTATTGACAGACAGTTATGGTTTTATTTCAATATCACCTATATGGGACTATTACTGTCATATTGTCTGGTTTATTCAGTACAACCCATACACAGTTTTTATACTGCAGATAACTTTCTACTACTTTATATTTATTTGGTATGACTAATACAAGCAGAATTGTTACTCACCAGCCTCGCTACACAGCCTTTGCAACCTACTGGCATGGGCTTCCTCATTCACAGCCCACTCAGATGCAGCTGTAAAGGGAATAGAGAAATATTTAGGCATACCTATCCCTCATATACACAGGCTGGACTTTGGAAAACAATTATTGATATGAATAATTACACACTGCTGGGACATCACCCCTCTGCCTTGCTTCTTGGACCCACACATCCAAGAGCTCCCTCTTCCACTGCTTCAAGTCGGCATAGTGGTTCTGGACCTGCTCACCAGTCCGAGGGATATCAGTGGCACTGGTGAGATGATGGGTGAGATGGTCCCAGGCTTCTGATTTATATTGGGACCCCTGGTACTGGCCCTGTTGCAGTCTCTCATCATGTTTTTTTACCAGGAGTCTTACCATGACCTTGGACTCCTGTATGCCCCAGCGCTGCACCTGGAAGCACATGCCCTCACCAACACCTGCCATACTGCCTACAGTGGGAAGCTGCAACCAGTTATGAGCTGTTTTCCCACATGCGGGGTTTAAATACAGCCAATTTCCCACCCTTTGCCATGATTGGATGGTTTTGATTTTGCTGAGCTAAGCTAAGCTACGGGCAAACCTGCTTAGCTAAGGTTGGCAGTGCTTAAAGGGGCAGGTTCAGCACTGCTTACCAATGGGCAAGTCAATTTAGCTGTGCTACTCATTGCTTAGCAGACATATTCACACAATGCTTATACCAGGTAAGCAGAATTGTGCACTGCTTAGCATTGCTTATTTTTTTTATAGACTATCTGCTGTATGAGATTGATTCATTATTAATTACATATTATAAATTTGTTTACTGCCCCTGACATCCCCAATGTGCTTTCATTACATTTATTCATGTGTGACTATACTGTATGGGGCACTAGTGTTTTTATGGAGGTTTCACAACTTTATTAAACTGACATCTCACATCTGGATGTACTACAGTACTCTGGTTAACAAATATATGTTATTTAGTAGCTAATTATAAAAAAAAATGTTTATGTAATGCTTTCAAATGTAAAATGCAAATTGTTTATACTGAGGATTAAACCAAGAATGGCTGTTTGCAAAGCATAAGCTCTAACCACTACACTATTGCAGTATTGCTTTTGTTGGATCTCTCCTGCTATTTAAGTTCTTGTGCTATTTAAGCTGGACTAAGCGTAGTTAAGCAACAGGCATACCCGCGCAACTACGCTTAAACTTTGCTGCATGTAGAAAAAAAATGTATTGTTGTGTTTTATAATTTGTACCCTTCAGAATATCGCTGCTAATGCTGAACCTGTTATTCTATCAACTTTCTGCTTTGTGGGATGATTGTCCCTTATGGGTTTGTCCACATTCCTTACTCTGACGATTTGGGAGGTGTGTGCTACGTGCTTATGCTACACCTGTTATTCTTTCAACTTTTGCCTTGGTAGGGATAATTGTTCCTTATGGCTTTGACCATATTTCTTACCTTGATGACCTGGGGGTATTACAAGCATTCTCGTTCAATTTAAATTGCCAAACGGCAATTTTGGTGTGCAGGGGGCATGTGTATTATGAGAACACTGCTCTCAGACACACCCCCTGCACTCGTACACATAACCATGTCCGTTTAACAGCATGGCAGTGCCCCTTCAGGAATATGCATGGTGCGCTGCCATGCTGTACAGGTATGGTCCCTCCCGTGCAGGAACAAGCTATTACTGCATGGAAGTTTGCTGAATCATGGGGTCTATCTATATGCAAACATAGGAACTATATTGCTTAGTGCAGTTGCAGCTACTTCAAGCTGCAACACAATAAAGCAATTACATTGAAAATGCAGTGAAACTTCCCTCTGCAAACTTGCAGTGCAAGCACTGCCATGGTTTTTGCAAGGGAAATATGTCTAACACCTTTAAAGTTTATTCTAACACACCCAGGAAGTGAGTGGTAATATGGGTTCTGCAATTCTTTTTTTCACTGTGAAGGTACAAGTTCAATATGTCATGACTCAACATTTTATATATATATATTGCATGGCGAACTGTCCTAATGTTGAATGCAAAACACCAATAAAAATAAGTCTGATCATACACAATAGAGAAAAAAAAAACAATAATATCGAGAGAGGAAAACTATTTAATCTCCTGATTTTAAAACTAATACACCCCATAACACTAGACACAAATATGTATGAATAGTGGCAGTGTTATGAGAAGGATTTAATGATCTTAAGGTGTAGTTTTAGGGTTGGGGGAAGAGGCAGCATTAGGGTTAAGGTTGTTAACCCTAACCCTTCATCCCAACCTTAACCCTACACCTTAATATCATTAAAACCTTCCTATAACACTGCCACTACACGACAGGCTCAGACCCACAAACATTAACAAACACACTTAAACAAAACTACATCTGTTCCCTAACCTAACCCTTATACTAAAATATACAAACTCACACACAAAGACACAATGGCCATCCTTCACTCATCCCCAATCCTAGCCCTAACTCACAAATACACATCATCCCCAACCCTAGCCCTAACTCACAAATACACATATACACCCACACTCACACAGACACACACACACACACACACACACACACACACACACACACACACACACACATGCACACGTGCACACACACACACACACACACACACACACACACACACACACACACACACACACACACACACACATGCTCCTATTCCCCCAATCCCACTCACCTGTATCAACATTCCATACCATCGACATATTCTCCATTGGGCCATCCTTAAAGCCAACAATAAATCATACCCCTACATTTGACATACAGGCATATTTATTTTATTTATTATTTTATTTCCATTCGTTTACCGGGGTAGTCCGACTGGGCCATTGCAGGCTCATTTTCAATGGAGACCCAGAGAAAAAGGTTCCACAGATACAATGTTCTCATAGTACATAAGACAAAATGATATTTATAGAAGGTTAACAAAAATACAGCTAAAACCATCAACAGTACTTGATTCAGATACAATAGCAGAGGTACAGAAGATGGTAACCACTTAGAATTTACATTTATAGGTACCTTCAATTACACTTGAGTGATTATAACAATTATCTAGAAAGCATGAGTTTAGCTTGGTGTGGTGATGGATAGTAAATAAAGGAGATGCAAATGAAAAAGAAAGAAAGAGCATAGGGTAAAAAGCAAAGCAGACAGGCCAACAGATCTTAACACTGGCAGTTAATACCGGACAGAAAGGAGAAGCGAGGTGATAAAAATAGAAAGTAGGAAAGTAGGTAAGTGCACAGGTGGTAGGGTAGATCTTGTGGGAGCAAGCTCAACAGTAAATCGGGTCTAAAGCAGGAGCAGAACCACGTGTGTTTGAGGTGTTCCCTTAGTAGCTGTTTGACTTTAGATGTGTTATTAGTATTGAGCATATGTTGAGGTATATTATTCCATATCTTGACAATTTTATGAGAGTATAGGGAGTCCCCATAGATGTTGTTTGACCTACTGACCTTCAAGAGTAATTTATTAGAAGACCTTAAAGTTCTTCTGCTTGAGTAGGGTTGGACAAGTTTGCTAATGGATGGACATTTGTCAGGGTATAACAGGGTGAAGTGTGCTAGTGCTAGCTGGCTGTAGGTTAATAGATTGGGAAATTCTAACCAACTGAGATGGTGAAGTATAATGCTGTTATGGGTCCTAGTGGGTTGGTTGGCAGCAAATCTGACTACTTTGTAATAACAGGATTCTAGTTTAGCTATGTTGCATTTTCTTAGATTGGTCAAAATGAGTGGGGCATATAACAGACTGGATAGAAGGTGAATCCATTCGGTTAGGAAGGGCTTTATTCTATACAAGGAGCCAAGTTTGATGTGCACTTTCTTGACAACTAAGTCTAAGTGTTTATCGAATTTAAGGTCCTTGTCTATGGTGACTCCTAGTAGTTTTGTAGATTCAACTGTTTCAATACAGGTATTAGATGAGTAAATAGAAAATTAACTAAGGTAAGAAGATTTTCTACTGTTGGAGAAAATCAGTAGCTTAGTTTTAAATGGGTTGAGTATAAATTGAGACTGGTTGAGGTATCTTTCTATGTCAAGGAAGGACTGTTGAATTTTTTTAAGAAGAGAAATTAATGTTGGAGCTGAGCATATGAGAGTGGAGTCATCTGCGTACTGAATTAAGGTAGCATGTTGAGTGGCTGTGTGTAGTCTATTTGTGAATATGGTAAAGAGGAGGGGGCCAAGTATAGATCCTTGAGGTGCACCTACAGATATAGGAAGTGAGGAAGATGATTTGTTTTGCCATCTAACTGCTTGTTGTCAGTTAGTTAGATAGCTTTTGAACAAAGAAAGTGGAAAAAAACTGCCAAAAGCAAATGGATAACCAAAAGTAAGGCACTGGAAGGTTCACCAGAATAAAATCCAGTTTTACTGATGGCACACAATAATAAAAGATCGTAAAGCACATCCAGAACGCATTAACTGTATCACCACGTTTTTGTCACAAAAACTTCTTCATATGAGTATGCCAAGTTCTGAAACCCCTTTATATACAGAAACATCCCTAATTAATCAATTAGCAAATGGTTATACCTTTAAAAACATAGTGCAAAAATACTATATACACAAACAATGAAACACAATAAGTAAAGGCGTGCATAGAAAATCATATCTTGGTCAAGCAGAAATCTTGTAAGACACATACATAATTTAATTAATTAAAGCACTGCTAGTTGATTAATTGGGAATGTTTCTGTATATAAAGGGGTTTCAGAAGTTTGTACGCTCATCTGAAGACGTTTTTGTGATGAAAAACGCAGTGATACAGTTAATGCATTCTGGATGTGCTTTACACTTTTTTATTATTGTGTGCCATCAATAAAACAGTGGATTTTATTCTGGTGAACCTTCCTGTACCTTACTTTTGCTTATTAGATAGCTGATGAACCAGGAGAGGGTTGAGTGAGAGAGGTTAAGGGAAGCTAGATCATGGATACATTTTGTTATGGGAGACTGTATCGAAGGCCTTGGATAAGTTGTGAAATATAGACAATGTGAGTGACCCAGTGTTCCTGTGTTGGTTCACTGTGTCTATTAAACTGATTAGCGCAGTTGTACTGTTTTTAGGGAGGCATCCATGTTAGGAAGAAGAGAGGAGGTTATTTTTCAGGAGATGATTAAGAAGTTGTGAATGAATGTATTTTTCCAGTATTTTTAGCTAATGGGGAGAGTAATGCAATGGGCCTAATGTTGATAAAGTCTATGGAGGTGCCATCTTTATGGAGAGGGATAACATGGGATACTTTCCAAAGGAATGGTATGGTACATATTGCTTGGCAATAGATTGATTTATAAGAATAGAGATAGGGTAAGAAATGGCACTAGGATGAAGTTTAAGGTATTCAATCGGTAGTAGATCAGGACCAGAACTAGTGCTTTTAAGTTTGGATAGGAGTTTTCTGATATAGTGGGTGTGAATAGGGTGGAGTTTCAAAGAGTCTGGTTTACTTTCAAAGTTTATGAGTAGAGATAATTGAGAGTTATTGTTGTCTTTAAAAACAGATAATATGGAATTTACAAAGTGTTTGTTGAACTGAGTGGCTATATTGTGTGGTGAGTTAGTTGGATTTGGAGTAGGGGTGGAGGCTTGATCAGGTTTAAGGAGTTGGTTGATGGAACTCCAGAATATTTTGGGTTTTTTTTATGATATTTGTTTTGAATTGATGTATAGTACTGTTTTTGTCATGTTTGATTTTTTTTTTTTTTGTTTTGCTACATTATGAAGTTGCTGGAAACTTTGAAGTGAATGTGGGTTATTAAAGAGCTGGTGATTATGCCATGCCCTTACTATCTCTTTGAGTAACTTTTTGGACTCTGACGAGAGCCAATGAGTGTGTTTTACTTTTCTGTTTATTTTCCTAAGTGGAGCTAGTGTACTTAGAACAGAGAGGAATTTGCTGTTGAATTGTTGAACTGCTAGGTCAAGTTGGAGGTGTTTAAGGGGGGACCAGTTAACTTGCTGAAGTAAAGACGTAAAGGTTTCTGGGGTGAAATTAGTTTTATTATAGATGAGTTTGAACTTAGTTTTGCTGGGGGGGGAGGAATTTTCTTAGAAGATAGGTAGGATGGTGATCACTTAGGGTGTCTGATAAGCAGCCTGCATGATATGAGTCTTGCTTAGAGTTAATGAGAGACCAGTCAAGGATGGATTCTTTACTGAAGAGTTTGTCAACCCTAGTTGTGTTAAGAATTAACAGGGAAAAGCCAAAGTGGTGTATATGATTTGAGGGGTTGTTAGAAGAGATTGTATTCCAGTCTATGCTGAAGTCTCCCATTATTGATGTTCATTGCCTAAGAGTGGAGGAACACCAGCTTAATAAATCTTCTGTTTAGATGGGATGTTACATGGGGGAAGGTAGATAGCTATAATGTTGATAAACTTGTGATGGTTTATTTGTAGACAAGTAATAAGAGTTTCCATATTTGAAGTTATTGGAAGGTGTAGGTTGAGATGTCCAAGGTGGAGATATTTTTTTTAAAGTATTGTGACACTGTCACCGTGTTTAATGGTTTTATTATGCCTGATTATATATTGAAACCTGGGGATAGTATTTCTTAATCCTGAATGTGTGGCTTGAGCCAGGTTTTGGTTAAGATGGATACATGCGGTGAATAGTGGGCAACTGTAGCATGAAATTTGGTTATTTTATTTAGGATGCTTCTGAGGTTGAAGTTTAGTATGAAGAGGTCAGAGAGTTTGTGATGGAAAAAGTTTACAAGAGGCGAGACAGATACCAGTATAGGAGGAGTAGACTGAGGACAGGTTGGGGATCAGGATTAGGATGAATATCACCACCTACGTGAATGTATTTGTATAATGGAGGGTGTAGGATCCTAAGTATGTTCAGAAGTCTTAGAAATTTCACATTATAGATGGGGGGCTTTGTGATAAGCAGTTTGAAGGAGATAAGTTTAGAAATGGAGTTATGAAATAGATAAGGTGATATCATAACATAAAAAGGAGGGTTATTGGGTTTGGTACATTCTTGATTACTTGGAGAGTAATTAACAGTCATATGGAGGTTGTGGAAGTGAGTAATTGTATAGGACTATGCTAGTAAGGTTGCAACTGTAGAGAGTAAAGATAGAGTTTTGGCTGTGAGTGTAGACAGCATCTTGGGTACGGATTTGTTGAGTTGGTAGAATCTGGAGTAATGTGAAAAGGGTGTGAGGAATCAGATATCTTGATGCTGTAGTATGATAGTCTGGATCTTGATTGAATAGATGGGAGTGATTGGGTTGGAGTTAGAGAGAGAGAGAGATGGAAAGTGAATATATATGTAATGATTGAGTGGTGGGTGGGAATGGAGTAGGGTAAGGTAGCAAAGTGAGCCTGAGCTCAGTGAGTGCGAAAGGAGTATGCTGAGCCACAGCTGAGGGCAGAAAAAACTACCAAAAGCTATCATCCAAGAATTATCCTGTTGTACCCACAGGTTAGTACCTTATATGAGCACTGTTTTTTGTTTGTTTTTAACACTTAAAAATGAAGGAAGGCAGCAGGAAGGTTTTTGTATCACATAGACAGCTGTGATAAAGAGAGTAGAAATTTCAACTACTTTGGGTTTGGTGGGGTGGGGATCCTGAAACTCAGTACCCAAGTAGTGTCCATGCCACTAAATACAAAGCTCTAAGGATGGAATGCAAAGTTCAGTACAACATACACTGCTAAACATTTAGTAGTTTGTAGGTTCTGTTTTCTCTCGCTGGGGTTTCTTTTGCTGAGCTGATATATTGCTAGTGGGGGTAACAGTGATGGACAGCAACTAGGGATTGGTAGAAACGCTTCATGGAGCTGTGAAGAAGGGGCTATAAAATAGAGGAGCAGCAGTAAGAAAATTAACATGGGAAAATAAGTTTAGATGCTGAAATTCACATTAGAGACTCTTGACATAAGGAGGCAAATACAAAACAGGAGAACCACATTCATTGGTTAAAGTGAAAGAGTTAGATATGAGGTACTGGGAAAAAAATAGAAAATAATATATGACAGTGATGATTAGCCAACAGCAGTATAATACATTATCAGTATATAAGCTAAGCTGTATAACTATCCTTAGAAAGCTGTAACAAGTTAGCCAACAAAAGGATGAAACACTAGTACTACACTTGCAACAACATTTGAATAGTTATCATTAGAACAGTGTAGAACAAGTATTGCACATAGTCCAAATTATTATCCTTCAGATATTTAGGAAAGAGAAAACCTTATCTTAAAAACATTAGCATACTACTACAAAAACCCAAGAAACATCTACTGATGGGTAACATAATATAGAACCCTTTGTAGAGAAAAAAATGTTCTTTTAAAAGTAGTCATGCTACTATGCATTCATTCAAATGCTCTTTTGAAGTAGTCACAATACTAAACATACATTGAAACCTTGACATGGACATCCAGTAAATAGCAACAAAGCTAACGTAAAGCATTTTAACAATTAATGCAGTTAAAATGAAGCATTTTAAAAATTACAATAAATTTCAATTAAAGGTGACTAGGCTTTCAGCAGGGATTGCATCTAAATGACATTGCATTGTGTTCAAATATTGGAAGTGTATAATTCCACCAGTAGAAAACTGTTGTCCTAAGTAATTATTAGTTAAGTAAGTGCTGTTACAGTACAGAAGTTATGAAGCAAAGAAAATGCTATTATAGCAGCTCGTACAATAGAAAAACCTTAACAAGTTATACTGATACAGACATAGTCAATGAAATGTATAAGTTAAGTGCAGTATGATCTTAATGTAGCAGTAGAAAATATGCAATGTTGAGACCTATTACAAGAAAAGCAAAAATAAAACATGAAAACACTCTTATGTGATGAGCACACTATAACAAATCTATGTACATAACAAACATGAGCAAATGCAGGGGAACCACACACATATCTATCCATCTATCTATATCTATGTATCTGTATGCATGTAGATATATATATATATATATATATATATATATATATATATATATATATATATCTAGGTCTACCTGATAATGACGAAAGCTTGAAACTTCCACGACGAGAAGACCAACATCGGAAGATAGACAACGAAGATGACCGACAGTTGAGAATCCCGATGCTGAGAACACTGACATGTCAAATGAGCGCTAGTGCGTAAGTATGCGGTAGTGACAGATGACAGGGTTAGGGTGCTGGTAAGGTAAGTGTGTGATAATGACGGTCTGTAGGGTTAGGGATGGGTTAAATGAGTTGGGGTTAGGGCGCGGGTCAGGTGAGTGTGCAATAGTGACGTACCTTAGGGTTAGGGTTTGGGTTAAGGTTAGTGCATAGATAGTTGTGTATGTAAGGTTCAGTGTAGGTTTGTAAGGTTTTTGGTGTGCTTGTGTTGTGTGTGTGCTTTTTGGACAGGGGATTTGTTTTGTTTGTTGACTGTCGGGATTGTGGTTTGTCGGGTATGTGATGTTTCGTGTTTCTGAACTTTCGGTTTTGTGGTGTCAGTGATTTCGTTGTCGGTGTTTTAGCACGTCGGTGTTGTCAGGTAGACCCATATATATATATATATATATAATATATATATATATATATATATATATATATATATATATATATATATATATATATATACACACACACACATATATATATATATATATGTATATATATATATATATATATATATACACACACACACACACACACATATATATATATATATATATATATATATATATATATATATATATATATACACACACACACACACACACACACACACACATACAGACAAACATGGTTCACCTCAATTTGTTAGAGTGCAACAAATTTTGCCAGCTTTCCTGCCTAATCAAGTCGGTTGAAAAATAATTGTTGATAATGGTATAAGATTGCTATAATAATGTGGTTAGGCAATTTTCCCTTTCTTCAGTACTTGGAGTTCTAGACGTTGGTATATATACTTTGTGTAAGATGGAGGTACATGGGTGCTTGCCCTTTGCAAAAACACTGGTATTTTAAATGCATGCTCCGAGGTTATATCTCGGAGCATGAGCTGTATATGTGGTCAACATTATTTTTTTTTTTTTGTTTGTTTGTTTTGTTTTGGGGAAGGTTAACATTTTTTCAAATCAATATTTTCCACTGTCACTCTTTTTTAAGTGGATTCATATAGCTAGCTAGATAGATGTAAGGTACAGATTCAATAAAGCTTACATGGTATGCTAAAACCTTGTGTTTGTCACGCCAAGATACACACATTGTAGTTTGCAGTTTTGTTTTCAGTAAGTGGCTTTACACACTATGTAGAGCTGCTCTAACATGGCAAACATTGTGACATGTTAATTACTGTATAAACAGCTATTGTATGCGAATCAACCAATCCAAGATGGAGGAGCTATTCAACAAGCTATAAAGCAATTGTGTAGACTCAGTGTAGGTTTTACCTGTGAATTCCAAAACCTAATGGAATACAGCCACAGAAGCTACTCTACACAGAAACAATGTCAGGGGCTGCTGTTGCTCTTATTCATATATATCAGCAGGCAAAACCACATTTCAAGTCGTAGCCGGTTATAGAAAACCCACCATGTCCCAAGATGCTCACTCTGCATTCCTTGAGACATTGGAAAATATAAAGGTCCTACCCAACACCATAATTTTGTGTGATTTCAACTACCCTGGTATAGACTTGGCGAACTACCAATGTTCCAACTCCTATGCTCAGCGATTCATAGAATTTATAAATTCAAATGCCCTTGAACAACTAGTATGTTCCCCCACTAGAGGGGACAACATACTGGATTTAATCATCACAAATATGGGCACCCATTGTACCACACCCATTATCACTCCCTCCTTGGTCAGATCCGACCACAAACTGATAACCCTGGACATCCTCACCCCTCCACCTCCCCCAGTCAAAGAAACCATAGTCAAAAACCTTTCCAAAGCAAACTTCAAACTACTTGCATCCGAAGTGGAAAGATTCACTATTCCCTTGCAGAAGGATAATGATATCCAGGATGCAGAATCCTACACCAAGGCACTCTATATGCATCTTCAGGTTTGCATGGACCATGCTATCCCAAATAAAACCAAGACTCCTTCCTCAAGCAAGAAGAAACTGGTCTGGTGGACCCCGGCCATAAGCAAACTTTACAATAAAAGGAGGAGACTTATACAAAAAAAGGCCAAATCTCAAGTAGAAAAATCATACCTGATCAGCATTAGTAAGAAATTGAGGGCCCCCATCAAGTCAACTAAAGCTAATTTTGAAAAGAAAGTTGCCAAGGATGCCAAGGATAACCATAAGTCCTTCTATGGTTACATCAAAAACCTAAATGGCAATGCTCAGGTCTGTTCTGAGCGAGTACAAAATGGAACAAAATACACTGACCCTTCTGACATTGCCAACATCTTGGCTGACAGGATCAGTGCAAATCCCCCCCCCCCCCCCCGTCATTACCTACAGGGCCTATTACCATTCCAGGGGATTGTGTAATTCCAATTATTACTGATATATTGGTTAACAAGGCTCTATCTAAAGCTAAAAACAATGCCTCAATGGGACCAGATGGTGTCCCAGGCTGTGTCATACGCAAGCTCCAAAAGGAATTAACCCCGCATCTTAATACCCTGTTCAGTCTCAGCCTCTCCACAGGATATGTGCCTATATAATGGTTCACAGCAATGGTGGTCCCGCTACACAAGGGTGGGGCCACAACTGACCCTGAGAACTACCGACCAATAAGCCTGACCAGTCTGATCTGTAAGGCTATGGAGTGAATCATTATGGAACTCATAAATGGAGAGATTGGGAACCTCCAGTCGCTGGACCCCACACAGTTCGGCTTTGTCAAGGGCAGATCATGCCTCCTGAGCCTGGTGGATTTCTTTGAGACAGTTACTCATGCTATAGATAAGGGAAAGGAGGTACACATGGCTTACCTTGACCTTGCTAAAGCATTTGACACCATTCCCCATTCAGGTATTATTGATAAGCTCACCAGCCTGGGCATAAACCCCTATGTCACAAGATGGATCGCAAACTGGCTCTCAGACAGATCCCATAAAATAAGAGTAGCGGGATCTATGTCCGAATCCAGACCAGTAACGAGTGGTGTGCCACAGGGCTCTGTCCTGGTGCCCCTCCTGTTTGGCATATACTTCTCAGAAGTACAGGCAAGCACGGAAGGGCTGTGGCTGACTACGTTTGTGGACGACTGCAAACTGGGTGCTATAATAGAGTCTCCGGCCGACATGGAGATCCTCCAGAAGGGCCTAAATGAGACTGATGCATGGTGTCAAAGCCATGTTCTCAAGCTAAATGCAAAAAATGCGAAGTAATCCCCTTTGGAAAAAGCAGAGTACCCGCAAACTACAACATAGGAGGTAATCCCCTGAAATCTGAAGAAGAAATAAGGGATCTAGGGACCCAAGTAGATAGTCAGCTTTCCTTTGGTAACCATGTTGCCAAAGTGGTTAGAAAATCCTTCTATGTGACCCATTTGATCATGAAAGGGCTCGCATCAAGATCTAAGGATGTAATAGTGCCCCTCTACTCTTCCCTCATCAGACCCATTATTGAGTGCAATGCACCAATTGGAATGTACCTGGATAGACATCTCCAGCAGCTGGAGAGACCACAGAGCTACCAAACCAAGAGGATTACTGGCCTCAAACAGTTGCCCTATGCAGCACGATTGAAAAAGCTAAGACTGTTCTCTGTTGCATACTGCTTTCTCAGAGGCGATCTCTGTCTAACGTACAGAGCCATGTCCAACCCAGAATTGTTGAACATGCTCCATCTTAGCAAAACCAAATCTACTCGAGCTACACGCTCTAGGGATATAAACCTCAACACAACAATGAATAGAAAATGCTGGAGGGATAGATTCCCTTCACATAGACTTCCCTTACTATGGAACAGGGTTCTGATCTACATAAGACAGAGCCCCTCTCTATCACTCTTCAAGAGGAACTTTGATGAGTGGATGGGTAACAGAAAGTTCACACCGGGGATCACACCAACAGCACTACTAGATAGGGGCCAAGGGTACTAGCTGCTAGTACAAGGGTTTAGGGAACTACTAAAGGAGCGGTGAATACTGCACAACATGGCTGGGCTAATATATGCCTTTGGGCAGATAGCCCAGTACTAACCTATAAACCTATAAACCTATATGTGCAACAGGCCTAAGTCTCTGCTGCTGTTTCTAATAGACATCAGACAAGAAGGAGAAGGGTGTTTAGAGCTGGTTTAACCTTTCATGCTCTGCATCAGATAGAAATTGCAGAGCACTATAAGGTGGACAGGGACACACTACAGGAGCTCTGGAACCTCTGTCATCCTCAACTGAGATCAAGGGCAATCTGATGGAAACAAAATACGTAGAGACTATGGTAGGTGTAACCCTTAGAATATTCGCTACAGAAACCTTCCAGAAACCAACCAGGAATATGTTGGGGGTGTCACAGGCATCAGCTTCCAGGATCCTACATTACTTCCTCAATGCTATGCTACAACATGCCAGTGACTACATACATTTTTCCCTGTGCAACTGAGGACAGAGCTACCACTATGCAGGATTTTTACCCAGTAACACACTACACTTAAGTCTTGGGTGCAATAGATTGCATGCACATTGAATTCAAAGTATGACCCAGGGAACAGGGAAGGGTGTACAAAAACAGAAAGGGCTTTCATTACATTAACTGCCAGGTCATTTGTAATGCCAAGGGAATCATCCTGTATGTGTGTGCTGGTGACCCAGGAAGTTATCACGAGTCCCATATCTGACACAACTCTCAACTCTTTCAGAGGTTCTCTCTGGGGATATCCCACAGGGTCATTTACTGGGATATGCAGGTACTACACTCAAGCTGTGGCTGATGACTTCCATCAGAAATGCACACACACCAGCCAAAGAATGCTATAATGAGGGACACACTCAAACAAGAACTATCATAGAGTTTGGCTTTGGGCTGCTGAAGTCCTGGTTCCAGTGTTTAAATACATCTGGGGGAGCTCTGCGGTACAATACCCATACTTGTACTGAACATTTCACTGTCTGTGCCATCCTTCATAACATTACTTGAGAAAACAGCTTCAGCAGGAACACCAAGGGGAAAAGGCACACACCCCACCACCATTGCCAAGGTCACCTCAACCACACGCAGGTGAGAAGTCAGAGGGGGAACCACCAGCCACTGTGGGTGTAGGCAGATATAGCTGTGCACAATATGCCCTTGCCCTGGCAAAGAGACAACAGATAGCACAACCACTCACCACTTAAGGGGGTAAAATCTTCATACTATACATATATCTACAGTAATATTGATGCCAGGCAATGCTCACAACTTTTACTTACCCAGGTTTGGGCTGTGTACTGCTAACATCATACAGAATCAGTCCTAAATTAAAACTGTTAAAACTGCTGGACTTCCAAGGTAAGTGTTGAATGTGGCATAGTAAAATAAATAGCTAAGAACACAAATGAATGGCATGTCCTCGCATACTGTTACTTGCTAATGTAACTAGGTAGAAGGTGGATGATTTTTACAGCAATGACATATATATTTGACAGCAATGACGTAAGTCAATAGATGTGCTCTTTATCAAATAATAGGGCTCATGCATCAAAGAGTCATACATTACAAAAACTTGTAAGAAAGCAGTACAATTTTCAAAACAGCATCACAAACACATATATACTAAGCACTCAGTCAGCTATGAACCATGAGCATCAGACAAAAGTCTTATAGGTTCATAAGTTGGTAATAGGCTATCAGCCCTAGGCTCTATATAAGCCTAGCCATAACAATTCCCTGGCTATTTCATCCCACAATATTTACTTCCCTGGACCCCTGTCTAGCAGGGCGACTGAATGTGATACCCAGGGTGAATTTCCTATCTCCCATCCAATCATCAAGGTTCCTTTTGAGGAGGGCCAAAGAGGTGCTCTGCTTGACATGCATGGGCAGTCTATTCTAGAGTCTGTGGAATCTCTGGGTCAGGAACCTATCCCTCCAGCATGTTTTGCTCATTGTAATGACAAGATTTAGATCCCTGGAGCATGTGGTTCTGAGGGATTGGCATTTCTTTAGGTGTAGCATGTCCAACTGCTCTGGGTTTGACATGGCCTTGTATGTTAAGCAGAGATCACCTCTGAGTAGACGATATGCGACAGAGTATAGCTGGAGTCTTGAGAGGTACATACCAAATGGGGGCATTCTATTCCATAATGGGTCTAATGAGGGATGAGTACAGTGGGACAATGACCTCCTTTTTTTCTGGATGAAAAGCCCTTAGTGATGAGGTGTGCCATATAGAAGGATTTCCTGACTGTTGTGGCGATGTGATTATCAAAGGTGAGACCACTGTCCACCTGTGTCCCTAAGTCTCTTATCACACTTTTGGTGTTTAGTGTACTGCCACCTATGTAGTAATTCACAGGTACATGTTTTTTCCAAAAGGGGATAGCTGTACATTTCTTGGCATAGAGCTTGAGACCATGGCTCTGGTACCAAGCATCTGTTTCTGTAAGGCCCTTTTGTAGAATATCCACATCATTTGGGGATTCAATAATGGCTCCCAGTTTGCAGTCATCAGTGAACTTTGTTAGCCAGAGTCCCTTAGTGTTGGCCTGTACTTCAGAGAAATAGATGCCAAACAAGAGCGGTCCTTGGACTGAATCCTGAGGTACTCCACTTGTCACTTGTCTGGAGCTGGATTTGCAGTCGGCTACTTTTACAGTGTGGGTTCTGTTAGTAAGCCAGTTGGCAACCCATTGAGTGATGTAGGGACTAATGACCAGCTTAGTAAGTTTATCTATGATTCTAGAGTAGGGGATGGTGTCGAAGGCCTTGGCAAGGTCCAGATTAGCTGTGTGGACCGCCTTACCCTCATCCACAGCTCTGGAGACTGATTTGAAGAAGTCAATCAGGTTCAGAAGAACAGTTTGGCCCTTCAGGAACCCTAACTGGGTGGGTTCCAGTGTTTGAAGGTTGCCAATGTCTTTGTTTATAAGTTCCATGATAATACATTCCATGGCCTTGCAGATCAGGCTCATCAGACTGATGGGGCAGTAGTTCCCAGGATCCAAGGTTGGATCCCCCTTGTGGAGTGAGATAGCTGTAGCTGTGTGCCACTCAGTGGGCACGAAGCCTGAGGTGAGGCTATGATTAAACATGACACTTAGGTGAGGTGCCAGTTCATTTTGTAGTTCATGTAGTACACAGCCTGGGATGTCATCTGGTCCCATGGATGCTGTATTCTTAGCTTTGGAGAGTGCGGTTTTTACCAGTGTGGCCATTATTACTGGAATTTGACAATATTTTGGTATTGAGATGGGCCCTTTAGGTGGTGAGAGGGGCGTGAAGTTGGCACTGAATCAAACTGCCAGAATATTGGCAATATCCTTGGGATCAGTATATTTAATGCCATTCTGTTGTAGCTCAGAGCAAATCTGAGCATTGCCATTTAGATTCTTGACATAGCTATAGAATGCCTTGTGGTTGTCTTTGGATTCTTTGGCAGTTTTATTTTTGTAACTAGCTTTGGAGGATTTTATGAGGGATCTCAGCTTCTTACTGAGGCTTGTAAGGGAATTTTTTGCATCCTGGGATTTTCCTCCTTTCTGCACTGGTTTCTTCCTTTTGTTGTAAAGCTTGTTTATGGCAGGGGACCACCAGATTGGCTTCCTTTTTTTGGAGGAGAGTGTATTGGTTCTATTTAGGACGGCACGATTCATGCACAAGTGGATGTGCTTGTACAGTGCCTTAGTGTAGGATTCAGCAGTCGAACATTCGGTTCCCGTCTGCATGGGTGTCATGAAGTTTGTCACTTCTGACTTGAGTAACATGAAGATGATTTTGGAGAAGTTTTTTATGGAAGTTTCATTACTGGGTGGTGGGGGAAGGATGTGGATGTCAAGGATGATTAGCTTATGGTCAGACTGACCAATGAGGAGGTGACCATGGGTGCGGAGCATCAATTTCCCATGTTGGTAATGACCAGGTCTAGGATATTGGAGCCACTGATGGGACTATGGATTAGATGATCCAGGGCACTGGAATTTATGAATTCCAAGAACCGTTGGGCAAAGGTGTTGGTACATGAGTTTTCCCAGTTAATGGCAGGATAGTTGAAATTATTCAGTATCAGGGTGTTTGGTTGTATCTTAATATTTTCCAGTATGTTTAGAAAGCTGTAGTGAGAATCTTGGAGCATGGTGGGGGATCTGTAGCAAGCTACAGTTTGGATTGCAGTCTTACCTAGTGTTAGTTGCACCTGTAGAATTTCAGACACTTTGTGGTGGGCAACTAGCCTGTTGATGTGAATATCCTTGGTGATTATGGACAATCCTCCACCTTTAGTGTTTCGGTCCTGGTTTGATGGCCGAAAAGTGTGGTAAGAGTTGCAGCCTGGTATTGCAGGTGTGATCTCTGGAGCCTTGAAGGTCTCAGTTACTGCACAGATATCGATGTTCTCCATTTTTAGGAGTGCCTCGAGAGAGCATATTTTGAGGTTTAGACTTCTAGCACTGAGTAGCATTACCTTCTGATTTTGCATGCTTGTACCTGTTACAGTGGTGGTTTTGTCCTTTGAACTTTGCTTAAAAAAGGCACTATAGGGATGGCAAGAGCCTTAGCCAGTAACCTGAATCCCAGGGGTGACAGGTGCAGACCATCTCTGGCAAAGCATTGTGGTCTGTCGATCATGTCGTCCCAGGCAGACAGATACTGGATCCCCTTTGAATGACACCAGAAGCTTAGCCAATTGTTGAAGTCAATCGGTTTGCCCTTATACTGTGGTATCATTCTGGGAAATGCAGGATGCTACTCAGGACTAGAGTCATACCTGCCTGAGCCACATGATCAGAGAACTCTTTCATGTCTCTTTTCATGTAGTCCAGGGAGGTACGTCTCAAGTCATTCACTCCAACATGGACAATGACAGAGTCACATTTGTACTTGTTGTGGAGTGATTTGAGTGCATGTGTTATGTAGCAGATCCTGGCACCCGACAGGCAGCTGACTGTAATTTTCTCCTTATTCAGCCTGGTGAGTGGGACATCAGTGTGCCTGACTACAGAGTCACCTATGACTAAAGTACTGAGTACGCTGTCTTGCCTTAGGGGCTGTTGTTGGATGGCACACTGGTGTAGAGAACTATGTGATACTTTGGTTGTGATTGGTGTTTGCATTTCAGCTTTGGAGGTTCTTGTTTGGGCAGGTTACTGTTAAGGGCCTCCCATATGAGGGTTTAGTGTTGCTATTTGAGGGTGTTGGTGGTGTGGGTTTAAAAGGGCTATGTGTTGCTTGAGGTGTAGTGTGAGTATTAACCTTCTCCTCTTGACTGTCTAGCACAATCTTTGGTGGAGAGAGCTTTGCTTCCAGTTTGGCTATGTAAGTGCATCTCTCACAGGTTGTAGTGTTGGGTGGTAGGAGGAGAGGGTTGTCTGTGTACATGAGGCAATTGCTGCATTGCCCCAGTATGCCCAGATTCACCAGGTGGACTGGAGAAATCACCGGAAGCTGACCCTTGGACATGCCTGACTTGGTGTTTTTTTGTAAAGTACAAGAGCTGCTTTCCCTTACTTAAACAAGGTATTTTGCAATTATAGGCTGTTTAGTGCCTATGATTAATTTCTCCTTATTAAAAAGGAAAGTTGAGTACTTGTATCAGTTTAAGGTTGCCTAGTGCTTTCCTGCAGGTTATAGAGCAAGTGCTAGTCACAGGGATGCTTAAAGATAAGATGAAAAAAAAATGGTTTATCCTAAACAATGCAGTGTGCACTAGTGGAGTTAGATGTGAAAGTAGGAAGCTTAAGTTTTACCTGTCTAAAAAGCTAAGTTTTAGTGCAGAGTCACTATTTTTAAAACAGCAAGATAGATTGAAAGGGGGTGGTCAGTTTTGTATTCTGGTACTAAGGAATACAGTAGGATGGCCAATAAATTTAACTAGTTGAAGGGAAGTGATTTCACAAAATAATAAATTTGCACGTATTCACACAAGCCAGTATAAGCAGAGAGGAAATGAGATATATGGTCAAATTCACATATGGGGCAGGTAACTAGAAAGACAGTGGTGTTTAAGAACGCAACAGTAACCAGGAGAGAGGGTGGAGAAAAAAAAATCTGCCTGACTCATAAGAGACAGAGCTGTAGTCTCTTTTCAAGTTTTAATATGCAGTTAAAAGCAGAATACAAGTAAAATACAAGGTAATGAAAACAAATTACAGTATTCAAAATAGAAAAAGGCAATAAAGTAATACAAAATATAACAAATAAAAAGCAAACTAACCTTTTCCTCATGGTAAAGTGTAGCAGAGTTTTGGCAAGGCTTTCAAGTAAAGCTCTGAAATGTTTTATGTTACCCCTTAAATAGAAAGTTTAGTTCCTAGCTCCACCCCCTCAGTTCACAGATGATTAATCTTAACTGACCTGTGCTATCTTATATGTGAGTCCTTAATTGATCTGTTCTGATTTCTGCCTGACTCACAAAAGACAGAGCTGTGGTCTCTTTTCAAGTTTTAATATGCAGTTAAAAGAAGAATACAAGTAAAATACAAGGTAAAGAAAACAAATCACAATATTCAAAATAGAAAAAGGCAATAAAGTATTACTGAATCCAAAAGATAGAAAATCACAGATATGACACAGTTATAATAATTTTCACAGGGTGTTGTTGGGAGGGGGAGCAGGGGGCCAAGGCTGACATAAAAGGTAGCGAGTGCATATAAATTAAAAATACAGTCACAAATTTTATATAAAGTATCAAATGCTGTAAGCCTCATGGCTGACCCATGTAACTATTATTTGTGTGTGTCTGTATGGGCACTCAAGGTGAAATGTATATGTAAGTGTCTGCAAGAACAGAGTTAAGCTCTGTGCTAGTTCTATGTCCTGGTATGTAGGACAGGTGTGAGCCATGCATGGTACAGTTGACAGTTCATTGTCATCCCAGTTGTGAGAACTGCCTCTGCCAAGAGTTCCACTGGCATGTCCATGCCCATTGTCAGATGCACTGCTGCTACCTGAATGTGACTGATGTCTGCTGGATGAGTTTTCTTTACGACTACGTCCATGACCATGACCGATGGCCTACAATGTCTGGATGTGGGCACCTCAATCAGTGATGCTGCAGTGTAAGTAATGCCACTACAACAGCATGATCGGGCATGGCCATGTTAGCTAATATACGATTATGATGAAGCTGACCTACATCCACGTGGATGCAATCTCCCTCCCAGCAGATGTTCCCTCACAGACCCTAGTCATTCTATCATGTCATTCATCCAATCCACTGAATCAGCAACATGACAAAGGCAGTCACGCATGTCAGCCTGTACCATACCTACAACCCTAAAGATGTCCTCAGAGGCTCTATTGGAACATGCCTGCGCCTCCATGATGGCCATAAATATATGTCGAGTGACACATAAAGACACACCAGAATTAGGTGGAGAACAGATGGCAGGCCTCCTACAAGCCCCCTAATAACTCTCCTGCATGGCAGTTCACCCACAAGTTGGCTATGGACAGAGTCAATCAGCACTGAAGCTGCAGTAGTCACACTACCCTAATCAAGTGTGTCTTCTTCCACCTGTCCAATATCTGAGGGTTCACTGGAATAAGTATGCCTAGGCCTACCGGCTGTGTCTGATGGAAACACAAAGGATGACTGAATGTCAACCTCTGTGTCATATTCAACCTCTGCACCCCCCCCCCGACTGTGCCTCTGTTTGGCCACCATCACCATCAGAGCCTACCGATACTCTGACATCAGGTGTCACGAGTTCTACACTTCCACTGCCAGGATCACCTGTGATAATAAGCAACAAGCATAGGAAATAAATGAATACCTATACTACAAGTTAATATATGCTAACAAATTAACACAGACGGTACAGCAATATACATACCCTCATGACACCCACCTCACCCATATGAATAAATGCATATTTCTGACAAATGGTCATCAATAATCAAATAAAAATGTTTGGCTTACCATGTGCAGATGATTCCACAATTGCTATGATGTATAGTCCTGGAAGAAGTCAAGCAATAGACAAGGAGACAAAAAGTCATCACAATTCCATTAATGCATCCATTAACAGTACCTTTAACTGAAACGTGGCTGACACAGCCACATAAAGCATATGTGTAATGAAAAAAATGTGTTGTTAACTGCATCAATTTATCAATAGGTTCATAAAAAAATAAAACAACAAAAACTATTGCAGAATATTTTACTATGCAAGAAAATGTTATAAACTGACATATGTAAGCTTACCTAGAAGCTCCTCCTGGCACATACTTGTCCTCCCAGAAACATCAACACCAACATCAATCACATGTTGTGCAATTTCCACTTAGCTCTGGATCTCTCTGACAGTGGAGAGGAACTCTTCATTTGGTGTCAGTGGTGGTTGTATAGCAGGCTCACCCCTGTAGCCAGCTGTTCACAAGCAACTGTAGCTGCTCTACTCCAGGCTGATGAAATCATATAAGTGGCCCTGAGACACACCTGATCATGAGTCCTACTGCGACCCCCTATGGCATTTATGTCATTGACTATCTGGTTTTGTACTCTTGTGTGCCATACTTCTATGTGACATAGAACAGAGAAGGATACAACATATAAGTATCATATACAATTAAATTCCAGGTTATATATAACATATATTTTCAACATTAACCACTGGAGACAGATACACAATTCAGTTATTAAAATTTAAGGTTATGTGGTTGTTCCATATTGCACTCACACAGAGACAAATCTGTTTGATCCAAAATAAGGAATAACAATGGAGAAATGTATTGTTTATAACATAAAGAACAGGATGACTACACAACGTCAGAGCAAATCTCTTGAAAAAAAAAAACGTTTATTGTGACAGCACCCAAATGGTACTTGGCTCTCCACCTCAAAAAAAAAAAAAAAAAACTGGCATATTACATTTTGTACTAACCAAAGAATAACACATTTTTCAAGTGTTATAAATGCTTTCCAAGAAAATTTCTCACAACTTTTATATGATTGCCAGTCACCTCTCCATGTGCCCAGCACTCCCCTAGAGGTGTGTATGAGCTATCTTTGAAGCCTAACACACCTGTGTCATTGACAATATAGGCCATTACCCATTTCACTGAAATAACATAGGAGTGTAAGATAACCACTTGTAACAATAACACTTGTGATCAAAGTTAATAAGGCTGTCTGTCTGAGAAAGTAAAATGCCTAACAAAAATCACTATGCTAACAGTGAACTTATAAGAAGTGCATATAGAGAGAAGGTGCATTTTCTAATGCATGTATATAAAATAATTTCCTTGCAATATGTGAAAAAATCCAGCATGTAATTGAAAAATACAATCATATCTTAGCAAGACCAGAAGGCTTTGTGCAGATAAATCCAAATTAATGTCATTCTTCTTCTGTGTTCTCCACATATACATCTCTCCTCACCTTTAAGTTCCATAGCTTCACTGTTACCTTTTCTATAGTGTAGATTCAGGCCTCTAAGCACAGTGAAGATGCAGATGAGATGTGAACTCATTAGAATTGCTGAATGCCAAACTTCTGACTTCATCAAGCAGGTATACACATAGTGTAGACACTACTTCAGTGTTTGTTGCTAATGGATTGCAACTGTGAATGATTAGTGGTAGGAAGAAGGAGGATTTTGCAAATATAGTGGGTAAAGAAGCACAGTTTAGAGTAAAATAGGCTAAAAACAATATTTGGAAACAGATACCATTCAAATATACAACATGGAAACTAACAAAACTAATGGGATGTTTCCATGTGGATTTTGTGATGTGTGTGACCGAGTATAGTTTTACACAGTTCTGAATGTGTATTGGAGATGAAAAGGCATTATAACTGTGAATCTTTAGGGCTTATTCATACTGCCATATGCTCAGGATGTTCTTCATTTTATGTAGGCATGACCACAAGAAAACTAAGAACTAGAATTAAAGAACATTTATATGCTATAAGAAGTAAAGATGGCAATAATGCACTTTATAAGCATACTTTAACATGTGATGTTTACAAAAAATTCTGTTTTCTGCATTAGAAACGGTGCCTAAAATTTGAATGGTGGTGATTACAAGATATCAGTATTACAAAGGAAGACCTTATGGCAATTAAGACTACAGGCTGATAAAAAGCCTGGTTTAAAATGAAACCATATGTATTAAATGTCTTTATAAATTCTTTTATAAATGCTATCTGTGCAGGATGATATGTGAATTTTGAGATGCTCCCTGAAATTTTTTATGAAGGTTTTCATGGATATTATTATTTGAAATGGGTATTTAAGTGTTGATGGAAAATATTTTTTTTTTAGTCTGATGAAGACTTTGGTCAAAGGTGTTAAACATTTCTTCACTGCATGGTTGCCTTTGGATGTTTTTGGTTTGGAACAGTACACATTTCTAATTTTTGCTCGCTAATAGCCAAACTCTCCTGCCTGTGCTGAAAACTGCTTGCATTTTACTGTCATGTAATTTTATCATATATGTTAATGACAATGATACATAATGTCCTATATAATGCATGTCTGAGAGTACAGCACAAATAAGGGAAGAATGAACACAATACAAAATGAAGATAGAGCTGCTCTGGTACAAACAATATTCATAACTGCTTGTGTGATCACTCATTGCAATAAATGTGTAAAAAGTCTATGTACAAACAAGTGAGCATGTAGAAGTGTATATGTCTTCTTAATGCTGTGGAGGAAATGGGACTTGCTTTTATTTACAATAATTTGCACTCCTGCTGCAAAGTTGTTTCTGTGGCAAAGACAGCTAAGATACTCCCAGTGTGTTTTATAGTTTCATTAGTCTGACAATTCAAAGCCTGACCTGTGTAAAAGTGTGTAAGGTATGTTGTAAAGTATTTGTAATGTTGTCTCTGTCTCTTTTTATAATTTTTTATTTATTCCTTTTTTTAACATTACAATTTGCTGAATGCACAGCTTAGTGCAAATACAGTGAAATGGCAAAATAATTTAAAATGTATGGAAGTTGTTTCTATAATAAAGAGAGCATACATTATAGGTGTAAATCAAGTGCATGTGTAGCACATCTGCACACAATGAATCACAATGTGCATAGTATATGTAGATCAAGGTTCAAGTCCCATAGCTATCTTTTACTGATAACAAGTAATAAATACTTTCTGCAATAATAATCCACATTAGACTCTGCTAATATTGTCTGCACACTACTCACCTCTGCTCAAACATAATGTAATAGCCCAGACAAGCAGACATTGTCAGTTTCAAAAAGGACACATTGTTGCATCTTTGGCCTTCCATTGTGCAAACATGCTAAGTGACGTTGTGCAATGGTCAGCAAGCTTCCACAACACCTGCACAGTTGGAACACCTGCAGACACCAAAATGGATACATTCTATAATGTGTGGCTTGCCATACATAGTAATGAATGTGAGCATATACAGCTGCTGTCTAGTTGTTCCTATGGCAGCAGGTATAAGTTAAGGGTTATAATACAGGTCAGCTTGTGTTCCAATACAGCAAAGTCCAAAGTTTTATTAATGCTGTTCCAATTTACTATTTATAAAATTTAACATTAGAAAAATAATTACACATAGAAATAACTATTTATAGCAGGTGCACTGAGCACACAATGATCAGTTTCAATGACTGGCTTAGTTTTTGGTGTCATTCAAAGGGGATCCAGTTTCTGTCAGCCTGGGATAACATGGTTGAAAAGCTTGCTGCTTTGCCAGAGATGGTTTGCAACTGGCACCAATAGGCTTTTGGTTACTTGCAAAGGCTCTTGCCACCCCCATAATTCCAGGTCTCAAAAACAAAATTGCTGACATGAAAATTGCCAACCATAACAAAATAAATGATATCGTGCTAAATGCTAGGAACTTAACCCAAAAACTGCACACCCTGGAAACATTTCTATCACTGGAGGATGTAGATGTCAGTGCAGTCACAGAAACCTGGTTCAAGGCCTCAGAGAGTACCTCAGCCTTGCACAGCTACAATGCCTTCCACACATTCAGACCACAAAATGAATGTGTGAGAACCAAAGATGGCGAGGGTCTATATCAGAAGAATGAAGTTTCAAAACTTCGAATGTGATATGGTTGACACCATATGATCGAAGTCTTGAAACTTCTTATCTTTTAACGGAGATCTCTGTACAGCATGGAAAGGGAAGATTTCCCTATTCTGAACTGTAGTGTGATCTCGGAGTTGGTATATTTAAGTAGCTGGGGTGTGGAGGTGCAGGGGGGCTTGCCCCCCTGCTTAGGGTGTTTAAATGGTTTGCTATTGTAGGTTGTTGTGTTTTATTACATTTTTGATGTTTCAAGACTTCGATTATATGGTATCGACCATATCAGATTCAAAGTTTTGAAACTTCGATAAAGTAATATAGACCCAGGTGATGGTGTTTCTAACTATAGTAGAGATAAATTCACCTACTGACTATTTAGGCTGGACAACTCCATGGAGTTACTCCAAGTTTAGAATACTGTTCGTAAGACCCCCATTCAAGTCATACCTCGTTATAGATCCCCCTCCATGGATCATGATGCACACAAGGCCTACTTGACTGAACTGGAGTCAATCCAAATACTGACAAACACTCTGGTCATGTGGGATTTCAATTATCCCACCATCAACTGGGAAACCTACTCTAGCCCTAACTCACTAGTGCAACAGTTCCTTGACTTTTTTAACTCAAATACCCTGGAACAAATTGTTCAAACCTTAGCAAGAGGAATGAACATACTAGATCTGGTCCTCAGTAACATAACAAACAGATACACCACTGCAACTATTGGACCCTCATCAGTTAAATCTAAGCACAAATAAGTTGCCTTCAAACTGACAATAACACCAGGACTCACAAAGGGTGAAGTCAGACTAAAAAGCTTCACCAAAGCAAACTATACCCTCCTAGGGGAAGGTATAAATGCATTCCAAGAACACCCCCAACTGGAAGTGGTAACTACGCCAAACCTTACACTAAAGCCCTGTATAATCGCTTGTATAAGTGCATAGATTCAACTGTTCCAGAGAGAATCAAAGCCAGAGCCCCAAGTTAAAAAAAAAAGCTGGCCTGGTGGACATCCAACATCAACAAACTTTACAACACATGCAAAAAGTTATTGTCTATGAAAACTAAGGTGAGGCCCCAACAATGGAAAACCACCCTCCTCAGCCTCAACAGGCAACCAAGACAACATGTCAAATCCTCTAAAGGTAACTTTGAGAAAAACTTAGCATTCACTGCCAAGGATAATCAGAAGGCCTTTTACAGCTACGTACATAGCCTAAAAGGTAGGACCCAAGCATGTGCCAAACTTGTAACTAATGGTATCATACACACTGATTCTGCATAGACAGCAAACCTGCTAGCTGACAGTTTTGGCAAAATTTCATTCCCTTATCCTCTCCAAACTTATCACAAACCTTGCCCCAAACCCCCCACCCCCACCCCACATATCCAAAGAGCAGCTCATTAAAGCCTTGTCTAAGGCAAAAAACACAGCTGCTATGGAACCAGATGATATACCATGGTGTTTTCTAAACAAACTAAAACATGAACTAGCATTATCATTAAGTATCCTGTTCAATCACAGCCTAACCACTGGCTTTGTTCCTGCAGAATGAAGAACAGCAGCAGTTATTCTCCTCAACAAAGGTGGCTTAGCAACAGACCCAGGGAATTATAGACCCATATTTCTGACCAGCCTCATCTGTAAAACAATGGAATGTATCATCATGGACCACATAAATAAAGACATAGGTGACCTCCAAACCCTGGATCAGAGACAATTTGGCTTCCTCAAGGGCAGATCTTGCCTATTAAACCTGGTGGATTTCTTCAAAAATGTAACCAGGTTCATTGACAAAGGAAAATCTGTGCACACAGCATACCTCAACTTGGCAAAGGCCTTTAACACAATCCCACATTCAGGCATTATTGATAAACTTAGCAAACTGAATGTAAACCCCTTTGATGTAAGACGGGTTATCAACTGGTTCACAAACCGGTCACTAACTATCAAAATGGGTGACTCCACATCAACCAGCACACCTGTCACCTGCAGGGTCCCACAGGGGTCAGTGTTGAGCCCCCTACTGTTTGGTATGCACTTCTCTGATGTTCAGTCCAAAACTAAGGGGCTGTGGCTAATCAAGTTTGCGGACATCTGCAAACCAGATGCAATTACTGAATCCCCAAATGATGTCCATATACTTCTTGAGAGTCTTACAGAGACCATTGACTGGTGTCTTAGTCATGGTATCAAACTGATTGCAAATAAATGCATCATAATTCCCTTTTCTAAAAACAATGTCACTTCACATTGTCAGATTAACAGCAATACCCTATGTACCTACTAAGTGGTAAGAGATCTGGGTTCACAAGTAGACTGTGACCTTAACTTTGACCACCATGTGTCTACTGTAGTAAGGAAAGCTTTCTATGTAGCACACTTGATTAGCAAATGCATCACCTCTAGAGTAAAGGAGGTTATAACCCTGCTATACTTGTGACTAATCAAGCCCATAATTGAGTATAGCTCACCTTCAGCATGTACTGTACAATGCACCTGCAGCAACTGGAGAGACCTCAGAGGTTTCTACTAAGAAGATCAAAGAACTCCAGCACATGCCTTACACAGGCCAACTAAAGTCCCTGTCACTATACTCAGTATTGTAAAGACTTTTTAGGGGAGACTTATGCCTAGCTTTCAGAGCAAAGTCTGACCCAAATCTAATTAATTTTCTGCACATCCGTAAATCAAACGGGACTAGATACACCCATTCCAGGGACCTAAATATGGCCTGCGACTTAAATAGGATGTTCTACAGGGACAGATTTGTCTCCCAGTGACTTCTTCATCTTTGGAATAGGCTGTCAATTCATGTGAAGCAGAGAATCTCTATGACACTGTTCAAAAGGAACCTGGACGAATGGATGGGGCACCATAAATTCTTACCAGGGATAGCACCCACAACCCTCCTGGACATGGGCAGTAGTTAACAAATATAATCCTGGATATTGACCAGAGTATCCATAGCATTACACTGGGATGAAATGGCTAGGCTTGAAATGACATCCGGGCTGATAGCCTAGTAAACTCCTAAGATCCTATAATCCTGTATCAGATATATATTACATGTGTAAGTGTGGGTATTAGAATTATGTTTCTACAATTAAACATTTATTTTCTGAAGTTTCATGTGACACAAATGCATGGTTAAACACTCAGCTCTTTAATGTCTACGTATAACTAATGAGCAGGGCTGACAAACATGGTCTCAATTGCAATGACCACTCCGTACAGTAATGACTGTGACAAATGCACTTGTAGCCCAACTTTTCCTGTGGCAATTGGTGTTAGTTAATGCTTATAATACCAATGAGGCAGGGTTCTAGTTTAGCACACTCCCAATTGTGTCAATGCTTGTCCACTCAATTACAAAATTAAAGAACAATGTAAACATACTTCTAAATAACAATAGCTATTTATAGCACTTGGGAGCATATAAATTATATGCATGACTCAGGGTATACTGACATATATTTCTGCAACTAAAATTGTCTTTTCTGGCCTTGGATAGAATTCATACTTCAGTGATAGTCATAGGCACATGAATTTATAAATCAGGATATTATCAGGCCACACACAAACATGGTTAACCATTCACTCTGTCATGCATGTATATATTTAATAAGCGTGTCTGACAAGTACTTCTTCTGTGGGAAAGATGAAAATACACTTATGTTGAAAAATATATTTTGTCTATTTTACATAGGCTTGACTCCCACATTGTATAAATTACTTTTATCAGTGATTAAAGACACCAAAAAATGTGCCATGTCATAAAATTGTTACACCCAATACGGTTGCAAATTTAAAGCAACTAACAGGTACAGCAGCAGAAAGTCTCATACGTTTCTCAGTGAATCAGAGACCTGCGTTTGCTCGTCTCTTAACTATACTCAAATGGTGAAAGCAGTATAAATACTTTTTTAACGTTATACAATTTATGACACAATATAAGACACAATGTTTCTGATATGAACTAGTTATGAACACTACAGTACCTGTTTGTTATGTCTAACATAGGCAGTATGGATAAGTACTTCTTAACTTCAGCTAGGAGTCCTTAAATGTGTATCTTGCATGTGAAAACACTTTGTCATCGATCATGAAAACCAGCTGCTCAGTGGTGTACAATGGAAAGTGCTTATTAGCACGTATCACTTATGTTTACTGCCCAGTTAGCCTTTGTCCCTTTAAAATCCATGTAAAAACAAAACCAAAGGGAAGGCACTTTTTACTGACTGAACACATATTTACATTGAGTCATGTGTTACCAGCATTCATGCATTTGAGACTTCATATGTCAATATTAGTTCCCAAAAGTCAATTACACTACAGAAATAATAGCAAAACTGCGCTGTTACACACCATGCACTACTTTATAATGACAATAAATATGAACATACATACACAGTTGCATTCATACTGATCAACAAATGGGTGGGTCTATATGTGACAATAAGTGCGTAATGCACACAACATACTGGAAAACAGCTGCATATGTCTCATTTGTGCTGCATGCAATCCTGACAGCTTTTTGCATCTAGTTTGACAAGCCATCTCTTAAAATATATCTGCACATGGGAAAACACTACAGGAAATAGTACATCCACACTTTGCACACCACTCTCATAATGGGATATGTCAACCAGATCATATAATGATGATGGCATCATCTATAAAGACCAGTATGACAAGGCAAAAACATACTTCATGGGTGTTGTAATCATGAAAAACTGTGTTTTGCAGATGGGAACAAAATACTTACATGTGTGTTAAATAAGCACAGCAGCCACATTATGTGTGTGTCTCTATGTGTGTATAAGTGTGTACATAGTCAGAGGGACATCAGCCTGTATGTCCGGTCCCTTGCAGGACTAATATCTAAACAATCATACATGGCTACCCAGCCACGTCATGCAGGCCTAACAACATCTCACAAAAATCCAGTTAGGATGCCACCGACTAGAAACTGTCCAGCATCAGTGTAAAAGTCATACCTGTATCATGGTGCCTGTGTTAATTGCTGAATTCTCTGTCTGATATACCTAGTTAGGTAAGAGATTTAATCTCACTGCGGTCAACTGGTGTGTGTGTGTGTGTGTGTGTGTGTGTGTGTGTGTGTGTGTGTCTGATTACAGAAGCGTAAGTGTGTATCCTACTGTCAATAGTCCAGTCCCACTGAGTACAAATATTTTGACACTCGCACATGGCTACCCATCCATTTCATACAGGTCTTCCAACATCATTGCTCAAACATGCAATGATGTGTTCCACTATAAAATTGTCCAGCAGCATTGTAAAAGTCTGACTTGTGTTGTGGCACCTGCATTGAGTACTGAGTTCTCTAGCTGGTGTACCTAATTAGGTAGGGATTCTAATCTCACTATAGTTAACTGGTGTGTGTTTGTGTGTGTGTGCGTGTGTGTGTGTGTGTGTGTGTGTGTGTGTGTGTGTGTGTGTGTGTGTGTGTGTGTAGTCCAAAAACTGTAACTGTGCATCCTACTGTCAGCAATAGAGTGCCATGGAGTATAAATATTTTGACAGTCATACATGTCTACACATCCATGTCATATAGGCCTCCCAAAATCTTCTGTCAAACATCCAGTGATGATGTCGTCCCCTATAAATTGTCCAGCGGCATTGTAAAAATCAGACTTTACAATCAGTATGCTGACAATTCTCAAATGATAATTAAGTCCACAGGTATGTCAGGCACTCCTCAGATCATTTTCTTATAAAATGCATTGATGATATCCTGTATAACATGCACTCTGACAGCATTCAAGATAAACTTCTGCTGTGGCAGTAATATTAAGTACTGTGTTCTCATGCTCCTTTTCTTAGGTATATAGGGGTTGCTATCTGACAGCAGGCAACTTGAGTGTGCATACATTTAAATATTACTTGAGACAATTTTACACAGAGATTTAACTCCACGTCCATGTTAGACACTCCACCCAACATGTTCTTCTCAGAGTACAATGATGCTATCATACTCCAGAAGGTGCAATGTGAAAGTGTTAAAATCAGATATATGTGGTGGTGCTAGTGTTACATTGCTTAGCATTTATTCTCCATACCTACAGGTATAATGTTCAAATCAGACCCAGTGTACTGCTGTGTATGTGTGTGGTCACTGGTATATTATGGCCATTGTATGATCTTTGGCATCACTCTTAGGAGATCCTTTAACATAGCCCTGTGCAGCCACCACCCTCTTTTTTCCTGTGGCCACATTGCATCTTTCCTGCAGAGGAATGGAGGATGTCTTCATGTCAAATATGAATATACACATCATGAAGCAGAGTCCTTCCATGACCCTCTGCAAGCCATCTCCAGGACACTGCATGTGTGATTGCTAATCCTGTTATAGTGTGATGCACATGTCCCATATGGACAGTGGCAGTATGTAATGCAGTCCAACAAATATACATATATGCATAATACTCTTACAGCCTTCCATCATATAGCTATAGGGAGTTTGTTTTAAATGGTGTAATGATGGCTAGCATTTAATGTGATGTTGGCTGTTAGCTTAATAATATCATATGACTATGAACATTTGACATGTCAATGTTGGTGCCATTGACCCATGGTATGCTGAGAAGTGGATGAACAGCATGCCTGCAAGAAGGTCTTACAACCTGTGATGTGAGCTAATGCATTGATGGCCATTGCTGCCATTTAATTACATGCTCCTTCTATAACAGCTGCAGTAATATATCTCCTGAGAACCATTGACATGGTATGATCAACTTTTATGTATACTGATAGCTAATTAAGACATCTGTTGTTGTAGTGGATCAGATCAACCTTCTACACAGTTCACATCCTACCATCACAGAGACACACAGTATGACACATATATGCATGTGTCTACCTACCATTGCTCTGTGACAGACACTATAAATCCATACAGATTACATGGGCACATACATATTGTTTCATCCACTTGCCATAATGCTGTGATATAAACAGCAATATCACAGGTTTTGATTCAATTGCAACCTTGTGTAGTACATTGTATGTACAGTTGTGCTGTTATTCCCAAGGATTACTGATGTGTTTAGCAGCACAATTGTGTGACTAGTAGCATTTGTGTCAGGAAATGTTCTGCATGAGCCACAAACTGCTGATCTGTAATGTGTTCTAAATGGCATCAGGCTGCTCAATCCCAGCTTTCCCATGAACCACATATAGGCATATATTGTGCAATTGATGTAATTGCATCACATTGCACAGTCGTATGAGTGTGTCAAAAGTTCCAGTGTGTGGCATGTGATGCATGACCAAGGTTGTATTTGGAGATGTTTTCACAATTCAAGTATTTTATTAAATGTGACATGTTAGGGGAAATACACAACTAAGCACAGAGCTTTTTGTGTTTGACACCACACATACTCAACCGGAGAAAATAGACAATGTGCTAGCTGATAGTGTGTCTCATACTTCACACCCATCGCCACTGGCCATCAGCCAAAGTACACATGCAAACATTACTCAGTATTTCTCTTCAGGAGAGTAGCTCATTTGTGCACTCTCTTTGGCTAATAAAGCAGAATCAATAGGCTCTGACAACATCACAGGTTGCCTATAGCATGACTTAAAACCTGACCAAGCAGACACGGTTGGATCCCTATTTCAGCACAGCCTCCAGACAGCCTATGTTCTCATAGAAGGGTGTACAGCAACAGTCATCTGTCTGATCATGGACTTTATCAAAAAGGACACAGGTAATCTCCAGACTGTGTGCCACACCTATGTGTGGTTTGTTAAGGCTGCATCATGTCTGTTACATCTGTCTGATATCTTCAAGAAGGTCCCAAAGGAATGAGGAAAACACTCTCATCCTAAACACCTTGACCTAGCTAAGACATTGGACAGGAATCCACACTCAGGTATTACAGAAAGTGTCTCAAGTGGGCATAAACACCTACATCACCAAGTGGGTAGACAAATGGATCACATACATGATGGATAATGTTAACGTGTATGAATTCATCTCTATCTAGAATCCAGTGACCAGGTCTGCACCTCATGGATCTGTACTAGACTCTTTCCTTTTCATTATTTAAGTCTCAGAAGTCAAGACTAACTTAGACATCCTTTGTCTAACCAGCTTTGTGTTGGACTGCAAATTGTGGGCAAACACTGAATCCAAGATTTATATTGGTATAATACAGACAGTATTAACACACACACAAGATTGTTGCAAGGGCCACAGAGACACAGTAGATGAACAAAAATCAAGAGGGGATTAGTTCTGTTATGACAGCAAATACACAAGCTAATTACAATATAGACAGCACACTCCTATGAGCATACCAAGTGGTATGTGACTTGTGCATTTAGGGAGATGGTATGCAGAATGTCCACCAGCATGTGTTCACAGTGGTGACTAATCCCTTCTATGTAACACAACTCCTGAGTACTTGCAGGACACACATTTTAAAGGGCATTACGGTCGCATTGTTCTTAGTCCACATCACCCCAATAATTGTGTTCAATGTACCATTTTGCATGTACCTCTGAACACATATTCCAGTGATGATTTACTCAAGTGTATCCCTTTTGCCACAGTGAGCTACCACACACCTTAACTGATGCTATTCACAGTTTGTAAAGGAATTATTTGGTAACTTTTTTAACTTACCCTAGCCAAGAACTCAAAATTCCAGCTGGACAGATTACTTAAAACAATACAAATGCAATACTAGAATAAGATACAAAATAGAAATGATCAAACCTTAAATAAAGAGCTTCGAATCAAAATGATGATTTGGCTATACCCACACAGGAGGTGTAAACAGCAGTATATAATGTATTATGTAGATATGTGATTACTGTTCATGCCACAACTGTCTTATCTTTGTGGTGCATGTACATTGAATGCCCTCATCTGCTATACATTACCCGGTTTTGCTTGTCCTCTTCCTCTGTGTTCATTCCTACATTCATGTGTACGGCCCTTTTTCAATACACGCACTTTCCCAGAATAATTATTTATAATTCAGTCTATATATCCTTGATGATCACCACCAAAACCTTTATTCTGCATGTCTAAAACAGTTTTGCATAGTACTCTGCACTGACTACACTTTCCTATAATGTGGTAAAACTTATGCATTTCCTTATATTAAGCCCTGGTAGTCATTGAGGCTGTTTATGCATTCACGCAGAACACGTTTGCCCAACGGTAAACATGTCTGCATATCTGTAGATGTTTATTTATTCAACATCTGTTGACCAAGAAAGTCTGACTAGGACAGAGCCTATTTTCATGGGAAGCCCAGGGAGAAACACTCCAGACACATGTCTTGTGAGAGGAAACCGGAGTACTCAGAGGAAACCCACACAAATGCAGGGAGGACATGAAGACTTCACACAGAAGGCATCCCAGCCAAGAATTGAACTGGAGAACCTCTTGCTGTGAGGTGACAATATTAACCCCTGCACCACTGTGCTGCCCTATCTATTTACCTATGCATTTATTTTATTGGACATTTGTTTACTGGGAGAGTCCTACTGTGATAATATCCCATTTTCAGGGAAGCCCAGGGAGAAAAACTTTACACTGAAATAATATTAATGCAGTTAAACAAAGTTACTGTAAAGCATAATAGAAAGAATGATGTATTAACAAAGTAAAAATTCAGCTTCAGCTCATACAGAGTGAACCTGTACATACATAGTGCAAATATTTTGACAGTTATAATAAGATGAAGAAGAACATTGTCAATGGATAAAGTATTCACAAGCTGAATTTCATAAAGATGACATCACACTGAGTACAATCTTTGGACTAGAGATGACTAAATAATGTAGCCTAGACAAAAATATGTTTGATCTTTGTCTGATAAATAGATGTTACTAACTCTTTCTCTCTGAACATTATCAAAGTATGCTGGAGGTGGAAGGAGGAAAGGACTAGCTCAGCCTGGTGTAGTACAGGAGCAGAGACAGGTTTTATTTAGTTAGGGGTTTAGTAGCTGTTTGAAGTTGGAGAGTTTAGAGGTAGATCTAATTTGCAGAGGGATAGAGTTCTATTTTTACCAACAGAGAGAGTATGTTTAGGGACTTAGGCCAGAGGCTTTGTGGGTTTTATATATTCTGTGAAGATGTTGCAGTTTAGATCAAAGTAGTTTGTTAGGGTGATAATAATGGAGAAAAAGCAGGGCAATCATCAGCTTTGTGAATAATGTTCTGGGTGCAGATAAACTTTATGTAATCTAGATGGTGATGCAGTTCAAGCCTGTACAAAGCCTTAAGGGCAATACAGTGGTGGTTGCAGTAGTGTTTGCTGGTGGCAAATTTTAGAAGATTATTACAGCATGCCTCCAGCTAATTTTTAATTGTAGAATGGTAGTTGTTTAGGATGGGTCCACCATATAAGAGAGAGATGGGAAAAGGTAGGTAGTGGCAAGAGTGGTTTTGCTCATGTTGCAAAGTAAGTTTTATGGTTGTAGAGCATTCCTGGTTTTTGATGAGTCTTTTTATGTTATTTTCAACATGTAGGTCAAATTTAAGATTATCATGTAGAATCATACTTTGTATGAGAGACTACTTTAATTTCAGTTTTGTTTAGTGAAAAGATTTTAAAATTCAATTTATCAGGGGTGTGTGTGTGTGTGTGTGGGGGGAGAGTGTGTGTGTGTGTGTGTGTGTGTGTGTGTGTGTGTGTGTGTGTGTGTGTGTGTGTGTGTGTGTGTGTGTGTGCGTGTGTGCGTGTGTGTGCGTGTGTGTGTGCGTGTGTGTGTGTGTGTGTGTGTGTGTGTGTGTGTGTGATTTAGGAAAAATAGCAGTAATTGTATTTTTTTATGGAACCATTTCTCAACTAAGGAAAAAGCTTCTTGCATGATATGGAGGAGTTGAGGCAAGTTATTAGACGCACATATAAGTAAAGAATCGTCACCATATTGTATAAGATAGGCTGGACCTACAGAGGTCTAGTGGGCATTGATAAACATTTTAAAGAGGGGGGACCAAAATAGATCCTTGGGTACACCAGCAGAGACTTTCAGGCATGGAGAGAGAGAGTATTCTCCCATTTTACATCCTGGAGCCTGTCAGTTATATTATATAGCTATTGAACAACTGTAATGAAGAAGGGGATAGTGCAAGTTGAGACAGTTTCTACAGGAGATAAAGGTTAAAAACTGTATCAAAAATTTTTGACAGGTCAAGGAAGAAGGAGGAAACAAGTCTGCCCAAGTCACTGCATTTGTTTATGGAGTCAGTGAATGATAGAAGGGCACCCATGCTGGGTGGATGTTAAGAGATATTCTTGTAGAACCTAGTGGAGGGATTGCTTACGAATACATCTTAAAGAATTTTTGAGAGGTAATAATATTAAAAATAGGCCATAAGGTAGAGACATCAGCTGAGCTGCCACCTTTATGAAGAGGGATAATATGGGATTTTTTCCACAGTGAGGGTACATAGGATTCAGATATTGCTCTACTGATAAGAGTGGAGATTAGGTATGGCATTAGTAATTACCTTTATGTATTTGGGTACGAGGTTGTCAGCTGCAGTGGAGGAAGTTTTGAGTTTAAGTAGAAGTTTGTTTTTATTTTGTGTATTTTTTTATATCATTGATGGGGGAGAGGTCCTAAATAGAGATTGCTAGCTGTGGATATACATGGAAAATTAGGTTCAGGTGAGGATGTTGCTGGGAGCAGTAAAGGAAGTTTTAGTGAGTATGGTCTAACCTGATGTTGCTGAATTACTAGGACTGGGTGTTATTGAGGAGTAATAGGAACACCAGATGGGGATAAAGAGTTTTTAGTCAGGGAGGTAAGGTATTTAATAAGGCTGCAATTTCTACTAATGAGTTATTATCAGAAGGACTGGGTTCCTTGTTTGAGCCAAGATGTAACAGGCTACATATTGCTGTCCATAATTTTCTGGGGGGCATTTTTTTGTTGAAGTTGCAAATGGCTATATTTGTTTTTAGGTTAACTTGTTTTTTACTTAGATTGTACAATTCTCTATAAAGTTAAGGTTCTGGGGAGTTTTAAGTTTAAGCCATTCATTCCAAGCTTTGTCTCTGTTAGACATTGTAGCTTTTTATGGGTAGTGAGTGATGGGGTGTGGTTAATTTTCAGTCTTCATTATGGCTGTTTAAAGTATTTATGAATAAGATATCAAAAGTACTGACTATCTTGTCGAGTGGAAGAATTTTTAGCACATACCATTTGAAGGCATTCAATGTACTGATGGCTTAGCATACACTGAATTTAGAAAAATTTTGAGTTATTTTAAGTTGGTGAATTTTAGGCTGGTTGGTGGTATTTTATGGGTATAAGTTGGAAGGTGGTCACTAAGTGAGTTTGGTACATTCCAGAGGTTGTAAATTTACTATGGGCAAAGGCCAGAATCCAGTCTAGAACTGCACCTTTACTGTTGGTATTACTGAATCTAGTGTGTGCTTTGATAAATTATGTGTAAGCATAAAGGTTTATACTAGCTGAGGGGAAAGTCTGATGTAAGGTTTTGCCAGTCAATATTCACACCTTCTGGTATGATTTTTTCATAGGTATATAATTAGTTGTTCAGGAGATTTCTTCTAAAGTTGTTATATTTTTTTCCAGGTGAGGAGTCTGCAGTTTCCTCCCAGTGCTCTGGTCTCCCTCCTACATTCCAAAGACATGAAGTAGGTGGCTTGGACATTCTAAATTGGCCATAGACATGAGTGTGCATGCAAGTGTGTGGTGTAGAAGAACTACTGTGGTAGGGCTAGTCATGCAGTGGTACAGACTTGGCTCTACATGATTGTCACAGTTGAAGTGACACCCCGATCCCATGAGCAAAAATGGGAAAAGAGGTTGTTGATGGATGGATGGATGGATGGATGGATGGATGGATGGATGGATGGATGGATGGATACAGACTGTAACAAAACATAGCTGTTTTTTATTGTTAAGCCTTAGCAGTGATACTGGTGTTTCATTATTTTGTGATCTTGGGATGTTCTGCAAATAAGGACAGAGATTGTTTGAATCTGGATAAATTAAGGCTATCTTTCCTGCTTTGTTGTGGGGCCTATGAGATCTGATAACAATGTGGCCTGGAGGGAGTAGTTCAAAATCTTTAATTACAGGCTTAAGCCAGGTTACAGTGATGGCAAGAATATTAGGGATATACTGTGATATCCAAGTGTGTAACTTTGTAATTTTCTTACAAATACTATGAAGGGTGATAGTGACAATATTCAATTTTTTGGATGACCAGTGGGAGAATGATGGAGTGAAGAGTTTGATGTGCTGGGTATTGTAAGTATTGATAGGGTGTTATTTAATGATAGGACAGTACAGCTGGAAAGAGGTATAGTCTGAGGTGATAGATGGACAGTTAGCTAATCCACTATTTTGTAGGAGTGGTTCTTTGCTATTTAGATTAATTGGTGAGTTTTCATGTCCTGGGTTTGGAGTGTATGTATATATATATATATATATATATATATATATATATATGTGTGTGTGTGTGTGTGTGTGTGTGTGTGTGTGTGTGTATAGTTTTATATGTATATAGACAGATTTATATAATACACATACGCACACACACACACACACACACACACACACACACATATATATATATATATATATATATATATATATATATATATATATAGCTATATATAGATATACACATACATATGCAATATTTGAAGCAGATTAAATGTATTGGCAGAAATATTATTTACTTTAATAAAATGTGTTGTTTTGGATGCAGATATGCCATGTTGTGGCACAACATCAGTTTTATCTCTGTATACATTTGTAGGCCTCTGGCTGATTATAGTGCTGTTAGACTCACAATAAGAGCAGGATAAGGCTGATAGGCTAATGTGGGTATTACAAAGCTCTGTGTACAATGTTAGGGGTACTAGCCTAATATGATCTTAACACTCCTGCTTCTTCATTGGCTGTAATGAGGAGTGTAAGACTTAAACATTTCTTAAACATTTTTTACAATGTGCACATTCAGAGGAAGGCAGATGCAAGAATGAATGAAACCATGATTCAATCATTGCTACCATTTTTCTTGTATCACAAGCCTGTCAGTTTCATTATTTCTTGTGAAAATTACTTGCATAGAACAACATTATTTCATTTTATGTATTCCAGTTGTACATGTGGGATAGTCAAAAGTAGTTTAAGCACTTTGATAATACTAGTTCTCAAAATTCTATGAGCCAAATTATGTGCAAATCAGTGTAAAGGGAATACCAGTATTATTCTGCGAATGGTCTGTTCTAATAGATAAGTACTTCCAAATCATTTATATTTATAGTACCAATAGAAGGAATAAACTGGAGACTGGTATAACAAAATAACGCAAATGATGAAATATGATGTTCAGTGATGTTTTACATTAATAGCGGAAACAGATTAATCTTTAAAAGCAAGTATAGTTAATAAATATTGAAAAAAATGCTATATTCATGGACTAGTATTATGTTCTTACTCATATGTGCTGTATTTATCTGAGCTACCCTTAATGCACAGCATGAAGAGATTGACTACTCATTGTGAATTATAGTCTCCCTGTCATATCAATGTGTGACACGAATTAGAGATTGTACAGACGGAACTGCAAATGGATATTTCACTAAAGACAACAAGCTATGAGTATTTTTTTTCAAAACACTGAGGCTCTCAGTGCAGATAATTAGATTGTTGACACTGCAGTGTAGAATTAGGGAGGTACTGCACTCCTGAATGTGCTGTCCTTTAGATGAAACATTAAACTTAGGTCTATTTTGAGTTTGTGGTAGCGCAAGTGGATGTCAAATATCCCATGGCATCTGTCAAAAAGAGGATGGGGTAGTTCCTTGATACCTTGGTCAAATGTTCCCTAGCAGTACAAATACCACCGAAGATCTCCCCTGTAAAGATGTCAATAGCCTAGTGGGACTAGTCCAGTCATTAATGGATAAATAAATAAAATGTGTGTTTTGTGGTGGAACAGTAAGGTTCAGAATCTGCTACTTTTTTGTGCAGTGTTTGATTTTTGTGTAATTTGGGGACATACATTACTATGTCAGACTTTTGAAAAAGGCCATGGTGTACTGTAAAGGCCTTGTGTGGCTAATTCTGACTTTGCTGGGTGTAGTAAGTCCCTAATGTACTTAACTGTGTGTTCTGCAAATATGAAAAATAAAGTGCAAGGTACAAATAGGTAGACGGTTTGAATTTCATGATAGTGCAAATACATATTTAAATGCAAAGCAGTTGTGCACGGAACAGGTTGATCCCTGCAATTCAAACACTGAAGGCTGTTATGCACCATACTTCACTAGTTGCATATACTAATGCTGAGTTCATTATACTTGAAGTAAGGGCAATACCGAGAGGTACAGTCAAATGTATTCTTGTTTAACATTTATCAGTCTAGCTTACAGAGTATCCCACATGAGGTTAGTTAGCGACCACCTCATGGTGAGTGACCACTAGCTGTATTCCATATCTTTCTTCCTTGTGCTCTTTAAGACATTTGATAATGTGGACCACAGCATGCTGTTGGAAAATTTCAGCCTCCCCGTAGCTTGATTATTAATGCATTCAGACAATTTGCCTTTTATCTTTTGGAACATACTCATTAAGTGTTATCTGGAGTGAATTCATCCAGCAGCAACCTGATGATGCAAGAGTTCCTCAGGGTTCCATCTTGATGTCACTGTTATTTGTTGTATAGATGTAGATCCTACAGGAGCTAATTAATTCGATCAGTATTAGCTATCAATGCCACATGCATGTTATTCAGCTATGTCTATGTCTTTCTTTTTCTTAGATACTGTTACAAGATTTTACCACTCTAGAAAGCCACCTTGATACAGTCCTACACTGGTTAAGACTCAGTCAACAAAATATTTAGTGAACCATAGGGAACAGTTACTCAATGCATTCTCCAAGGCTAAAAACACTGCATCGATAGCACCTGACAATATTCCAGGATGGCACCCTAGTAGCATGAAACATGACCTATCAGGACCAGTAGAGGCATGGTTTAATTGTAAACCTCAAAAGGGCTTCATGCAAAATGAGTGAAGAACTGCAACTGTTATATCTCTGTGCAAGGCTGGGCCATCCACGGACCCAGGAAACTACCAACTCATAAACCAAACTAGCCTCATGTGTAAGGCCACAGAAAGAATAATTATGAGCCTGATTAATAATGACCTAGAAAACCTTCGGACATTGGATCCAACTCAGTTTGATTTCATCAAGGGCTTGTCATGCCTACTCACCCTGGTGGACTTCTTTGGGAAGGTCATCAAAGCAATGGATGAGGGCAAAAATGATATATACTGCCTATCTAGACCTGGACAAAGCATTTTACACACAATACTCCACTCAGGTATTGTAAACAAACTCAGAAAATTAGGTATAAACCACTACACCGCCCATTCGATAGCCAGCTGGCTAGCAGATAAGGCACAAGTCAGGAGAGGTGAGTCGACCTCTACAAAAAGGGCAGTCACTAGCAGAGTCCCCAGGGTCTTGGTTATGGACCTGCTCTTTCTCAGCATCTGTTTTTCTAAAGTTCAGGTAAATATCAAAGGCCTCAGGCTGACCAGAATCAGATACAATTGCAAACTAGGTGGAGTCATAAAATCTTCCAAAGACATAAACCTCCTCCAAGAAGATTTGACACAGATTAGTAACTGGTGCAGAGTCATGGACTAAAACTCATTGCCAAAAAATGCATAATAGTATATTTTGGAAAGACAGTCACCTCTGGAAATTACTGCATTGATACTACAACTCTAAGAATTGACCAAGTAGTCAGTGATTTGGGAATGCATAAAGACAGCGACTTGGCCTGTGTTTATCATGTGTTTGCTTCAGTAAGTAAATCACTTTATGCTGAACAACTTATAAATAAGATTATAGCATCTAGGTCCAAAGATGTTATTATTCCATTGTACTTGTCTCTCACTAGACCAACTATTGAGAACAATGTCCCCTTCAATATGTACCTGAACATGCATATGCACCAAGTGGTGCAGCCACAGAAGTTCTTTGCAAAAAAGAACACATGGTGTAGACAACATGTCCTATGCAGAATGTATAACTCATGTGATCTGTCTCCTACAGATGGCTTATTGTCATTCTATGCCTGGCTTTCAAAGCTTTGATCTAACAACTATGGACCGGTCGCACATCTGCAAAACAAATGGCATTAGGAAAAAAATGATCTAGGGAACTAAACTTTGCAGCATATATAACACATGTTGGGAGGGACAGGAATGTATCTCAGAGACTGCCTTTTCCCTGATACTGACTTGCCATCCATGTGAAGCAGAGTTCCTTCATCCACTTGTTCAATCATGACTTGGATCAGTGGATGGGTAATCATAAATTTACCCCTGGTCTGTGACCTACGTCCCTTTTAGAAAGCTGAAGCTTGTAAATGCTTGATCACCAAAACTCAAGTTATACCCTGAATAAAATCAGTGGAATGAATATCTGTCATATATATTTGGGAGGCAAGGTGAGGCTTAATAAGGCCCTTCAGGGTCATTAGCCTAGTAATTATCTATGAACTTATGAGCAGGAGGTCTTTAATATTGGTATATATTTATATTACAAAAAAGAACATTATTTTAGTTACTGTATATTAGTCTTTCACTCACCCACAACCAGAATTTTCTTCTTTCTTTATTATTGTTAATCATCCACGTTCTTACTATACAATATATTCTCGCGTGTAGCTTTCCAAATATACGAAATTCAGGACATACTTCTCTCTCAAACACCAATATTAACATTCTCACTTTTTACGTTTTCATTAATATTCATGTAAAAGCATTTACATCAGCATATTTCAAATGTTCTTTTTATCATATTTGTCTACTATCTTGCCAGATGTTTTTTATTCTCCAACAGTCTAAAAGCCTAATTCTTATTTTCTACTTCATTACAAGCTGTACATTTTCTTTCTTCATAACTTATATTTTTCAGCATGCTTTTAAGAAGCAGCTTATTTAGTATTAATCTCCAAAGGAAATCTTCACACTCAAAAATACTTTTAAATCTGCCTCTTCTTTTCTTCATATTTTTATAGCTTCATTCCCTAAAGGCTGATATTGATTCATCTACCCATTATCATCCAATATTACTGTTTTTTTTTTAATTTTTCCTCTTACCTGTTTTCCCAATTTCCATATTTTAATCATAGTAACATGCATTTAGATTCTCATTTGTATTGTATACAATGCTCTCTTTCTTCATCCCATTTAAAGAATTCTTCATATCTTATACTCAGGATGTTTTCATGCAAGGACTTTTTCTTCACAAGTATGTATTATATAACCCAAATACATGAGTAATGAACACAAAAGAAAATTGAATTTATTAAACTTAATCCTTATTCCAGCTGCTTTATAAAAGTCCTATTTAAAAAGGATTCAGGTTTATACCATTAAAAAGACAGGAAAAATATATAACAATTTCTTATCCATACTATATGAAAACATACAAACTCGAACAAACTTATTTAATTTTCCTAACAAACATGAATGTATTAAATAGGCATTTTTCCAAATGACAGCTCATTTACTTTCCACACTTTCATGACTTCTACTAAGTCTTGCAATACATGTTCCCACTGTTTCATTTCTTCATCTCCAAAATGTACCCTATTACCTCTATTTTATATTAAAATATATATCACCTATTTTACAATACCTCCAAAACCCTTAACCCTTAATCTTGTCTATATATGTGTTGCTATTCTTACAGACATATATATATATATATATATATATATATATATATATATATATATATATATATATATATATATATATGTATATATATATCTGAGAGCAAGAAATACTATTTTTTTATTTTTCATTTAGCCATACTTTGTTCTGTATTAATTTTACAACATCATATGTATAACTCAGAAATAAAGGAATTTACACTTTCTCAGTTTGCTTAATTGGTTGTCTTATGTTATTCTGTTGTTTCTATTATCCCAACCACTTCTAAACCAAATGAAATAGGATTCATTGTGAATCCTTATATTGATGCTTTTCCTGTCTTTATTTTATTTCTTCTGTATGCATTCACTTGTGGTTGTATCCTTGACTTTTCATGTACTACTTTCACAGATCTTAACACCTTCTTTGGAATCCAATAACATTTTAATAATTTTATGTTTGTCTGACATTATCATATGCTTGTCCAAGGATCATATGCAATTAAGTTTCCTTCTATACTGTTTTCCTTTATATGTCTTACATTTTATTTTGCCAAAATTCGCATCTCTTTCATATCCCCTTTCATTTCCTTGTAAACATTATCATGTAACATCTTTATTAACTTCTTCAAACCTCACTTGCAAAAATGGTCATTATAGTCTCACAATCTATATTTTCTAATATTATTGTTCTCTGGGTTTAAGGTCTATTGTATAATCATTCTTCTATTACAGTTTTATAACTCCTAAAAATGCATCATTTTTTCTTTGTCTTGCTTTCAACCATCCATTAAGTTCTTTTAAAAAATATTTTTCTCACTGTCATCAGTTTTGTTTTTAAAACTCACAATTAATTATATTGACTCCTGTTACTGATTATGTTCTTTCCTTACCTTTCATTTTGTTCAGTCCATCTGATGCAATCTCATTTTATAATTTATTTTAACTTCTCCAGAAATACATTCTAACTCCCAATCAGTTTCTGTATATATTTTTTTTACTTCTTCGTGCATTTTTTGACAAATGTCTTTCCACAGCATTCATTATTTCTTCATTCCACTTCCCAAATTACATTTCTTTATATTTTATTTTTCCTAAAAATGTAACATATTGTCTCCTTCTCTAGTATTCCCTTCTAAGTGTCAAGCCAGAATTAAAATATCCTGTTATTACTATATTCATAATGACACACACATTTTGTTACATTTTTTCAGATATTAAACTTTTTCCCTTTATTATAAATGTTCATAACTTAATTTATAGTTTACTATAATTATTTATCCTGGACCAACTGTAAATATATATATATATATATATATATATATATATATATATATATATATATATATATATAAAATCCTGTCATTATTGCAATGCTCAATCTGGTCTTACTTCTCAGACTTCAAAACTAATTTCCTCCCCATTCATAGATTCATAGGTGTTTACTATGCTAACTACCACAAGGGCCTTTTTAAGCCTCGCCATGCATCCCAAATCTCTAACAAGTTCTGACACCTTTGATAAGTGTAAGCATGGGCCTGGGAGATGAACCATTTACAGGTTACCTGTGTCCATTAGACACATAGGTGCCAAACCAGAGATTAATTTCTAGTTTCCCATCCAATTGTCCAAATTGCAATTGAATTGGGTTAGGGAGTAACTCTGCTTCATATGGATGGGGAGCCTGTTTCCTAGAGGGGGTAGTCTCCGGGATACATACCTATATCTCCAGCAGGTTCTATTTATATCACAGGCAAGGATTAAGTCTTTAAAATATGTAATTCTGGTATTGTTTGGTTTGTGGATATGCAGGAGGTCCATCAGAGTGGGGTCTGACAATGCCCTGCATTATTTTTAGAACTATATATTTTTTGTTCCATACTCACTAATCTTACATCCAATAACCTTATTATATCTTTTTAACTGTTGTCCACCATTTTAAAACAGTTAAACACCTTTCAGCATTAATAATACTCTTAACATTCAAGGAAAGGAGTGAAAAATTACCTCATTCATTGCTTGTGTTTGCATTTTTCAAAGTACCTCCTTAGTTTTTTTCATTTTCTATCTCTAACTTATTTCCCTATTGCAATCTTGGTATTTCCTTATTATAGCAGCCTCGGCGATATACTTAGGTAAAGAGTAAACAGGGTGATTAATGTAGTGCATGCTATGCACCAATAGAAAACCTATATCCCTAACAGTGATGGTGTATCTGTTGGGTTTTAATTATAGAAAACAACTTATGTAGAATATAATTTACAAACACTGCATGGCCGGTTGGTGTGTGATATCCTCTGAAACCGTTGTACTTTTTGAGGCAAATCCTTGTTGTACTTTCAAAAAAGTTAATGATGCTCAGCAAACATACTACTACTACCACTACTACAGACTGAAAGGTTTGGAGACAGTATAGCAAAAAAATTGATCAAAATTTATCACTTTGCATAGGTTTACTTTCCAAGACAGGCCAGATGTACAACATGGTGCGGAATAAGATAGTCAGTGGTGGGATATAACATGAGTTTGGTTATGTGAGAGGTGAAGAGACAGAGTATGAGGTTGGAAAGAGTGGGTTAAGTAGATAGACAGAAATCATACCTCTCAACTGTGCAGATTTTCACAGAATGTCCAGATTTTTTCCTCATGTTTTTGGTCTGCTCCTCATAAAAATTGTTTCCTGACAAATCTCTGGGATGATCTAAGGACTGAAGTCACTAAATAATTACACACATCTGAGTTTCAGACCTTATATCCTTCAGAAAATGATTGCTAACTCAAATACTATCTGTGGTGCTTTATTTACTTGACTGAACTAAGGTTTGTAGCAGCAATGATTCCCATTTTGCAGCAAATAGCTTAAAATGCATAATCCCTGAACTGCATCACCCAAGGCTGCTATTGCCGGAGCTGCTATAATTAGGAAGTACCGAAATCTCTTTACTTTCTTTTTCAACCATGTTTTTTTTTGTTTTGTTTTTTTTTTTTGGGGGGGGTTGGCAAAACTTTGCATTTATTTTCTTGCTCTACTTTGACTACCTCTTGCTGATATATTTCTTCCCTTGTTTGTTCCATTCATTTTGATTATTTTCAACAAGTATTTTCTCCTGTTCAACATCACCACTTTTCCTCTCATCAGTGACTATTTCATGCTGTTGTACTTTCACACTATTTTTTTCACAGTCAAATAATAGGAACTCTTTGTTTTTATATTTATAACAAATCATTCCACAATTTCTGAGTATATGATCAGTTTCTCTACATTGGTTACATTTTTGCTTAGGACATTCATTAATTAAGAACACATCTTAGGTTGCTGTATGTATATCCAAGTCCTTTACACTATGTCAATATTTATCACACATAGCAAATGCAACATTCTGAGTTGCATCTAAAGATACACAGGCTTCTCAAGCATAGTTCCATAAGTCCCTGTAGTCACAGCTTTTAGAAATATTATGCACATTTTGACACACACCTGTTAAATCATCCTTAATATACTTTTCAGTGATAATATCAGAACATTGTTTAACTGTATAAATTAACTTGGACAAAAGTTCACATTCACCCATTTACTTTAAAAGGAGTGATATGTTGCTAGAGGTAATTGCTGGGGAGTTTAGGGGCAGGCAATGGTGAGGGGTGTGTGTGTGTGTGTGTGTGTGTGTGTGTGTGTGTGTGTGTGTGTGTGTGTGTGTGTGTAGAGGAATGAATGGTGTGTGCTGGTGTGCGTGTGTTGTGTGTGTGTGTGTGTGTGTGTGTGTGTGTGTGTGTGTGTGTGTGTGTGTGTGTGTGTGCGCGCGCGCACGCGTGTGTGTGCACGCGCTCCTTTGACACTGTGTCTGCCTAGATGGTCACAGTAGAGGTGGTTAGTTGGGGTACAGCTAGAGTAGGTATCTGTGTGTGTGTGTGTGTGTGTGTGTGTGTGTGTGTGTGTGTGTGTGTGTGTGTGTGTGTGTGTGTGTGTGGCAGGGGGCAGGCTGTTTTGCCTCTAATGTCCTCAAGGCTAGCAAGTAAATCATGCACTACTGGAGAGGGAACACCTGATACTAGGCATACTATTTAAATATTGTAATGTAGTAATTTAGAAAGTTAATAGAACAACAGTTTTGCATTACAAAAAATGTGTGAGCAGAGGGAGGGGGCACTAGAATCAAAGATTTTAAATATTATCATAAGTCACTTGAAAAACATGTTTCGTATCTTATATCCTCAGCACATAAAGCAGCTTGTTAATACTGCAGAACATTAGTTCTCTGCCTAACCACCAGAAGCCAATGTTATTCTTTAAACATTACCTTAAATTATAGAGCAGATGGGAAAAGGCTTTGAACCTTGTACCCTCAGCACACAAAATAGCTTGTTGTAAAGGTTATGTTTTCTGGACTAAGAAGACACCAGAGACATGTTACAAATATTTTTTAATTTACTTAAAAAGATAAACATTAACATAAGTAAAAAGTTTCAAACCTTGTACCCTTAGCAGGGAAAAGCTCATTAACAATTCAGAACTTTAGTTCTTTACACAAACAGAGGAATGCTTGCATGCTGATGTATTTTCTGATCTACATGATGTATGGCACTCAATATCTGTTATTACTAACACACTGTAATAGTCTCTTAACAATGAATAATACCAAAATTAGAGACAGTTCTGAAAGACAGGTCTGCATTTATGTTGGGGGGGGGGCATACCTCTAAATGGCTGAAGACTTCCAAATGAACTCTGATTAATTTTAAATATTATTTCAAATCATTTAAAAGTTAATAGAGCAACAATTTCTGAACAGTAAGATAAATGATGCCCTAATGTATGACATTACTGAGTGAATGTAATCATTTGTGATTTACAAGTGGCAGAGTAAATACTAGAGGATACATAAGGATGTTCTGGCAATTTAGGGATACCTACAAGGTATATTGGTGTGTGAGAATGACTGGGGGCTATCTGTGCCAATGTAATGCAATGGGATGCATCTGTGCCAATGTGATGCAAGGTCCACCAGAGATGATTATTACAGAAAAGTGCTGGTTAGCATAACACTAAGACTGCAGGGTTCAGAGATATGCAAATTAGTCAGTAATGAGGTCATTTGTATTGCTGCTAATATGTCTCTGAATCACATTCTCCACACTTGTGGAAATAGACCTTTTTAGCTGCATCTCTTAGTGCCTGCAGTGGGATTCGTTTTGAATCAAAGGTCATACTGTGCTGCAGTGATTTCTTTGTAGTTAAGTTAGTCAGGATGAATGCATTAATAATGTAAAGTGTTCCATACCAATAATATTTGTTGTTCTTTAACTTATATTTGTCATTAATGCCTTCTACTTGGTGTGAGGATATCAGCTATTGTTATCTGTCCTAGCATGACTGGCTGAAGTTTTGTAAATAATTTTAAATAATTGTAAATTGCCCTGTGTTACATAGGCCAGCATGTCTAGCTATAATTTTGTAAATAAGTTTATGTCTTTTGATTATTACTCTGATTTATGCAAGATGTTTGAATGTCAAAATGTCAAACAGTGTTCTTCTGGCTGAACAAATGTACATGTTTTTTTAAACAGAATTCTGAATGTATGGTTTCCAGAATCAGCTGGCCTAGATGTGATGTCATTGTGTGCCAATGCTGAGAGAAGAGAATCTTCATTGCAGCTGTTTGTTTACTTTCCAAAGTCTGATATAAGAGAGTAGAATTCTCATAGCAGCTTCCTGTTACTTTAAAAAATCTGCTATCAAAGCAGGTTCTGTATCAGTTGTTCAGTTTGTTTTCAAGAGCTGTTCAGCAATAGTAGTCCAGTTGTTTACAGAGCAGTTGTTCCAGTCGCTGAGGACAGACAACAGTCTGGAGTGGGGACATAATTCCTCATCTTGCCTTGCGGAGGTAAGAGTATAATCTTGCCTTGCTGAATTATTTACATTATATAGGGACAGTTAATCTTCAGATATTCAGGCAACTAGTTAGTTAGAGGTTTTCTAAAGTCAATGTGAGATCTATCCTAAAGTATTATTTTCATATTTCTTTTGTGTGAAACTCTGTTGATTATTGGAATCGGTTATTCAATATTTACGTTTTAAATCCTTTTATTATTAAATGTTTTAAAACTATGTAAAACTAACTGGAGTGAGGAGTTCAGTGGAAAAACTGCAGATGGAATGTGGAAAGTTTTGAAAGATAAATTGTTTTAGTGCATAAAATCCAAAAAATGTTTAACATCAGGATCTAGGCATACAAAATCAGGGTATATATTTCCATAAGAACAAGATATCCAAATAAGTGAGAGACAAAAAATATGAGAAATGGAAGAGAGGTTGAACTACAACTTTGAAAACTGAAATAAACAAGCTGGACAAACAGATTAAGCATAGTGTGAGACAAGATAAAAAAAATGAAGAAACATTATATAAAGATATTGAAAATAATAGGAAACCTTTTTATAGATACATTAAGATGTGGACGGAGTAAAGACACACACACTGGTAAATTGTGTGCAGATTCTAAAATTTATTCTCAGACACAACAGAGTATAGATATATTTACAAAATATTATGGAAAACAGTTTGGCTCCAGCAAATGGGTAATAAGTTGTTCTTCTGACATCCAGGTAACCCCAGATAGTGGAATCAAATTAGATTATGTTGAAAAAGAACTGTGCAAACTGGATCCAAACAAAGCACAGGGAGGAGATAAAATTAGTAACAATGACCTGAGAACACTTCAGCAAGAACGTATGGTACCATTATATCTATTATTCACTAGGTCATATAATTATGGGGAGATTCCTTAAGAGTGGAGACATTCACTTATTAAACCTGTCTTCAAGGAAAAGGAGGGTAGGACAAACCCAGAGTCATATAGACCCTTGAGTCTACTTTCATGATGTGGAATAAAAATGGAGAAGGTAATATTGGATAAGTTATTGTCAGAACTGGATAGGCTGGGACTCGAAACCATATATCAGCATGCATATGTTGAAACAGATCTATTACCACCTGCAACATGATGTTCTATAATAATATAATAATAGCTATGAATGAAAAATTGTGCTGTGATGTAATTTATATAGATTTAACTTCAACATTTGACAGGGTCATACACAAAACACTGATCAATAAATTAGTACAGCTAGATATTGATGAACTCTTGATAAGATGGATAACTCATGCCTTACAAATAGGACATGGCAAGTATCATACAGCAACTAGACAGGTGAAGTCCTTGGTTATAGTCAGGGTGTCACACAGGCCTCTGTCCTAGGCCTTTACTTGTTTAGATTGTATCTTTCAGACCTAACTTTTTCATCTGAGGTGTTCTGCTGTCTATATGCAGATGACCTGAAACTGGGTAAACTGATTACATTTGTTACAGATAAGACATATCTGCAAAATAACTTGACTAAATTGACCCTTTGGGCACAGGAGAATAATACACTGATAAATACATCAAAAACTAAGCATATGAGATTTGGGAGACATAAATTGAAAGGTGAATATTTAATACAGCACGCAGTGATTGAAACTGTAGACTAATTTAAGGACCTGGGTATATGAGTAGATTCAGCTATGAGGTTTTCTAATCATATCGACCATTTGGATAATGATAGTTATAGAACTCCTTCTTCTTTCGGCTTTTTCCCAGTTAGGGGTTGCCACAGCGGATCACCTGTCTGCTCATGATTGGCAGTGGAGTTTTACAGTGTCGAGTTGCCAGCCCGGCGCCCAACCTTCCACAGAAGGCACACACACACACACTCACACCTAGAGCCAATTTAGAGTGTCCAATCCACCTACAGCATGTCTTTGGGATATGGGAGGAAACCGGAGCACCCGGAGGAAACCCACGCGACCACAGGGAAGATATGCAAACTCTGCACAGAAGGCACCCAGGCCGAGAATCGAACCAGAGAACCTCTTGCTGTGAGGTGGCAAAACTAACCGCTGCACCACCGTGGCCGCCCAAATGATAGTTATAGAACTATAGGTTGTATAAAAAGATTTATAAAGTCTAGGAAATCAAAAATGATGAAGTCACTGTTTGTTAGTTACATTAGACCCAAACTTGAGTATGGAATAAGAATATGGAAACCCTATAAGGAAACAAGCATGAGTAAACTGGAAAGAGTACAGCAGAAATATACCAAGCGCATCCATGGATGTGAACATTTAAGTTATTATGAAAGACTAAAATATCTGAACTTGTACAATGTCTCTTATAGATATCTAAGAGGAGATCTTATTCAAGTATATAGGGCATTTAGAGACAACTACCTTTGAGAATGTTTGGGGTTATCAAAAAGTACTACAGAATCATCAGACAACCTATGTAGAAGATTCTATAGAAATGAGAAATGTACTAATTGGTTCTCTGACCGAGTAGCCGATGCATATAACAGACTACCAAATTACATTAAAGCAAGTACTAGTTTAGATATTTTTAAGAACAGCCTGGTCACTTATTATGGGAACAACTGTTATGGTATATTAGGTTCATAGGTTCATAGGTAGGTACTAGGCTAGCGGCCCAAGGGCCTACATAAGCCTAGCCAGCAAGGTTCCATAGCTTACGCCACCCAAGAAAGCTATTTTCCTGTGCCACTGTCCAGCAGAGACACAGAAGTGATCCCTGGGGTGGGTTTCCTATTTCCCATCCACTCATCAAGATTTTTCTTGAAGAGTGCTAATAAAGAACTTTGCTTGACATAGATGGGTAGCTTGTTCCAGAGTATAGGAAGTCTCTGGGACAGGAATCTATCCCTCCAGCGTGTCCTGTTTTTTGTGGTGATAAGGTTTAGGTCCCTAGAGTGTGTAGCTCAGAGGGATTGGGATTTCTTTAGGTGTAGCATGTCCAACAGCTCTGGGTTTGACATAGCTTTATATGTTAGGCAGAGATCACCACAGAGTAGGTGATATGCTATGGATTAAAGCTGGAGTTTGTTTTAGGCGGTCAGTATAGGGTATTTGCTTGAGGCCAGTAATCCTCTTTGTGAGGTACTTCTGTGGCCTTTCCAGCTGCTGCAGATGTCTTGTGAGGTACATTCCAAAAGGGGCATTGTACTCTATAATGGATCTAATGAGTGATGAGTAGAGGGGAACAATGACCTCTTTTTTCCTGGATGAGAACCCTTTTATGATGAGGTGTGCCATGTAGAAGGACTTCCTGACTACTGTGGTGATGTGACTATCAAAGGAGAGACTACTGTCCACCTGGGTCCCAAGGTCTCTTATCACACATTTGGTGTTAAGTAGATTGCTGCCTATGTGGTAGTTCATGGGTACAGAGTTTTTACCAAAGGGGATGACACTGCAATTTTTGGCATTGAGCTTGAGGCCATGGCTCTGACACCAGGCATCTGTCTCAGTGAGGCCCTTCTGTTGGATGTCCACATTATTTGGGGACTTGACTATGGCTCCTAGTTTGCAGTCATCTGCGAACTTCATTAGCCAGAGGCCTTTTGTGGTAGCCTGTACTTCAGAGAAGTAGATACCAAACAGGAGAGGTCCCAGGATGGAACCCTGTCGTACTCCAGTTGTAACTGCTAAGAGATCAGATTTGGAGTCTGCAACTTTTACAGTGTGGGTTCTGTCAGTGAGCCAGTTGGCAACCCATCTTGTGATGTAGGGATTTATACCTAGTTTAGTAAGTTTAGCTATAATTCCAGAATGGGGGATGGTGTCAAAAGCCTTGGTGAGATCAAGATAGGCTGTGTGAACCACCTTACCCTCATCCACGGCTTTGGTGACTGCCTCAAAGAAGTCGGTCAGGTTCAGGAGGCATGATCTGCCTTTCACAAACCCAAACTTGGTGGGATCCAGAGTTTGGAGGTTACCAATGTCTCTGTTTATGAGTTCCATGATGATACGTTCCATGGCCTTGCAGACCAGGCTCATCAGGCTAATAGGTCGATAGTTCCCGGGATCAGTGGTGGCTCCCCCTTTGTGGAGTGGGATAACTGTTGCTGTGCACCATTCAGTGGGCACAAAGCCTGATGCAAGGCTGTTATTGAACATGGTGCTTAAGTGGGGAGCCAGTTCATTCTGAAGTTCATTTAAAACACAGCCTGGTGCACACTGATGTCCCACTCACCAGGCTAGACAAAGAGAAGGTTACTGTCAGTAACCTTCTCTTTGTCTAGCCTGGTGATCAGGACAAAGAAAAGGTTACTGTCAGCTGCCTGTCAGGTGCCAGGATCCACCACATAACCCATGGACTCAGGTCACTCCACAACAAGTACAAATATGACTCTGTCATTGTCCATGTGTGTGTGAATGACCTGAGATGTAACTCCCTGGACTACATGAAAAGAGACATGGAAGAGCTCTCCGATCTTGTGGCCCAGGCAGGTATGACCCTAGCCCTGAGTAGCATTCTGCCATCGCTCAGAATGATACCACAGTACAAGGTCAAAATGATTGACTTCAAAAATTGGCTAAGCTTCTGGTGTCATTCTATGGTGATCCATTATCTGTCTGCTTGGGATGACATGGTCGACAGACCACGATACTTTGCCACAGATGGCCTGCACCTGTTGGCCCTGGGATTCCAGAAACTTGCTAAGGCTCTTGCTGCCCCTATAGTGCCTTTATTAGACAGGGTTCAAATAACAAATTCACCACCATAACAGTAACAGGCAAGCAAAAACTGAGGGTAATGCTACTCAATGCTGGAAGTCTAAATCTCAAAATACACTCACTCGAGGCACTCCTTAAAATGGAGAACATCAATATCTGTGCAGTGACTGAGACCTGGTTCAAGGCTCCAGAGAGCACCCCTGCACTACCAGGCTATAACTCATACCACACTTTTCGGCCATGTAACCTGGACCGAAACACCAAAGGCAGAAGTGTGTCCATATTCATTAAGGATATCCACACCTCCAGGCTAGTTGCTCAACATAATGCATCCAAGGTTATCCAAGTGCAACTAACTCTGGGCAAAACTGCAATCCAAATTGTAGCTTGTTACAGACCCCCCACCATGCCCCAGGATTCCCACTCCTCTTTTCTTGATGTACTGGAAAATATTAGGGTTCAACCAAACATCCTAATAATGGGTGACTTCAACTACCCTACCATTAACTGGGAAAACTACTCATGTACCAACTCCTTAGCTCAACGCTTTCTGGAATTCATAAACTCCAATGCCCTAGATCAACTTATCCACACCCCCATCAGGGGCAACAGTATCCTAGACCTAGTCATTACCAACATGAGTGACCTGTGTTCCACACCTGAAGTCAACTCCTCATTGGTCCGATCTGACCATAAGCTTATCACCCTTGATATCCACATCCTGCCCCCAACCCCATTAAGGAAACCACAGTAAAAAAATTCTCCAAAACCAACTTCATGCTTCTTAAGACAGAAGTGGTGAACTTCATGACACCCATGCAGATGGACAATACAGTTACAACTGCTGAATCCTACACAAATGCACTCTATAAGCACTTACACGAGTGCATGGATCATGCTATCCCAAACAGAACCAAGACGCTATCCTCCAAAAAAAGGAAGCCAATCTGGTGGTCCCCTGCCATAAACAAACTGTACAACAGAAGGAAGAAACTGTTGTAAAACAGAGTAAAATCCCATGAGTGGAGGAGCTCCCTGGTCAGCCTCAGTAAGAAGCTGAGATCCCTTATAAGATCCTCCAAAGCTAGCTATGAAAACAAAATCACCATTAAATCCAAGGGCATCCACAAACCATTCTATAGCTATGTCAAGAATCTAGATGGCAACATCCAGATCTGCTCTAAGTTACAGCACAAAGGCACGAAAATTACAGAACCAACTGATATTGCCAACATCCTGGCAGATCGGTTCAGTGCTAACTTTACTCCCCTCTCACCCCCTAAAGGGCCCATATCTATACAGGAAGAATGCAGAGTCTCTGTAATCACAACTACACAGGTAAAAGCTGCACTCTCTAAAGCCAAAAAATAGCATCCTTGGGACCGGACAACATCCCAGGCTAGAAGGCCTTTTCAGGGCTGTTCAGCTCTGATCCCACTGCTGTTCATACTGGTGACAGACTGCATTAGTAGACAGGTTGCATGGGACAGATCAATGAACTTACTGTATGCAGATGATGTGGCTTTACAGGCAGACTAAGCAAGAACTTCAGCAAAGGATATGGAAATGGAATGCAAAACTGAAGGCACATAGGATGAAAGTAAACACAGAGAAGACAGTGGTAATGACAGCAAATTGGGGAAATCAGAAGAAGCTGAAAATGGAGATAGAAGGCAAGACAGTGGGACAGGCAAATAGCTTCAAGTATCTGGGAGGGATGGTTGAGAAGAAAAGAAGTCTGAGTGATGAGGTCAAAGCTAGAATCAGAGGGGCTGCAGCCAACTGACATAAAGTCTCAGGTGTAGTCTATGACAGAAGAATGCTAAAAAAGCTGAAAAGTAAGGCATACAAGCAGTGGTGCGATCAGTATTACTGTATGGTACAGAAACATGGGCGGTAAAGGCAGAGCAGATGAAGAAGCTAGAGGTGATGGAAATGAAGTGCCTAAGAAAGGTGGTAGCATGCACACTGAGTGACAGCTGAAGAAATGAGGACATAAGAGCTAACTTCAATTGCTGAAAATATCAAAGAGAACAGATTACGGTGGTTTGGACACATGCAGAAAAGCAGAAGACAATCTGGTGAAGAAGATTTGGGACAGAAAGAAAGAAAGAAAGTAATAAGAAATAAGAACTTCCAGCCAAGAGGTGGATGGATTGTGTGAATGAAGATTTGTGACAGTCAGGCATGAGTGTTGAAGAAGGCAGGCATATGGCACTGAATCTAGAGAGATGGCAACAGTTAACACAATACCCTGATCCCATGTAGAAAATGGGAAAAAGGGGGCTGATAATGATGATGAGTTAAGCTTTCAACTATATGGTGTATTTCATTGAATCTGAGTTAGAAGACACACTCAGGTTAGGTTATAAGTTATGTCTATTTGTTAATGATACTGTGAATGGAACAGCTATTAAGGATCAGGAGATAAAACTCCTGACTAAAGACAGCGCCTTGTACAGTGGGGGAGACAGATGGCAGCTGAGGTTAACTGTAAGAGCTTACAAAGCTGTGCATCTCTATAGGCAATACAGAAATAGTAAGAGGAACAATCAAATGAAATATAGGTTCATAGGTTCATAGGTTGGTACTACGCGATCGGCCCTAGGGCCTATACAAGCCTAACCATAACAATTCCCTGGATATTTCTTCCCACAATATTTACTTCACTGGACCCCTGTCTAGCAGGGTGACTGACATGATCCCCAGGGTGAATTTCCTATCTCCCATCCAATTGTCAAGGTTCCTTTTGAAGAGGGCCAAGGAAGCGCTCTGCTTGACATGTATGGGCAGTCTATTCCAGAGTATGGGGAGTCTCTGGACCAGGAACCTATTCCTCCAGCATGTGGCTCTGAGAGATTGGGATTTCTTTAAGTGGAGCATGTCCAACAACTCAGGGTTTGACATGGCCTTCTATGTTAAGCAGAGATCACCTCTGAGTAGACGATATGCCACAGAGTATAGCTGGAGTTTTTTTAGAAGGTTAGCATAGGTCATCTGCTTTAGGTTTGTGATTCTTTTAGTGAGGTATTTATGTGGCCTTTCCAGCTGTTGCAGACGTCTTGTGAGGTATATACCGAATGGGACATTGTACCCTATAATGGGTCTAATGAGGGATGAGTACACTGAGCAATGACCTCCTTTTTTCTGGATGAAAAGCCCTTATTAATGAGGTGTGCCACATAGAATGATTTCCTGACTATTGTTGCAATGTGGTTATCGAAGGTGAGGCCACTGTCCACCTGTGTCCCTAAGTCTCTCATCACACTTTCACTGTTTAGTGTACTGCCACCTATGTGGTAATTATGGTAATATTGAGGAAGGAAACAGCTCTTGGAGAGATAATCACAGCTTGCTGAATTCAGCTATTCAATACAAGATAGCAGAAGAAAATGCCAAACAAAGGGTGGGGGGATTTCTAAGTACAATGATTCCATACAGAGACATCATTCATCATTTTAACCAGTGGAAATAAGATATCTACCTCAGACTGTGTTCAGTTCTGGAAAATGCATCAGGATTGATTACTTCAAAACTGATTGAGGAATTGATGAGGAAATTAAGAAGTTAGTTACTAAGATGGTAAGAGGAATTGGGTGGCATGGATTGTGCGGAAAGGATCAGAGAACTGAGAATACCCACAATGAATGGCAATCAGGTAGAGATACGACATGCATGTGTTATGTCACTGGGAGGCAAGTTGGTGATGCAGAACTGAAAAGGAAAACATAACTATAAAAGGCATGCTTAGCACCTGAAAGGGGACTGAAAATCAGTTTTGGGAAAATCACTTCATGAACAGTTTAGTAGGACATTATAATGCATTACTGAAGGATCATGATGAATGAGTAGGGATGCAAAGATGCAATGGGTCCCTGGAAAAATGATGGGAAGAGGAAGACCAGCTCCACATGCTAGGTATAGGAAGCAGGCCTAGTGGATCGAGGACTTCAATTATTTCATCTGCTTATATTTATATGTTCAGTCTCTTCTTCCCAAATAGGTAGGGGCTCTTCTGTAAGATTTCTGAAGTGGGGTTTTTTGTTTATTTATTTATTTTTTTGCATCTGTTCTGAAATCTACCAAACTCTAAATGTATAGACTCACTTTCATGGGGAAAGTGCTGCTTTAATAAAATTGCCTCTGCTGCATACGAGTTTCATCTGTGATGTCTCTGCCTCTCAGTCGAAAACACACTGCCTAACTTCAGCTGTTTCAAAGGGCCTGTGTGCAATTGAATACCTCGATCTTTCATGTACCCTGAAATCAAGAAATGCTCAATAGAGGTTAAGAGCATGAATATCTGAAGTTTGATGTTGCCACTTCTATAGTTAAAATATTTTTTGGAATGGAGAGTGTGTGGTTATAATTGCATTTAGGTGGCCAAGATGTGAATCTAGCAAAAACACTGTAGTATGAAACAAAAGACAATTAGTCTCTCTTGACATGTAAATGCAGAATAAAATGTGTATGTAGAAGAAAGTAATCAAACTTGCTGATATGAACCAAAAAAATTATACAAAATAAGAATGACTGCACAAAAGCTCAAAACAATGACATTAATATGTAGCACAGGTATGAAACGTCACACTAATGGTCATTCACCTTCAGGTTGTACAAATAGTAAGGGGATAATAAAATACTGGTTGGAATGTTCGAAAACCACAATTTTTATATTGATCAAAGTACAGGCAGTTTCTAAACATAGCCTTACTTACCTGTTTGCAAGTGTTATAGTATGCTCCTGTTTAAAGGATTCAATGATAGCTTGTCCATTGGATATATACCACATGCCTGGAGAACAGCTGCTGTTGATTAAACAATGGAAATCACCTCCACAGACCCTGGCAACTATAGATTTATTAGGTTCACAAGCATTGCTTATAAGGTGATGGAATGTATCATCTTGGACTGCATAAACAGGAGCACAGAAAATCTACAGTCTCTACACCATACCCAGTTTAATGTTGTAAAAAGTAGACAATGCCTATTAAACATAGATGACGTTTTTGAAAGAGTCACAGAAGCATGAAATGAGGGTAACTCCTTGCACATAACGTATGAATATTTAGCGTAGGCTTTTAACTTCATATTCTAGTCTGGCATCATTGATAAATGGGTAAACCTCAGTACAGATCTCTTTTTAACCAGGTGTGTTACCAACTGGTTTAATGGCAGGCATAATTCTATTAGAGTTGATGGCACAATATCTTCCAAGAAACTTGTCACCAGTGGTATGCCCAATGACTCTGCTATGGAACCACTTTGCTTTAGTATCTACTTCTCTGATGTAAAATCTGATATTAAAGGCCTCCAGATGACGAGTTTCATGGGTGATTGCAAGCTTGATGTCATCATCAGCTCATTCGAAGATGTTCATATCCTCCAATAGAGCCTAACTTGGACAAACTCATGGTGTGAGGATCTTAGCCCAAATCTGAATGCCAAAAATGTAGTTTTGTGCAGTTTGCAAGACAGGAACCATCACACACCTGCCACATAAACACTATTTAAAATAGACACTATCATTAAATACCTCGGCACCTTACTAGATAATAACCTCTACTATGAATAATAATAATGTCATAAGGAAAGCCTACATCACCCAATTGATTAGTACATGCATCTACTCCTTGTCAAAAGAGATCATAATTCCCTTCTACTTCTTCTTTATCAGGTGCATAATAGAACACAGTGTATCCTTTGGTGTGTACCTGTACAAATGTCTGTTCAACTTAAAAAATCCCAGTGATCCTTTACAAAAAAGTAAGTATGCACTCACTGAGTTACCCAGAACATCAAAAAGTGCTGTTTCACTTCTCTCTCTTCTATGGGGTAATCTGTGCTGCAAATGATACAATCTATTTTGACTTCATACATATTCAGGAGGCTGGTAACACATATACAAGCTCAAAGGACCTAAGTCTATATTGCAGCACAAATAAGATTTGTTGGCAAGACAGAAATCCCCCCCCCAAAAAAAAAAACACACCCACTTGCCATAAGGCAAAGTTGTCCCTCACTAACTTCAAAGCTGACTTAGACTAAGGGATGGGAAACATCTAAATTGCCCCAGACCTGGCTTCCCCATTGCTAAACAACAAGGGAATTAACAAAAGATGGGTGTACTAGTGTGGCTACAGTGGCCAGGCTTCAAGAGGTTTAATTAGTGCTTGGCTTAGTAGCAACCTATAAATTCATGAACATAAAGTAAGAGCATGTTATGTTTAAAAGTTTCAGCGAGTACTGATTTTACTTTTTTGGGGGGTGGGGGCAAATATATTTGGTCAGGATGCAATTAACCCGTGGTAAGCCCCAAAACTGAGAGTGTAGAGGAACTTAGCTCCAGACAATTGTTAGTTAATGTGTTTATATCAGTATCAATCAGAGTTATATTTGTTTTTGTATTTTTTTCAGTCTTTTGTTTAATATTTTTGCAGCTTGACATTTTGGTGTTTTATCACTTTCAGAATGCTTGTTTTGCATTTGTTAGCTAAAAACAATTAGGCTTAGGAATGTTCTGCTGCATCACAGTTCAGTTTTCATATGCCTAATCATACAAAGACAGAAGGTAAATATGGAAGAAATAGATGCGATTAATGATTTTATCCATCTTAAACGAAGGCAGGCATCTAATTGCTGCTTAATTCTGATTACTGTCACAAACTGCAGTGAAAAAAAAGATAAAACAAGAACACAAAGAAATTAATTCTTTTAGTCCTAGTTACATGCATTATTTATTTAGTTATTTAGTAAGTTTGTTAGTTAGTTACATTTTACAGTGTGGAACTAATTTTATAGAAAACTGAAAGTAATGCTTTCTTCCTCTGAAATATCTCTGAAATACAAATGTATTAGCATGCTATTTATATAAAAATAAACAGTAAAATTCAATTTTTCCCTGCTGTTCCCTGACTGATTTTAAATCTGTCTTCCAACTTAAATTAGTTTATTTATGGGCACTCCATTTTTTTGGATATAAATATCTGCAAATGCACTATGCATGCCAGCAATGTTACTTTTTTCAGTATAAAAAAAAGTCGTTCTCCTATATAGTACAGAAATAATGTTTGCTTATTTATCACTGCATTTTACAGTTAATAAAATCATACATGCTCTTATGAGGCGGTATGTTTTTTTGTATACACACAATGTTTTAAAAGTGATGCAGTACTTGTAGTGTGCTTAATATTACATATTACATGACTAGCACATACTGCTTCTAGCCTGCATTCACTGGGACACAGGTTATCTTCATCTGGAGATCCCCTAGGATCTCCTTCTTCACTTAATTCATACTTGGAAGAGTCTGGAAATGGCCTTTTTTCAGAAAAAAGTACTGCCTCCATTTATTAGTCTCCTGCTGTCCCTGCTTATTGTTATAAAGTAGAAATGTTTCTGAAATTATAAAGTATATAGCAGGAACTGTGCAAGTTTATGCAGTAATTGTTGCTACTTATAAATGGAAAAAAAAATGCGTAATTATACCTGGACTTTGGAAACTAAGGTTTCTCAAGCTATCTATCTGAAATATCTTAAATAGTTATTTTTGGTGCTATCTTCTTAGAACTTTGGGTCAATGTAAGTTTCTCTTTACATCTGTCATTTAAAAGATTGTCCAAACAAAATTGGGCTCAGAGAAGTTGTTTATACATTAGCAGGAGAAACGATAGACAGAAGTTATTAGTTAGAAGTTCTCCTTGATATTTTATCTTAGTGATTGACTTAAATGCTTATTTGGAAATCCTCTACACTTACAGTATGTAAATATGAACATTTTGTAAAAAAAAGTGACAATCACTGGTTAATATTTCTACTGCATCGCACCCTAGACAAACTACCTTCATGTCACTGTGTTCTCCACAACTTATCCTTTCACATGTTGTATATCAGTAGTTGGTAAATCATTTGATTACAGAAACCAGCTTCAAGCAATTTCATAAGAATGTAAGGCACTATGTGTGTCAATTATAATCACACCAAAAGGTAATATAGGTGTGAAGAACTTAAGTGATCTACTCTCCTCCACTTTATTCAGCGGGTAATTTCATATACCATTTATGCATGTATGTACATGCATGCAATATGCCTAATCAGTTATTTATTTATTTTTTTATGCCTCCACATATTTCTCCATGTACTTATGCATGTAGCCAAAATTCTAACACCACACTAACACCTACTGTTGCTGGGAGTTACTTGTACTGCAAGCCTGAATCTTTAATGTCTTATAAGCTTGAAACACATCCCAGAAATGTTTTTGTCATTGGTGACATCACTTATCGGGTTGACAAAGGATATGGTGACTGTTTGCTGCCTCAGTAATGCTCAGATTAAGGATGGGACGTCACTATGTCCCTTAGACCCCTCCAACAGCCCAGATCCAATTCTGACCATCTATTTGCTCGTGTGCACTGACCAACATTTTAACTTCACCAAGAGCGATGCCAAAATTCAATGATAAAATAATTGGCTAAAGTGATTGACTAATAAATCATTGTCATTCTAGGGGATCAAGTGTGTGTCCATGCAAGACAAAATGGTCAGAAGAGCCCCCCCCCCCCCACCACCACCACACATACACAAAGACAGAATATGTCAGCAATACTATGCACTTCTCACTGTTCCAGTTTTGAATACTGGTTAAAACATTTGCTATCCCCACAGTGCATCATTTAAGCAGAGTTCACTTGGTGGACATCCCAACATACCAAACTGCATTCCAGATAATATCAAGGTAGCTCTCCTGAATGCCTGAAATCTAAACAACAAATTTTCTGAATGTGAGGTTTTCCTTCAAAGCAAATATATTTAACCAAATTCTGTCCCTGCTCACCACAGAGAATCTTTTGCTCTTGTTCTCCTAAATGTTTCCTCTAGCTGTACCACCTTGTTTCATACTGACCCCTTGGATTACCCCGCTATGACTCTTTCCCGGAAGACTTTGCAACTTTTAAAACTTTCTCCACATTCAGGGATTACTTAATCAATTATTTACTATTTACTGATTTTACTGATATTAGAATTGGTAACGGTCCTCAGCAAACCTTTAGCCTGAAGCTGGTACCTATTTATCTGAATGTTACTCATTCTTAGACAGAAGTAATGTAGCATCTGTAAATGTCCAATGTAAACATAATATTAGGTTTAAAAGTAAACCCGTATGGTGGAACTACCACATCAATAAACCGTATAAGGTACTCGAAACAAAATAAAGCTCTTGGGCATCTCTAAATGAGGCCTACTTCTTAAGTATAAAAGAGTTTGAAAAAGAGTAAGGTGGTTCCTCATGCTCACCTGTATAAAATGTAAGGCTGACCGTGAATTTTGGGTTATGACTATTTAAAAAGGCAACCATAAAGCATTCTTCAGTATTATAAGGAAGCTTAGACATAGCCAATAATTCTCTAACAGACGTATCTTTAGTAGTGCTTTTTTCTCTGAATCTAAGGACCTTACCAACAGTAATGTAGTAAGGATGGGCTGAAGATGGCAGCTACTCTGAGTGCAAAGTGTTAGAGGGTGCTATCTGGGGATCCTAATCATGCTTTAGTTTATAGTTTCATAGTAAGTACTAGGCTAACTGTTCATATGAGCCATTTTAAACATAGCCAGTTTCCCTTTTTATGCTCAAATTAACCTATCCAATTTTGTTAGACATTGGCCTTACTCCATTGCTGACAATTATACATTAACTGGATCATACCACAGATAATTTAAGGGGCCCCATGCATGGATAACGCATTTAGGAGATACCTATGTCCATTAGTAGTACACGGGGTAGTCCTGTGGTAAATTTTCTGTTTTCCATCTATAGATCCAAGATGTGTTTGAATAAGGAATGGGAAGAACATTGTTTTATGTGGATGAGGAATCTATTCCAGAATAGCAGTATCCTCTGCTAGATATAGTTGTCCCACCAAACCTTTCTGGTTTTGTTGCAGAAGAGGTTTAGATCCCTAGTACAAGTACTTCTGATGCCGTTTGACTTGTTGATGTGCAATAAATTCATCAGTATCGGGTCGGCGTATGCCTTGTATGCCAGACACAGGTCATCTCTTAGCAGTCTACAGCATACATATCATGGTGACAGGACTATGAGTTGGTCTATGTAGGACCTTGTATCCTTTTAGTAAGGTATCCCTGCAAATTTTCCAGTTTTGGCATATGTCTGGACAGATAACATGTCAAAGAGGCATTATATTAAATGATTGGCCTAATAAAGGCTGAGTAAAGGGTGACAATTGTAGATCAGAGTGTGTGATATTCCTTTAAGAAGCTTTCCGGTCAGCAGGCACATGCATATAAGTACTGAACATATGCAAGCAAGAGTGCCATTTTGTAGTGAGCAGTCAAGATGTAAACATGCATGTGTATGCTAGTCAGTTAGTTTGTTTAAGTTTAATGTTCCTGATAACCATCTTTATGTGTTTGCATATAATAAAGTACTTAAATGGGCACCCAGGCCTCATCATCTTATTCAGATATACAAGATAGGTGACATGGTGTCAGAATGGGATCCAGAATTGAAACCATGAGGTGCACAGTTATAGTTGGAGGAATATACAGGAATGGATCATTCTCTACTGCACATACGACTCGCAAACTGGTCAGAAATTAATCCAGGTCCTAAAACTTTCTTAAATGATTTTTTACTCAACAAATATAAAACAAAGCATTCAGAATGCACAAAACAAATTTCTAATTAAAAGAAATGTCCAAAGCTGTGACATATTGACAAAAATATTCAAAATAATTAAAAAAATATTTGAAATAATACCTGAATTGCATAAAATGTACAAAAAAGAGAAAACAACGATATTTTTTTGCTATGTGCTACTTTTTTGCATTAATTAAAGCTATTCAAAGTATCCAAAGTCTGCAAAGTGTTGGCAAGTGTGTGTAGTATTACACTACAGTTATTTTGCAAAGTACAGCCATTTCAAAGAATATTTTTCAAGTACAGACTTTCAAAGACTTTACTGTGCATTGTAATGTTATTACGAGTGCCTGGTGTGTGTGCATGTTCATACATAATTTCAATGGCCATATTTACATTGTGTTTAAGCATAATTTGTTGGCATGGCAGAAGGATTTCACAGACCAAGTCCATTTGTGTTTGATAACACTATTTCAGAAAATTGGAGAGAGTTTGAGCAAGATTATGACATTTTTGTACAGGCTGCTTTTTCTGACAACACACACATGCAAAGACATTTATTCTGCTTAATTTAGCTGGTTCAGAAGCCATTGAAAGAGAGCATCATTTGTGTATGCACTTCCTGTTTATGCAGTGGGGGGACTGCCATATAGTGGTACTGGCTAAAACGCGGGAAGACCATGTGTGTTTAAAATGTAAATTTAGAGAAATGTGTTACCCCCAAAAAATATTGCAATGGAAAGACACTTTATTTTAAACAAGGTATCAAAAACCTGGTGAAACATTTGTAGCATATATAACTGACTTCAGAAACAAAGCTAAAGCATGCAGATTTGATGATTTGAGAGATGAGTTGATAAAATACAGGCTTGTGTGTAGTATTAAAGTTGATGCAATGAGAAAGATTTTGTTTGAGACAGTTTTTTTTAAGTTTGAATAAGACCTTAGAGATTTGCCTGATATATGAGCTCAGAGAAAAGCTCACAAATATACTTACAAATGAGAAAAACATGCTTCCGGTGCTAATGTAGATAGCATGCAACACATGATTAAAACATAGAGACCAAAGGGTATGGCAGCTTCAGTGAAACCCAGAGGTTTTCTAGAAGGATGCTCTGGGAGGCAAACATGCTCAGTGAAGCACAAGGGTGAGTCAGCTAAATCAAAGAATGTGCCCCCACTTAGTCTCATAGTCAGCTGTCATAGTTGTGGTGGTAATCATGAGCCTAAAAGAGAAAAGTGCTTAGAGTTTGGTCAGCAGTGCCATAAATGTAAAAAGTGAAGTCATTTCAAAAGATTTTGTAAATCAAAAAATGTCCATTCCTTTATTAAAAGAGAGAATTCAAAGAGACAATTAGAAAGCTGTGACCCTATTTTTTATGTTGATGGTGTGTGTGCTTAGTGAACCAGTCAATGCAATATATTTGTGGGCAAAGAATGAAGTACTTTGCGCTGTTCAGATTAATGGGAGACCCGTGGAGCTCAAAGTAGATACTGGTTTAAAATGCAATCTTATGTCAGCAGAAATGTTTGCTAGATTAAAAGCTGGTGAGAAGCTTTATTTAGCTATGTGTGTGAAGCCTGTTGCTTATGGCAGTAAAGAAATTCAAACCGAAGGCTCGATAGTGATTTGATGTTACTCTGCTAGGACCACCTATGTCTTGCAGTTTTATATAGTTAAGAGACACATGCAGTCATTATTAGGCCTCAGAGAAAGTTTGAAAATGGGATTGCTTTCATTTCATTTAATAAGGAAGTCCACCATGTAAGCTTAAAGGATAACAGCTCAAATTTTGCCCAGACTATTTTTTCTGACTATGCTGATCTTTTCAAAGACAAACTAGGCAAACTGCCAGTTGTGTACTCCATGAAGTTAGACCCTGAAGTAAGCTCAGTTATCAGACTGGCACAGAAATTTCTGGTAGCTATGCAGAACAGAGTCAAGGCTGGACTAATAATAATAATAATGGAAATAAGGAGTAACTTGTCCAGTAGAAGAACCAACTGAATAGGTATCCTCCATGGTGGTAGCTCATAAGAAAAGCTCAGATGATACTAAAATATGTATTGATCCACGAGACTTGAACAAAGCACTAAAATTACCTCATCATCCAATCCGCACAGTCAAAGAAGTTACTGCTCTTATGACAAATGCCACTGTTTTTTCTGTCTTACATAGATGTAAAAAGTTCATTTTGGCAAATTTTGCTTGACCATAAATCCTCATTGCTAACCACATTCAGTACACCATTTGGAAGGTACAGATTTCTGAGAATGTCATTTGGAATAAATTCTGTCACTGATGCCTTCCAACATGCAATGGAACAAATTTTTCAGGCTATCCACGTGCTATTATAGTAGAAGATATACTTGTAGGAGGCAATGGTGCAGTCGAACATGATAGTAACCTCAAAACAGTTTTAGACAGAGCTTGTAAAATCAGTCTTAAGCTGAATCCTCAGAAATGCAAATTTAGGCTATGAAAAGTTACTTATGTTGGTCATTTGTTTACCAGTTCAGGCTTATGACCAGATCCTTCCAAGCAAATGGCAATTCTTGAGATTCCAGCTCCAGACAATGTACAAGTCCTACAATGTTTTCTTGGCATCTTCAACTATCAGGTCAAGTTCATTCCAGACTTGAGCCAACTTTCTGCATTGCTCAGAGAGCTGACATGCAAAGATGTATCTTGGTCCAGGTCAGAACAACACCAAAGATCATTTCATGTCCTGAAACAGAAAATTGCCAGTCTACCTACTTTAAGATACTATGATGTTTACAAACCAGTAATTCTTTCCTGTGATGCTTCTAAGTTTGGTCTTGGGGCAGTTATTCTTCAGGAGGATACACCAGTAGACTATGTGTCGAGAACTCTAACCCAAACTCAGATACAGTGTGCTCAAATAGAGAAGGAACTCTTAGCAATTGTGTTTACATGTTCTAAGTTCCATGATTATATTTATGGCTGACCTATTCAAGCTGAGACTGCCTGTAGTCCCTATTTTGAGAAAGCCAATGCACAAAGCTCTTGTTAGATTGCAACACATGCTGCTCAAATTGCAAAAGTACAATTTTAATCTTGTTTACACAAAAGGCAAACTTATTTATCTTGCTGATATTTTATCCAGATCACCCAGTAAAACCACTGAACAGCATACAAATAAGAAACCTGATTTTGAAGTCATGGAAGTGAGAATTTTTCATCCACATGTCTTGACAAGGTTAGAACTCACATAGCTTCAGATCTAATTCTCCAGAGGCTTAACCACTTCCTCAGTTAAGGATGGCCTTCAAAGCAATCTTGATTAACAGTAGAAGTGTAGCAGTGTTTTTCTTGCGGAGACAAGATTTTGTCTCTCAATGGTATCATCATGAAAGGTTCAAAAGTGATTGTTGCAAAATCCTTGCAACAAGAGTGCATTAAGATCTTTCATCGTGGCCACCCAGGAACTGATTCTACCAAAAGAAGGATGAGAGGACTAGTATTTTGAACTTCTATGTCAAAAGATATTGAGAAAGAACTCTAAGCTTGTTCTGTTCGCAATAGTACTAAACTGCATCAACAAAAAGAACCACTTCATCTAAGCCAGATTCCTGAACTACATTGGTTGACAGTAGCTACAGACATCTTTGAATGAAATGGTCAATATTATTTGGTATTAGTATACTCTTATTCAAATTGGTTCGAGATTGACCTGCTTCCTAACCTAATATCCAGTACTGTCATTACTAAGTTGAAGAGACATTTTTCTGTCCATGGTAGTCCGCAGTCATTTCTGACAATGGTGAACAGTTTGCAAGTCAGCAGTTCAAGAGATTTGCTGAAACTTGGGACTTTGTTCATATTAAGAGTAGTTCTGAATACCCAGAGTCAAATGGCTTGGCAGAACATGCAGTTCAAACTGCAAAATAGCTGCTAGAGAAATCAAAATCAGACAATACTAATATTTTTCTTAATCTCCTCAATCTCAGAAACATTCCTTACAATAATCATCTTGGTCCACCTGCCCAGAGACGTTTGTCAAGACAAACCAGAACCATGCTACCAATCTGTAGCAATTTGTTGGTTACATGTGCAAAAAACAACAAAGCAGTGTAAGCTCAACTCCTGAACAAGCATCTGTCGCAGAAGTCTTATTATGATAAGACCGGCAAACCACTCAACCCATTACAAGAAGGGGAAATAGTGAGGATGCAGACAGCAAAAGGTTTTGATCAGACTGGATTTGTGAAAAGTCTGTGTCAAGAGCTGAAATCATACATTATGGAATAGCAAGAAATAGAATTTAGGCAGTTTTGGAAACATTTATTATTGGTGTCCAAGCCAGTGTTACAGTATCTTGCCTGTAATAAATACTTTAGTTCTTAGAGTGACTTTCCAATATTCTAGTTCCAGAAGACATTCCAGAAGATATCCCTGTTCCTGAGAATATCCCTGAGAGCTCTAAAGCAAAATATTCACCTCTGACTGTCCATGTTGATAAATCCAGTCTTAACTACTACATAACAAGATCAGGTCACAGTTCCAGACCTAGTTCTAGATACATGGCAGCTTGGACATGAATGCTGTTTTGTTCATCATTGTCTGTATTAATTGGCATGAGACAGTTCAGCAATCAGGGGAATGTAGAGCAGAGTGTATAATATACCTTGAAGAAGCCTTCCAGTCAGCAAGCACGTGCATATAAGTACTGAGCACATGCAAGTAAGAGTGCCATTTTGTAATGAGCAGTCAAGATGGAAGCATTCATGTGTGTGATAGTCAGTTAGTTCGTTTAAGTTTAATATTCCTGATATCCATCCTGATGTGCTTGTATGTAATAAAGTACTTAAACAAACACCCAAGCCTCATTGTCTTATTCAGATATATAAGATGAGTGATAACAATGACATCCCTAGATCTACACAGTTTCTTTGTTTATAAACTGTGGAATATAGAAGAACTTTCTTACCACAGTGGATATGTGCTGGTCAAAAGTTAGATCACTGTCCACAAAAGTTCCCAAATCCTGAATAACCAGGTCATCTCCTAGGGATTTATTGATAGTGTAGTAATTTCCTGGGAAAGATGACTTCTCAAAGGACACAGTAATGCATTTTTTTGGGTTTATTTTCAGGCCATGATTTTAGCAAAATATATTTATTTGGGACACACCTCCCTGCAGGTTGGCTGAGTCATTTGGGGATTCGATGACTGCTCCTAGTTTACAGACTTACAGTCATCTGCAAACTTAATCAGCGAGAGCCCTTTGAGATTTTCTTTTACTTCAGAAAGTAGATGCCAAACAGAAAAGGTCCCAGCACAAAACCCTGGGGACTCCATTGGTGACTGGTGTCTTTGTGGAGGTAACTTCCCCTATTTTTATTTTCTGCATCTTATCTGTGAGCCATTTTAAATGCCGGTGTTGCATTTGCAGTCAAAGCTGGGGACACTAGTACTCTGTATGTTATATAACTATAGCAACAGTTTGCTAAAATTTACAAGAATAAATAACTTTTTCAATACTTTCTTTTTCAAGGAAAATCCGAGCACTGCAGTATCCCATGGTATAAACTGTAGCATTCTACAAATGTAGCAGCTTGGTACAGTTTAAAAGAAAAAATATATATTTTTTATTTTTTAAGATAAATCTGAATGATATAGCACTCCTTACATTGTACAAACTGCAGCATCTGCTTGCTAAATTGTGCAAAGGCCAGCAACAAATCTAAAAATTGCCGATGCATTCTAATTTAAGCTTGTGCTTTATGATGACTGTAGATTGGTAGGCAGGACTACTGAGTGGAAAAGTAAACAAAGTAAGCACAGTTCAGCAGTGATTTGCCACACTGGGGGTAGGTATGTTTTTACCCTATAAAGTCAACATATGTTTTTAGTGATGAGGTCACAACAGAATTTATACAGACATCAAGACAGCGATGCTTAGTCACAGAGATATAGCAAGAGAATATGATGCACAGGGAAGCACTCTCAGTTAGCATCCCCCCTATCATAACTGTTTAATGACAACTTGCTGTCAAACTTTTTTTTAAAGAAAAGTTTAACAGTTTACAAGCTATCTATCCCTCAACAATTGTAATGATTGTTTATAGACCGCTTGTAAACCATCTATCTTTCTGTTCTTACTTAAAACAAAGTTAACTACAGTTTGGCAGATACTTTACAAAGTATGTAATAAATTACTTTAATTTCTTAACCGATAGCATGTAAGCCAACAACGTTTTTTTTCTAATGTTTGGCACACCCTCTGAGTTGGCGCTTGGGGCAGTTATCCCATTTGCCCCACCCTTGTAGCAGCAGTTGGCTAGCAGTAATAACTCCTTACAGTTTAATAATAGAGCCTACTACTTGAATTTGTGAACCACTGAAAGAGATGATATTAAGGGTTTCAATGGCAGTATAATTACATCATGGCTAAACTAAAGCATGACATTTGCAAACAAAGAGCAGAGCACTTATATTTCTTTACTAAGGTGAAGTATTGTGGTTGAAAACCATGGCAGTGAAAAGTTAAAGTTATGCAGTAATTCAATACTAACAAGAGATAGAAGTAATGTCCACAAGATGGATGATTGCATTATCGTCTATTGCACAGGTTCTGCAATAAGGTGGTTTGCCTTGTCATTTATAAAGACTGTGAATAAGAATTGTTAGCACTGAGTTTTAAGGAGCACCATGTATCATTGTAAATGGGCCTGAGACTACATTATTCCACTTACTCACTTGTCCTATTTTCTAAGAAACTAACAAACCAGCTGATGGTACTGAGTGAGAGACTATAGCTCGAGAAAATATTTAGTCATTTGTTATTCTCAACCATATTTAATGTCTTTGAGAGGTCTGAGAGGTCTGGTGACTATTAATTATTTTTATCCCTCTCCTAGTCCTACATGGTTATGCACTTTTTTTGTTACACCCCAGCTCTAATTATCAATGCAGTTGCAATGGTAGATAATTAATTTGCATACACAGAAATATATTTTTGCTGCCATGGTCATTTAAATGTAGATATTTAACATCCTTTTGCTGCCACTTCACTGCAGTCTTCTTGGCTGACAAGCTACCTGTTTTTGTATAGAAATCTACAGGTTGAAAAGAAAACTGGAGATGTATGAAACACAGTTTATCTGGCTACAACTTTGTTGTTATTATTCTAAAGAAAGGATGTATCCTCATAATCCTAACTATGGACATGGAGACTCCTTCATTTGCTAAACTTGCTTTCATGTTTCTACATAAAATGTCCTTATTAAAACATTTAATAAATCTGATCAAAAGTTTTGAAATCCTGAAATTGTGGAGGTAGACTCCCAAACTTTACAATGCCATAAGGATATTATGTAGCTAAATATAGCATTTTCAATTTGTGAGTGCATTCTTGATGTAGTAATGTTATTTTAAGAGAATTTCATGAACATTTGTTATACCTAATTTAATCAAACCTGTAGATTCAATAAACTCCATGTAGGCTTAGAGCAAAGCCTACATAAAGTTTATGGTGAGTAGTGCTAATTGCATATGCATGACGTCTACCATGTTTAAATGTAAACAAGCGCAAGTTTTTGGCCAGCAACCATGTAAAGCAACACGAACACCTGAAGACATGTATACTTATTTACCTACAGACAAACTAGGTCTGTGGGATTGAGTAGAAAAGTAGAAAGCCACAATGACTACCAGGGGTTTAAATAAAGCAAAGTATATAGTTCCAACATATTACATGAAAGTGTATACAGTGCAGAGTAGTGTGGAAACCTGTGACAGGCATACTGAATAAAAGTTGTGCAAATGATCATTAAGGGTACATAGACTGCATTACAAATAAATAGTCAGAGGAAGTGTTTATATTGAAAAGGGACACACAGATGAATTGTAGGAATTAACACAGGGAAGAGGGAAGGTGAAACATGTTAATATACAGCAGATGTGGGAATGTCAGTGAAGACAGTTGTAGCATGAACAGTAATCACACATTGACATGATACAGTATGGACTGCACAGTTATGCATATTATGTGACTATCACACATGGTGACGTATCAGTGGAGTGGATACTTTGTGATATAAGCATCTTGACATGAACAATGGAGAGGACATATATCAGGGATGGTATATACAATAAGAATTATGCGCATATTGTGAAGCTGTGCAAAATGAGTTGCCTGAGTTAGAATGTATTGTCCACATAGGGCACAATTAAGTGGGACACATAGTAACAGGCCCATGGACAACAGTAGACAGAAGCATGCACAAGCAGGGACACTATCAGAATAATACCAGAAGTAATTCCATGTCTTCCACATAACATATGCAGTTGTGAGGGATCATATATGGTTCTGCAAGATCATACTTGTACAACTATTATGATTTGTTAGCAATCTCTGAGGGAAATCAAGCACACCTCCCTCAAAATGTAACATCTGCCTGAGGTGTTTGGAAGGGACACTGTTATGTCTATATTAGAAATAATTAGCAATCCTGGCTAGTTTACAGGTGCACATACCACTTGATCTACTCATAGGGGTGGGTTTTCCATACTAAAAGTATCTTATGTATTTGCTTTCATAATGGAACTAATCCCCCATGAGTTTCCTTCATCTACTGTGTCCCCATGGCTGTGGCATCAATCATTTGTGGGTGTTGATACTGTATGCATTATACCAATACCACACTTGGAATTAATGACTGTCTACAATTTGCAGTCCTCCACAAAGTTGGTTGTAGAAAGGATATGTAAATCAATATTGATGTCTGACACAAATAATGGACTGGAATGGCCCTACCACAGAGCTGTGAGGTATGGACCTGGTCACTCTTCTCTAGATAGAGGTGACATCACACACTGCAACATATTTCTCTGTCACGTGTGTTCCAGTTCTCTATGGACTTGCAATGTAGGTGTTTACAGCTACTTGTGACAGTTTCTCTGTAATACCTGAATGGTGATTTGTGTTGAATATCTTGGCCAGATCAATTTACACAGGATGATAGTGTTCATACCTTGCAACCTCTTAGTGCAAAAAAGCTGGACAAAGCCCAACAAAATGAGAGGGCAGTGGCCCAAAAATAGGGACATATTTGAAATATTGTTCTTATAAAACTTAGAAAGTAGTTAGAGTAATAGGGCTTGTTTTACATTTTCTGAAGGATTAGAAGTCTGAAAATAAAATGTATATCATTATTTGGTAACTTCAGACCTCAGATCATCTCAGTGATTTGCCAGAAATCCACAAATTTTATGAGGAACAAACCAAAAATATGAGCCAAAAATCTGGATAGTCTGCAAAAATCTGGACAGTTGAGATATATGATAGTGTTGTCATCATGTATGCCCTTGGTAACCCTCTTGAAGATGGCAAACAGATGTAACAGACATGATGTAGCCCGAACAAATCAAACATGGGTTTAATACAGAGTCAGGATATTTTCTGTGTCCTTTTAGAGAAGTTATGTGATAACTTTGTGGCCTATATCACAAGTGAGGAGAGTCAGGATGAGGGTAAAACTCCATGCATCAGGTGATGGTACCCTGATTCAGAAGAATTCATGTTGCTTTACACTCTTCTATGGGAACACAGGCTATCTCAAGGTTGTGTTGATGTATGGATCCAGCTGTGTCTTGTAGGTCAGGTTTTAAGTCACATTATAGACAACCTGTGATGTTGTCAGGGCCTATTGCTTCTGCGTTATTAGTTATAAAGAGCATACAGATGTGCTTCCATGCTGAAAATAATAACAGAGTAATGTTTGCAAATATACTTTGGCTGACAGCCAGTGGTGACAGGGTAGTGATATGTAAGACAAACTCTGGGTGGGTATGCCTATGACATCTACACACAGATCTGTGCTTAGTTGTGCATTTCACTTAACATTTCAAATGTAATGGAATAAATGATTTGTGACAAGATGTCCACATAGCCTTGGTCATTCATCACATTCCACACACTGTTGCTATGCACACGGACATACAACTATATCATTGTCACATACTTACATCACTTGCACAGCATGTGCCTATATGTGTTTCACAGACAAGCTGTGTTTGAGCTGCCTGATGTAATATCAGGACACATTAGAGAGCAGTTGTCTGTGGCTTGTGTAGAACATGTTCAGACACAAATGCCAATAGTCACATAATGGTGTTGCTGACCACCTCTGTAATCCTCAGGTGTAGCAACACAACTGCACATACAATGAACTACAACAGGTTGCAATTGCAGCAAAACATGTGATACACTGGTTGTGTATATCACAGAATAAGAACCATGTGTATGAGACAAGACTTATGCGATCATATAATCAGTATTAATCAATATTAATGTCAGTCAATGAACATTTAATGATGGAATGTAGAAACATGTGCACCTGTGCCATACTTCAAGTGCCACTGTGGTGATGGAATGTGAACTGTGTAGAAGGTTGATCTGCTCCACTACAAAAACACATGTCCTAATATGCCACCAATATACATAACAAGTGTATCATACCATGTCAACAGTTCTCAGGAGACATATTACTACAGCTGTTATAGGGTCAATATCATGACATCGAAAAGATCAGAGATTAAATCGCATTTACATCGAAAATGCTGGTTATCGACATTGCTCTTAGTCCCCCACACCCCTCCGCTAATTATATATACCAGCTCCAAGATTGCACTACAGTGAGGAAAAGACAAATTTTCCGTTCTTCACTGTACTGCAATCTCACAATAAACACCTCGATGAATGGCATTTCCAATGTAAATGCCATTTGATCACAGGTCTTTTTGATTTGGGGATATAGACTCACTGTTATATAAGAGCATGTACTGCAATGGCAGCAATGGCAGCAATGGCCATCAATACAGTAGCCCACATCACAAGAATGTAAGACTCTAATGTAGCCATACTGTACAGCCATACCTCAATATAGCACATGCCTATGACAACAACATTGACATGTCAACCATCCATAGGGTCATAGGACATTATTAGGTAATGTCGAACATCACATGAAATCCTAGCCATTATTATACCCTGTAAACAAAATCCTTATTAATTATATTGTGAAAGATAGTAAGCCTATTGTGAGTATGTGTATACTTGTTTGATTGCAATACATCCTGCCACTGTCCATATGGGGCAGGTGCACAACACCATGACAGAATTAGCAGTCACACATGCAGTGGTCTTTAGATGGCTTGCAGAGGGTCATGGAAGGACTCAGCATTATGATGTGTGTATGCATATTTGACATGAGGACATCCTTCACTCCTCTGCAGGAAGGATGTTATGTGACAAGTGGAAAAAGAAGGATGGTGGATGCATCACACTACATGAAATGTTTTCCAAGTGGTAGTGAAATGAAGAATGATTAGAAAGATCATGCAATTCCCATTACATACCACCAACCACAAAAGCAGCAGTAGACTGGGCCTGATTTAAACAATACACCTGTATAGGTATAGAATATGAATGCCATGCAATGTCACAGTAACAACACCACAAATGCCTGACAGTAACCCTGTCATATTGAACTTTTATGGTGTATGATAGTTTCATTGTATGCTGAGGAGAACATGTTGGGAGGAGTGTAGTATATGGATGTAGAGTCACATTCCTGTGCAAAATTGTCTTAAAAGTAATAGGTATATGCACAAACATGCAAGTCACCTGCTGTCATTTTAGAACCCCTTATGTGTAGGTAAACTAGTTTGCAAACACAGAAGCTAATTTTACTGCCACAGTGCAGGTTTGTTTTGAATATTGTCAGAGTGCATGTTATAAAGGATGACATCATCAATGTATGCTGCAGTGAGATGTTTGGAGTAGGGTTTGACATAGCTGTGGACTCACATATCATTCTGAACTTGTCACCATAGTGATTGTTGACTATACCCACAGTTGAGAATAGAACTCTTACTTGCTTACACAGCACAGTAATTAATGCAAGCACCACCGCACAAGTCAGGCTTTTGTACTGTCTGACAACACTTTATAGCTGATGACATCAGCAGTGTCTGGTGGGAAGAAGATGGTAACAGCACAGTCTGACATGCTGGTATAAAATGCTCCTTAAATGTCAACAAAGTGAACACACAGACATACCAGTTGACTGCAGTGAGAATAAAACCCTACTTTCCTACTTACATGGCACCATACTTAATGCAAGCACCACAGAACAGGCCCACGTTTCACAATGATGCAGGGTAATTTATAGTGGATGACATCAGCACTGGATGTTTAAAAGAAGATGTTGGGAAGCCTTCCTGAATGAAATGAATGTGTAGGCATGCACAACTGTCAAAACATTGCTACTGCATGGGATTATACCAATGACTACAGAATACATTGTTATGTTCTTTTGACTAAACAGATACATACACACACACACACACACACACACACACACACACACACACACACACACACACACACACACACACACACACACACACACACACACACACACCAGTTGACGGCAGTGAGATTAGAACCCTTAGCTAACTAAGGACACCAACTAGAGAACTCGGTATTTAACACAAGCATTATGGCACAAGTCTGACTCTTACAACACTGCAGGACAATTAAAGTGGGTGACATCAGCATTAGATATTTGACAGAAAAGGGTGAAAGGCCCATCTGAAATGGATGACTAGTCATGTACAACTGTCAAAATATGAAAGGTCTGCATGTTACCAGATATTTTTTCTGTAGGGTAGTTGATGTAATTGGGAGCAAGTATGGACAGACCAAGTTGCAAGTACGTAGGCTCAGATAACACATGGCTATAGTGTAAATATGTGTTCTTTCTTTAAAAATTGCCTTCCCTTTGTGTTTATTACATGTACTTTCATCAGGTGAAGACTAAATGGGCAGCAAACATGCATAATATATGCTAATGTGCACATTCTATAGCACATGACACAATTCTTTATTGGACACTCACTGTGTTACCTTTGTACAGTGTGATGAAACAGTATTGTGCAGAGGTAACCACACTATTGGGGAGCTGTTCACCATTGCACTGTACTGGTGTGTAATGTGAAAATCTGTGCAAATACAGAAGACAGAATGTGAAGGGCATTATTGTTTTTTTTTTTCACTTATGTGTGTGGTGTGTGATTCTATTTTTTTGATGAGATTAAAAGTGTGCAAATGGGGTAGATAGGAAAGTGGTGAAATGGAGGGTGAGCAGGGGGAAGAACAAAGGGGAAGCAATATAGGAATGTTGTTGTTGTTGTCTTTTGGCTTTTCCTGGTTAGGGGTCGCCACAGCGGAACTCCGGTCCGCTAATGATTGGCAGTAGATTTTCACGGTGCCGTGTTGCCAGCTCGACGCCCAACCTTCAGTTGAGGCACACCCATTCATGCATGTCTTTCAGAACACCACTCGACCTGTGGGGAGAACATGCAAACTCCACACAGAAGGCACTCCCCACACTCCAGCCGAGAATCGAACGGGAGAACCTCTTGCTGTGAGGCAACAATGCTACCGCTGCACCACCGTGGAATACATATGCCGAAAGGAATTAGGAAATAATCATAGCTATTCACTTCATCAACATTGTAAAATGAAAATGGATAGAATATTGGATGAATTTGGACTGTCACCTCAACAAAGATGGGTGACAACAATGAAATTATGTTGTATGGCCACCTGGACCGAATCAAGTGTTTCAAAAAGATGTGTATGAAGTGGAGAGCTACTTATGGGATGATTTTTTTTTTGTGGGGCAGATGCCCATTTTTTTACTGGGCAAGGGATGGAGGTATTTTTGGGTCAGGTAAGTATGTGAGGTAAGGAAGCAAATGCAATCAGGACAAACAAGACAAAACAAGACACAGGGATGTTGAGGGACAATGACAGGTTGTGGGCCACTATGATTGAGGTTAGGGAGACAACAACAGATGCCCATGCCCATAAAACATGGAGATAGTGAGAATCTAGTCATCACCTACATGACTGTCATCACTGTCCCCTTAATCCACTGGCTGTTGGAGTGCTCGATGGCTTCTCCTGAACCATAAAAGAGAGATCCTCTCCATCTGGTGTAGGTGTGCACCAATGATGTTGTGCTTGGCCCTATACACCAAACCTGGCAACTCCTGCTGGGTGACAAAATCCCAACCTCTACCAGTACTCCTGAAAGGTACCACAGCACTAGCTTCTGGGGTAGTGCTACCTGATGTGAAGGGTCCAAGTAGTGCAGAGGCCATGGAGACAGTATTGGCAGGTTGGGTCCCAGATGTGTTGGCCATTGGTGCAGGAGCCAGTGAAGTGGGGTCAGGCTGAGCCACAGGGAATGGCCTACCTCCCTGTGCTGTAAAGCATTTTGTGATTTGTCAGAAATGGATGACACTGGAAATACTTTGACAACACATAGAAAAATAAAAAAGGAGAGATAAAGGTTAGGGTAAGAGAAAAAAAAAAGATATAATTAGTGCCATCATATGTGACATACAATGCATTATCACAATAATAAAGGATTTTATATTTATCTGTACTTTTATATTTAAGTATACTTCTTAACAACTACAAACTCTAAGTGATGATTGCTCAAAGTAATCCTTGTAATGTGCATATATTGCACATATGCTTAGTCAACTTATACAGGCTAAGTTAACAGTAGGGCATTTATGCTACTTCTGTTGAAATTAAATTATGTAATATTTTAAAGGATTTACTTATATTTATTTGTTACTTATGGTATTTGAACTCACAACATCTGACTACAGTATTACACTTTACTCCTATACTTGACGTGTGGTACAAACTAAAGCATGCATGCTTGCTTTTAGTTATGATGTACTGCATGCATACCCCTTACTTCACTCAGTCTCTATAGACACTCAGCATGGACATATCTTTTTGCCATCATATCTTGGTTGGCTGTGGAATAAAGAGAGAACAAGAGAAGAACAATATGCATACCAGTCCTGCCTATATGCAACTTTCTAATATACATTTTTCTTATCAGTATACTTACACAACTGTGGGATGTCAGCAGTCCTGAGATTGTCCAGCTGCTGGTTGAGTGTATACCACTTGCACCTTTTCAGGTTATTAAAATGATGCCTACACTGTTCTCCAGTGCATGCAATGCCAGTTGCACTGGAGACAGCCTTGACCAGACTATTCCATGCCTCAGACATGTGCTGAGAGCTGATACAGTCCCCCTCCAGCAGCCTTCAGCTGTGGCACTTTATAAGGTCTCCAGTGAATATTCTGGGTTCCTCAACACCCCACCTCTGTGCCCTAAATTGGGCACCTTCCATTCTACAATCAGACATATCCACCTTCCATTCTATCACCAAACATGTCAGACCAGGGAAAACAGCAATAATTCAAAGTGATTTCTCACCATTGCATGTTATCATGTTTACTGGCAGTATGCAAACCCAAACAACAATGCCAACCACATTTGTGCAATGTTAAGTAGAGAACATTAGCAGTGCCAAAACAGAGAGAAAAGTGTTTTTTAAAACTGTAAGGTTAATCTGACACTTGGCATTAGTTTGAGGGTTGTTTGCTGCTGTAACTGTTAGGTGATTTAACTTTTCAGACTTGTACTGGGGCCATAAATTCGATAACTTGACGCATTTTTGTCTGGCCTTGCACACTGATAAAATTAATTTTTACAATATATGATTCAAACCTATGCATAAAAGATAAAACATTTTATTCCACAGCAGTGATTTTTCATCCTTGACACAGAAGAAGTTCTTCTCAGACATACCCATAAATTATTTTGAAATACACATGACAGACTTAGGGGTTAACCATGTATGTGTGTGACCTGAGAAGGCCCTGGTTTAAACATCTATGTGTGTATGAATGTTATTGATGTCTGAAAGCCAACCAAGACCAGAGAATGCAATTATAATTATAGAAACATAATAGTCAGTATAATAAAACAATAAAACGGTCACAGAAGCGTACTAACAAAAATCAAATTGTAACACAGAAAGTGTTATATATTTATTAAAGTGTGGTTGTGAATTATATTATGTTGGAGAGACAGGTCTTTCAAAAAACCTGTACAAGAACATGTAATAAATATTGTGAATGTAAAAATGGAAAGCCCTTTAGGGGCTTATTTTAAATTATATCACAACTCTAATCCAAGCTGTTTAAAAGCAACAGTTTTAGAACAAATAAAATTACAATTAGGTGAATTTAGAGAAATTAAGAATAAGTTGCTTATAAAGAGACATTATTTATTTTAAAATATAATACAATGGAACCATTTGGATTGAACAAAGAGTGCAATTGGTGGTTGGTAATTAGATAATTTGAATTGATTAAATGAAGCATTGTAAATCATTTGAATTAATTGAATGAAGTATTGTATATAAATAGAGAATCTGTTTTAATGCTTATTACTCCTTGAAGGCTGTATGTGAAGCCAAAGAGCTAGGTCTATTAAACTAGATCTCTGTAAGTACGCTTCTGTAACTGTTTTATTGTTGTTCTATTTTACTTCTGAAAATTTAGGGTTTTTTTTATAATAGTATACCCTCAGTCGTACAAATGAGTGTATAACCCTTAATAAAATTGGGAGCATGTTGTGACAACCGTGCCCTGGCCCAGCAATCAAGGAGCCTCAATCCTCACCACTAACACCAGGGAGTTTGTCTCCTAGAAGAGAGGAAAGGATAACTAATACACACAGTAAAGTACAATTTCCCATAAGTGCACACAGAGAACACAGTCAGTCTGGGGCTGGTTACTCCCTTGCTCACCAGGTCCCCAATAAGACTCCCCAATGGCACAGCTATAAGGTCCAGGTCTCAGCCTAGCTGGGCAAGCTAAAACCTCCAGTACCCTCTTTGTCCAACCAGTGCTTCATGTCCCTGCCCAAGTAGCTGACACAACACACACACACTTTGAGATAAGTATTTATACAACTTCACAGACATGCCTGGGAAAGGCTGACACAGATTCCCCAGCTGTGCCCCTTTACCCAGACCATACAGCAGTAATCTCTGCCATCACCCAGCTAATAATATCAGCTACTAAAAGCCACTTAAAAGGGTGTCCAATTATTACTGTGCAATATTATTATCCAATGGTAATGTGACTATTCAGTCTAGGCTTATTGGAAGGGCTTAGACAGTAAACTCTATAAATATATCATGTACTCTAAAGCATAATTTATCTCTACATAAACCAGTCACAGATAGAATGTTTTAAAAATATGTAGCAATAAATAACTAAAACACAAGACAAAACTACTACACCACAGAGATATCTAAGAGTTCAGAGATCACACAGAAACTTAAAATAATACAGTTGGACAGGTCTGATTTCAAAGAAAAATACCTAATTAATCTTTACTAGCTTTAACTATGCCTACAAGAAATCACAGTGCTAGAAACATATATGTGAGCTTAGGCAGAGTGCGGAGTTAGATATCCAAGATCAAAATGCTCCAAGTCTCTTGTGAGCAATAGAATTTAAACATTACTAACAAACATGTCTGCAGGTCCCTCCCAAATTTCATCATGTTGACACTTAGGTTTTCCCAGGCAAACAAGCTGCATTATTTAGCAATCTAACACCTGCTCAGAAACTTACAACAATAAAAAGCATTTCACATATACACTCTAGCAGAAACCAGAGCAATAAAGCACCTTCCACATGTAAATTCTGATCATAAACTTTAGCCTTAAAACAATGGGCATGAAACCTTCATCTAGACACACTGGAGCCGAATTCTAACATAAAAGGGTCACAACATGCTTCACTGGGCCAGTAGAGTACAATGTTGTCACATATGTTGCAGTTCCACATTTCACAGTATTCTTTTACACTCAAGAAACATGCCTGCATTTTACATTTATTTACAAATGCCAGAATTATATATCAAATTCTATTTGACTAGGCTGGCAGCCTTCGCCCATCTCTCCTCAATCGTCACACATGTAAAAAAAATTTTCACGTGAATGTTAATATAGAGTACACAAGAACAACGGTAAAAATATTTGTAATTTGCTGTATTAGAAGCCAGGATTGTCCGTATTGCAGCCCTACACTTCTACCTACTACCAAAGGAAGAGCTAAAAAAACAGATGGATATTTTCATATTCAACTTCTGGGTGTTAACCACTGTGCAATGCCACTTGACATGTTTGCATGGTACCCAAAATACTTGATAGAATGTATCCATGTTGAAATTGTCTGCTCCCTGCTTCCTCTCTGCAGGTGTTCTAGATCTGAAATGCTAACCACTGCACACCACCACAAAGTGGGTTTGTGTGATAGAAAGCAAATGATGCAACAATGTATCCTTTTTGAAAATGGGAATATCAGCATCTTGCCTACAGATATTTTGTCTGCTTCATGTGTGTGCCATTAGTCTAGGTTTGCAAATATAACAAGCAAAGCTCAACTTGTCTTATCTTTTGTGAGCAGTGTTTAAGTTTTATCCTTAAAAGACAAATGTGGGACTTGAACTGAGATCTACAGGCAGTGGATACTGTGTGGATCACCATGTTTAGCAGATGTGCTACACACACACTCATGATTCACAGGTGTTGTTTATGTATTGACTATCACAGAAGTACATTACATGACATTTATTGTATGTCTCTGTTTCCTGTGTGTGTGCTAAGCTGTGTGATGCACAAATAGTGATATTAAAAATTAAATAAACAACATTACAGATTAAAGGTTAGCAAAGATTTTTACACAAGTCTAGATTTGAACTGTCATGCCAATGTACCTACAAAACATAGTAAGGGTATCTTATTCTTCTTTGCCACAGAAACAGCTTTGCAGCAAGAATGAAAATCATTATGCGTGCAAGTAAGTCCAAAATCATTCACAGTATTAACCCGACATATGGCACTTGTACACTATCAGTTGTTTGTACAAGTTTTCATGTCAGATGTAGTGCAATGAGTGATCACACAACCATTTATGACTATTGAAAAACCACCGGTATACAACCAGGAACCTGCGAAAGGATCGTAGCTGGAACAGCAACACTTGAATGTACAATTTAATCCACCACAAAATCCACCAGTGAATAAAATGAAGTAACTTCTTTATTGCACAATACACAGAAATAAATGAGAATCAAACACTAGTTTAGCACTTTCATCTGTCATGCGCAGACTTCATGTCTGCGCATGGCAAATGAAAGTGCTAAACTAGTGTTTGATTCTCATTTATTTCTGTGTATCGTGCAATAAAGAAGTCTGCGCATGGCAGATGAAAGCGCTAAACTAGTGTTTGATTCTCATTTATTTCTGTGTATCGTGCAATAAAGAAGTTACTTCATTTTATTCATTGGTGGATTTTGTGGTGGATTAAATTGTACATTCAAGTGTTGCTGTTCCAGCTACGATCCTTTCGCAGGTTCCTGGTCGTGTACCGGTGTTTTTTCATTTGTTCGGTTTGACTGTTACAGTTATTCTCTTGTCATTTATGACTATTGTTTGCAGCAATGAAGCTCTGTCCTGTCTTTGTGTGGTGTTCATTCTTCTCTTATCTGAGCAGTAATCTAAGTCATGCAGTTTGTAAGGCATTTTGTATCATTGCCCTTAAAATGTATGAGAATGCAAAATGGCAATAATATACAGTTTTGAACAAAGGCAGGGGAGTTTGGATATTACTGAACAGAAACTGAGATATGTGTGCTGCTCACTCCCATTTCAAACCTTGATACAATTACTTCTACACTTTGTAAGTGTAACCTAGGTGACACACCCACTGCTGTTAAGGCAGTCTGAACTGCTGTTGTGATTTCCTTTTCCCTACTAGTAATCACTCACAGTTGCAATCCATTAGCATCAAGCACTGAGGGAGTGTCTGCTTCATTGAACCAAACGTTTGGGATTCAACAATTCTAATGAGTTCACATGTCATTTGCATCTTCTCAGCATTCACAATCCAGAGTCTATACTATAAAAAAGTAACCATGTAGCTAAGAAATCTGGAAGTGAAGAGAGCTGTATATGTGAATAACACAAAAGAAGATTGTTATTATTTTGGATTTATTGCACAGAAGACTACTGAACTTGGTAAGGCATGCTTGAAGTTCTTAATTATTATACTGGATTTGCGCATATGTAACTATGAAAAATATTTATATATGTATATATGGGTCTACTTCAGATAGTTGACCATCCATAATGTTGAGATGCATATGGCCAAACTGAAAACATTGTTTCTTCACACCTCCTGCTAATTAAATATACCAACTCCGAGATTGTACTTATATTGAAATGAATGAGAATGTTTCCCTATAGAGATCTCCATGCAAATGATTCAATGTTGTGAAGATTCCGGCCATATGCAGTTTGACGTTATAGCCATTTGATGATCTGAAGGGAACCCAAATATATATATATATATATATATATATATATATATATATATATATATACACACACACACACACACACACACACATATGCATTAGCAAATGAAACTTTTATCTGTATGCACTTCTTAGATATTTACTGATGATATCAGCATTTTTGTCAGGGCATTTTACTTTCTCAGATACACAGCATTATTAACATTCATCACAACTGTTACTGTTACAACTGTTTTTCTTTGCACTCTTCCATGTTATTTCAGTGACATGCAAATGCCCTATATTGTCAATAGCACTGGGTGTTAGCCTTCTTGGATGGCCCAAAGACACCACTAATGGAGTGTTGGGCACATGTAAAGGTGACTGGTAATTGGATAAAAATGACTGTTCCATGGCAACTATGCATACATTTTTGGGGACTGTTTATTGAAAGCACGTATAACAATTGACTGATGTGTTATTCCTCATTTGGTACAAAATGTCATTTGCCTGCTGTTTTGAGGGTGGGGGAGCCAAGTTCTACTTCTGTGTTCCCACAATCAAAAATATTTTACTGAGGTTTTCTTTTCTTTGTTAGTCCTTGTTTTTGGATCAAGCATTGGTTTGTGTGTGACTGTGATATGATGCAACAACATAACCCTTTTTAAATTTGAATAACTAAAGAGCATTTATTTATTTATTTTTTTGATTCTCTGGTGGATAATGTTAAAAAATGAATAATATGTGTTGTATCTAAGCAGGAGTTTTATTTATGTGATATTTATGTGTAGTAACCTTTTTGTGTTTTATGTCATCTAGCACTATGGCAGAAAAGTGTCCAAGTCCCTGCAAACCCCCCCCCCATTCAATGACTCTGAGAATGATATCATTGTCCATGCCTTTCATTAAATGTGTGCCTTTCTGCTTGAGAGAGGACATGGGAATATATCTGGAAGAATGCACATTTGGAAACAGATAGTGAATGACGTCAGGGCATGTGATCAGGTGCATCATAGGGCCACTGATATGATTTCATTGGTCCGAAGCAGAACAGATGCTGTGGCCCATGGACAGCTGGCTGCCAGGAGGAAACCTGTGCACATAGCTCAGGTGAATTAACAATAGACCATGGCATATGTACAGACAATAGACCACACACACACCATACAGCACAGTCATCCAACAGTATAGCAATGTACTGGCAGATATGTCTGGACCACTGGTATATGCATGCCTGGCCATCCTGTGTGTCAGTGTATGAGCATGCCCAGTATGACTATTACGCATGTTGTCGACCGACATTACTGTCATACCATCATGTGTGTGAGCATGCCAAGTATGGTCAACTGTATCGCATGTGTCACATGTCCAGATAGTACTGAATTGCTGACCCCTCCATTCTACACAGACAGGTGTCATGCTGTGTCTGCAGGGTAGCTAATGGTCATGTGGCATTGACAGTTGCTACATGTCTGCATAGCGTGGGGGACATCCAAACACAACCACAGTCCTACACAGCACCGTGGGTGGCGCACATGACTCTCACATGTGTAGGTTTGATGGGGGGCACAGCCAACAGTTGTACACATCTGCCGCTACTGTACTGGTATGCTGAGTACTCCATGTTAGTGTGTGGACCAACCTAAATTGCTGGTTGGAGGGATACCAGTGTATGTCAGTTCCCAGCTTTAAATACCAGCACAGTGGTGTTGGACATCCTAGCTTACACAACCTACATCAAACTGCCTGGCCTGCTGTAGTCTGTGTGTGTCTTAGGGGGTTGGGGTCATTCATTGGGCATATCCATAGGCCATCGTATATCATTTGTCTGTATTGGTCCAGATCTGTCCAGCTGCATGGAACGTGTGTGGGCTGTAGGGACACACATGATGGTCAGCCCATAATCTGCAGTGGGTTAGGACACCCTGTGTACTACAGGCTACCACTGTGACCCCGTATGTGCTACAGAGGTCATGGTGCCACTATGGATGCGTACTGTCTGCTGTCCTAACCTTTGGCCACCACAGTCACTTGTATGCTCACATACATACCATAGCAATGGGTAAATACACATTCTAATACAACTGCCACTTGTTAGGTCAATAGACATACCCTGGGTGTTTTCTGGACTTGAGGACAGTGCTGGAGGGCTGCCTATGTCGGATGCACACAGTGCACCTCCTATACATGGCCGAGCACAGGTAGTGTCATGTTTGAGATCCATTGTACTGTGTGCAGGTCAGAGAGGGGAAATCCGTGGGTACCTACTGTGTCAGTGCATATGCCTTGTGTTGCCTCTTTGCCAAGGGCAGGTCATACTGTGCACGGGCTTTCACCGACTGTCACTTGTATGCTCACATACATACCATAGCAATGGGTAAATACACATTCTAATACAACTGCCACTTGTTAGGTCAATAGACATACCCTGGGTGTGTTCTGGACTTGAGGATGGTGCTGGAGGGCTGCCTTTGTCGGATGCACACAGTGCACCACCTATACATGGCCGAGCACAGATAGTGTCATGTTTGGCATCCATTGTACTGTGTGCGGGTCAGCAAGGGGAAATCCATGGGTACCTACTGTGTCAGTGCATATGCCTTTTGTTGCCTCTTTGCCAAGGGCAGGTCATACTGTGCACGGGCTTTCGCCGACTGTGCCCTGCTCAGGTAGTTCCTTCACCAAGTCACACTGTGCCTGTACAGGCCTTGGCAGTGGTTTTGGGCTATGTGGCCTGCCCCATGCTGTTCCTGCTGCAACTGTTACTGCAGAATAAGATTGTGTAGCATAACAAATACCATAACAACTTGTATGCATGTAGCTTGTGAATACTGCAGAGCTCCAACGGATGTGTCTGGATACCAGAACTGTGAACTAAGCATCCCAAACGCATGCACAAGTATATGTCTTGCCTGTGCATCTGCCTCAGTATGGTGTGAGTGTTCATGTGTGTGTGCATTGCTGATGGGTGTCATCAGCCACAACACCAGTGTTTACCCAGCATCCCCCACTAGGAGACTGTAGGGGATGTCCATATTGGCATTGGTGTGCTACAGCTGTGTCAGAAGCCATATATCAGAATCATCATAGCTTCCAGGGTAGACAGCACACACATGCAATCTCATGCCCTGGCCATCGCATATGGCCTAGCTGTTGGGGGGTATGCCCCTGCAGTGACTGTAGGCCCTACCTCACTCACCGGGTGGTGCTATGATGTGTATGTGTGTGTAGGCTATAGCACCCAGTACCCCAGGGTAGTCATCCATGTGGTTGAACAAATGCATATTGCTGGTCTACTAATCACGTGTGTTGAGGACATGTATGAGCTCACTAGCATGTGTTGACATGGCGTGTGTGAACTGGTGCAATACTCTGGATGCAGATGCCTGTGAGATATCCATGATATCCCCAGTTGTGCTGTGTGAAGTACCTGTGGCTAGTACACCTAGGCCAACACATACCGTGGTATCCACTGTGATGTGTTTCCCTCTGCCTGTTTGATGTGTCAGATGTGGCAGGCACAGGTCAACAAGCTGCTGTAGGAGTTCACTGTCCACCCCATAATGCTCCACCATCCCCAGCCCATGTAGCCCCTGATGTCACCCTGGGTCTATAAAGTCTTATATCACCCCAGTAAGGGTTGTTCGGCAGCATACACATCCTCACTGCCCCAGCCTCCTGCACATGTTGGTATATGTTGCCTGCTGCAGCCCGTCTCATTTGGTTAGACTTTGTCGTGAAATGTCCTCGCAGGTATACACCGGTAGTGTAGAGTGAGGACGAAACCTGTGTGTATGCTGCTTGCTCGCATTACCGTACTGTTCATGTGCAGGCTGGCCATGTCATCTGATGATTGTGTTGATCAACACCTGTTTTTGCAGCCTGTACACCTGGACTACCCCACCACTGCTGTCATCCCTCCCAATCTCACCAGGCAGGTATAGACACACGCCTAGCTTAGGTGTGCTAGGGCAGGAGCACTCCCAAGGCACAGTTCTGTAATGTACTTACAGTATGCCTGACCCCCCCCCTCCCATGCTGTAAACTATATTCGAGACCTACACCCAGCTGACTACACACATACACTCCAGGGACCAGCATCACACCCTGGTGATAAATGGGATACACTATTGTCAACCTCATCTGCATAGTATAGTCTTCTAATGAACAGTTATATGACCCATACCGAACCTCCAAATTAATAACCACTGCTCAGTGTCGCTCAGATCCATACACAACTGGCAACAGGTGCCTTACTATCACCATATTCGATGTCCCATGGTCTTCCCAGCAACAAAATAACCGGTGTCTATACGATTACAACCCGTGACCCTGCACACTACAGACGATGTGCATTTTCACCACAACATGGCAGATATACATAGATCCCAGGTTATCACGTACAGATCATCCAGCACAAACATTCAATAGTGCTGATGTCCCCAGACATACATGTTCACATCTATGTCCACCTGTATATCTACATATATCATATATATTATTTGAATACATATATATATATATATATATATATATATATATATATATATATACATATACATACACACATATACATGTACACACATATGTAGATATGGCATTTATATCACAACAGCAGACCACATGACAGCAATGCATTAGACAGGAATGAAAAGGAAACTACATGTGCCACCTGCATCATGTAGTGTTGTTACTATCAAGGCACGTGTGTTTTGTTGCGTCACACGGGTCAGACCGTATCAAGGGTAAGAGTAGGGCTGCTGACAGTTACTCACCACACCTATTGGCAAATGTATGTGTTAACAACCCAGGGTCTTGTCAGAATATGCTGGCTGTGGACACTATATAGGTCAGCAACAAAACACACTGAACACATCCAGCAGCTAACCACCCACAGATACAAACACATACGGTATAACTGCCAAACACACACACCTGCCATGCTTTGGAATCGAGCACCTACCTGTCTAGTCTACCACACTACAGCATTATACAGTAACAGAATGCGCTACTAAGTTCCAGCATCACAGCACTTCCACAGGCATACATCTAGGTGTATGACATCATCCACAAACACAAAGATGCCGATAGGGAATGTATGGGGAGTGAGAAGTCTAAAAGCATTATTCTGTCCCCAGGCAGCTGGAAACACACACACAGACACACACTTGGCAGGGCGTCGATCATACACCTAACTATCTTATCACTCTACAGCCTTACACAGTTACTGAATGCACTTCTGAGATTACTGGAGCACAGCACTACGAGGCATACTTCTAGGTGGATGACATCATCCGCAAAGGCAAAGACGCCCATAGGGAATGTATGGGGAGTGAGCATTCTAAAAGCATCACTCTGTCCCCAGGCAGTTGGAAACACATACACACACAGACACTTGGCAGGGCTGGGAGTTGAACATACACCTAACTACCTTACCACACTACAACATTACACAGTTACAGAATGCGCTATCGAGATTACTGGAATACAGCACTCCCAGAGGCATACTTCTCAGTGGATGACATCATCCACAAAGGCAAAGACGCCGATAGGGAATGTATGGGGAGTGAGCTGTCTAAAAGCATTACTTTGTCCCTAGGCAGCTGGAAATACACAGACACACACTTGGCAGGGCTGGGAGTCGAACATACACCTACCTACCTTATCACACTACAGCATTACGCAGTTACAAAACATGCTACTGAGATTATTGGAATACACCACTCCCAGAGGCATACTTCTAGGTGGATAACATCATCCGCAAAGGCAAAGACGCCGATAGGGAATGTATGGGGAGTGAGCTGTCTAAAAGCATTGTCCCCAGGCAGCTGGAAACACACACACACTTGGCAGGGCTGGGAGTCGAACATACACCTAACTACCTTTATACACTACAGCATTACGCAGTTGCAGATCGCGCTACTGAGATTACTGGAACACAGCACTCCCAGAGGCATACTTCTAGGTGGATGACATCATCCGCAAAGGCAAAGACGCCGATAGGGAATGTATAGAGAGTGAGCAGTCAAAAAGCATATTACTGTCCCAAAGTAGACATAGACAAACACACGGCAGTGGTGTGAGCGGGACAACTGCCTATCTACGTTGCACTATTGCAACACTACATAGATACAAGACGCACCACAGACTGTACACCCTTCAAGACAGTCAACTAGTGTGTTCAATGTAGGAATCCATCCTGACGTGGGGTATGGACATCTGTTGCCTGGATGACCACCATCGCTATACAGGATGTCAATGGCCATGCCCATACACAGAGGCACATCACCGAAACAAGGTGTCACTGAGCATGCTCACACACACAGTATCATACATCCATTTGGAATGTACTGTGTGTCCATCTATACAACGGCGTACTGGGCATGCTCGCACACTTAGTAGATGCGAAGGGCTGTCTTACATGCACACGGATTCTAAACATGGAAGGGCACAGTTTGGAATGTACTGTGTGTCCATCTACGCAATGGCATACTGGGCATGCTCACACACTTAGTAGTAGCAAGGGGCTGTCTTGCATGCACACGGATTCTAAACACAGAAGGGCACAGTTTGGAATATATTGTGTGTCCATCTACACAACGGCGTACTGGGCATGCTCACACACTTAGTAGTAGCAAAGGGCTGTCTTGCATGCACACAGATTCTAAACACGGAAGGGCACAGTATGGTGCTACTGTCCCTACGTACATGAAGGCCACTCACATGTACTGACCAGTGCACACTCAGGAGCCATCACAGATGTCTCAGGTGCAGATCAAAGAGGTAAATGCCGCATTCTACTATGTAGCCCTCAGACATCACCATGTCCTTGGACCAGCAACACACATCCATACATTACCACAACACCATGTGAATCATGACCAGTGGACTGTACATAGGTCTACAGCAACTGTGCAGACTACACATGTACTGACAGGGTTCCATCATGTGTTTTGCAATGTAATGATACCACTGTTCATAACCAGGTTGTCTCTACACATAACAGGGGCCCTGGGTCTTACACAGCTGTAACAGATGACCATCGCTGTACACCAAAGAACACACATGTTTGGATACGACATACATGTAATCCCAGTGGATATGTTCATGGTCCACGCACACAACACATATGTACATAGTATAGCTTTTGCTGTCCTCCGTGCAGACAAGTGGTCACAGCAATCACACGCATGCACATACTAGGTAGGTCCATGGCTGTTGAATGCTAACAGTACATAAGGTAGCAATGTTGACCGAGGTAACATTCCCTCTGTACTAGTTACACATGACAACTATCATATCATACAACAGTCCATGTGTTATGTATGTCATCACACACATCCACCAATTGCAATGCATACAAACATGGCTACATGACAGGCATGTAGGACCAACACACATGTACATGTAGTGGTGTGCATGCAGCTACCATGCATGTGCAGTAGCTGATGTATGTAATTCATCTGTGCCTAACTACAACATGCAGTTGCAATGCAGCCCCATCAGTGACATCTGTATATGGTAAAATACTGACAGTACGGTAGGATGTACATCAGGTATGGATGGATGTGCGTACATAAAGTGGTGATCCACCTTTGCAAATGGATGTTTGCCGAAGACGGCTCACATTTGTGTCACAAGCCATCCTACCATTACATGTGCAAACAGTACGCTATGTTACTGTTACTTGACTGTGAAGACATACAACCTACACAGCGGTCAGAGTGTTACTGACTGTAAGTCACTTGACACCTGTAACACTCACATCCTCCCGTGTGCATATAGCAGCACAATTGCCGAAGGTAGCGTCGGTACACATAATGCGGCCAATACTGCTGCATGTCTGTCAGATGTATCATCATATAGCAGGTGTATCATTCACAGTACTGCCATGTGTGTTTGCTTGTGTGACCATATATGCCACATATCGTGTGGAATACATCCCAATTGTTACACACCCCTGTACACTGTTGTAGAGTTCTGTACATACTGCAGTGTGGAAAGCATGATGTAGGCTGGGGTGGTGTGTGTATCACACACATGTCAGCTATCTGTATGTGAATGACATGTGTGGACTCCACAGTGTGTGTGTGTGTGTGTGTGTGTGTGTGTGTGTGTGTGTGTGTGTGTGTGTATGTATGTATGGCTGTCTGGTGCATGGAGTGAGGGTGTATGCTACCATACAGACCAGACAGGATCCCTAACCCCTCATGGTGATGCAGTCTACTACCCTGTTGATGCCATCGGTCTCAGCCTTACTGGTTACCTGTACATGTTCATACTCTGTGTCACATTGTGTGGGTGCACAGTACTGTGAGGGTGATTGCCACATAGGCAGAGGTCCTCACCTCAGCACTATCGAGTGTGAGTTATAGTGTTGTTGACCCCGTGAGTGTGGGCATGTTACTGTGTGTTTCAGTGTATGTCTGTGTGTGTTCTCATCCTGTAATGTGACAGGGTATTACTGCTACACAGTGAGGCCTCATGCTATCAAGTGGCCTCTAATGTTATCAGCGGCCAGACCGCTGTGTAAACCCCCTGCACCATGTCAACATACCTGTGACGTGACCTGGTATGGATGTCACGTCTCTAGCCACTGTAGCCTATTAAACAGCCCACATGCTTCTGGATCAGTAGATGTGTGGACATCTGTGGAATGGTAGCCTTTCTAACAGTGAGGTTGAGGCTACATATAGCATGCTGGTATTGCCATACATGCCTGTGAGTACTCCACATTTACACATGTGAAACTGCAAACACTGCTACTTATTGGCACATGCAAGTAGACCTTAAGGGGGGAAGGAGGGCATCATTACTGACATGCTGTTACTGTTGTTACCAAGACACATACTGTGAACATACAACAATGCACTCCAACTGCAAACACTGTAATGTAATGGCACATGCAATTGGACCTTAAGGAGGGAACCAGGGCATAATTACCAACATGCTGTTACCATTGTTACCAAGACACATACTGTGAACAAATAACAATGCATTATAAACCTTACTACATGGTATGTCTGGTGCATGTCAACAGTACACAACTAATGTCATATACACTTATCTCACTATTCTGTTCACCCTGTGCATCAAACCATATGAGCATGTCCCTGCACCAATGGTGTGGATGACAGGGATGTGGCACAGACATCATCATATGCACAAGGTGATAATGTTTGCCAGGGGCATAGGCTTCACCACTGGATGACATCATGTGTGTGGGTAAGGTCCGGTGATCTGATTGGACATGTGTGGTCGATATGCATGTGGGTGTTGCGATGCCTACAGATGTTTCTGCTGTGTGCGTGTATGTGTGCACAAAGTTCTGCCTTTTGTCAGGCCTACACAGGGGTATTATTGACAGCTCCAGATTGTACAGACCAGGATGTACAGCTCACTGTGTCCGGCCATGGCCACATGACCTGTGCCTGCCAGGGTTTGCACGGGCACTACCAGGCGAAGGTACAGATTGGCTACTGTCCGATGACACTTGTCCACTGGAACCGTGTCCCCGCTGGGAACGTCCAGGGCCATGTCCCCATGGCTTGATGTGTCCTGGTGTGGACAGTGCAGCACTAGCTGCACTGCTACTGCTGCCAGCACTATGGGAGTGGGCATGTGAGGTGGCTCATTCATGTTGGCCTGCACTAGGTGGTGTAGCTGGCCTATGTCCACGTGGCCTACTCCTCACTCCTACCAGATGTTCCTGCACAGACAGCTCACGCTCGTGGATTGCCAAGCCTTGGTCAAGGATTCCAACCATGTCACCCAATCACCTGTCCAGAACATCAGCAATCTGCTGTTGAGCATTTGCCAATGCCTGGATGTTGTCATTTAGAGTACGGATAGCAGCCCTCTGAAGCCTCCGCCGTTCACTGTTATGCTGTTCAGCACGTGCCTGTGCCGCCATTACAGTCTGGAACATGCGTCTGGTGACACCAGCTGCTGCGCTCTGTCCTGCAGGTGCATGTCTGCTGGAGGTCCTCCTACGAGCAGCACTGGCCACATGCCTGTGTGGCACATCTGCAGTCATTACACTGACACCAGTGTGGAGACACACCTTCAGTAGCCACCACAAGTTCCTGTTCCGAGCTAACACATGCTGACTGTCATTCCTCTATGGCCACTGGTGATGGGGTATGTGCTGGCATGAGAACTGTGCACGGGGAAGAGGGGGGCATAGCTGGGATGGCAACCAATGGCACAGATTCAACCCCTGACAACCCTGCCTGTACCTCATGCATATGTTCATCACTGCTAGTATCTGTGGGGACACTAACATCAGATGGACTGCAGGAGGGTAATGCACCTACATCACCTGTGAATGCAAAGAAAGACTCTACATTACAATAGACACACAGACACACCATGCATGTGATTTGACAGATGGCATGCAGCATGCATGTGATACAGCAGACGGCATGCAGCTCAGACATTAACAGTGGTAGTTACCATACCTCCCTGGGTTGCACACTACAGCAAGCAGGTGTCATATCAGTAGCCATGTAGTTCACACAAATCATTATAGTAAGCATGCATCCCTGTGATACACCATGTGGACCAGCACAGGTTAACAGTACACATGGCTGAAGTGACCTTGACATGTAATCTGCTGATGTGTGCATTGACATGCATACATGTCTGGCACAATGGTGTCCTGACACATGTACAGTGTTGTAATGGGTATCACATTGCAGTGTTGTCTGTATGCCCTACAGATAGAATGCACTTTTAGCAAATGTGCATGAGCATTGAAGGGTAGTGTGAGGCATCTACATTGCTATACAGTGTGAAGTACAGACACTGTGCCATTGCATGGCATCATGAGGAGTCTATAGTGCTATACATTGTGTAATACGCACACAGTGCATAGCCATAACTGCATGCATACACATTACATAACTGTGGATTGTGACCCACGTCACTGAGGTGTATACACACCAAACCATGCTGTGTCATGTGACAGGTCACTGGAAGACCTACGGATGATACCCCTGCACAACTACTACAAAGTCTTAGCTGCCTGGCAACCATGTCCACACATGGCAGACTTGTCAATACACCATGTCCCACATGACATTAATGTACTACACACATGACTTGCATGGCTGACAGTGATGTCCTACAGCAGCAAGGGAAATGTACGGTATCTGTGGCCTGATGTGGTGTCAATGTCTGTGGAAGCTGTACAGGTGACTACTGTCATGCTATGACACAGTCGTGATGTTCAACACATCTTATATGGTCAAATTAAGTGACACCTCCACTAGCTGTGCACAGGCGTTTAGGATGTCCAGTGTTCCACATCAACTATATAATCAGTCAACTAAGGCTATAGTTGGACCATGTGTGGACAATGTGCAACAGGGTGTATACACATCACAACTACTGTGTGGCTACATGTCTCTGGCCATCCTCCATGGCCATGTGTGAACATGTGTTGGCCAAATGTTTGTGATTTCCATCTATCTCACATGTCTGTGTTGTCCCATATGACATACACCCATAGGTGTCAGATATGTCACTGTCCACAGGGCTATGCAGACAACGGGTTGTATGTTTTGTATGTAGGGTATGTACTATGGCATAGTGAGACAATATTGCAGTCGGAACACTACATGTCTGGGACATGTCAGGTGGCACATCAAAATGTGTGCACCCATTGCAGGGGCATATTACACAATGGTGACTCCTGTGGGCTGCCCATATCCCAGCTCACTGCGTGGTACTGTTTGCGTACCACACATGTGTTGTTCCAATGTATAGCACATATGCCTACTTTGAACACCTCTGCCATTGTATGCACAGCTGTCCACACATCTAGCAATGATAGGTACTATGGTTTCATGCCAGTGTTTCATTTAGTTTGTATATATTGCACATGGGTAGCAAGTGTGAATGATGACAGATGTGACCTGTATATCGTGACTGGACCATACATTATGTGTACATGTGTTAACTGGCCACATGGCATATAGATATATGCATTAACATGCCTGATATTGATACTGATAACTGTCTCACCTGCAACGTACTGATGCCTGTGCGGCACGCCAGAGGTACCTGTATAGGGGTGACACAGCAGTTTGAACATTATCCATGACTGTATGACAGCCACAGGGTGCACTGTGCATGTTAACACATTCGCCTGTACAATAGCATATAGTATGCACATGTGTGCATACACAGGGTAGCATACTGTAGTATGCGGCATGTGTGTAAACATACCTTGCATATAATGTTACATTACATTTTGTACAGTGACACATGCAACTAAATGGGATATAATAGTCATATGTGCAGTAGTGACTTACCAGGCAACTCCAGGCTCATTCGTTGGGAGACACCCACCTCCATGATGGCAGCTAGTGTTTGTGGATGCTGTTCTGAGGGTGTCCCCAGGCTAGCCAGTAGCTCCTCGGCGTGTGTGAGTAGGGGCTGGATTGGTGGGCCACCACCTGTTCCACCGTGTTCCATGGTAATTGCATTGGCACGCTGTTTCGCATGTTGTATCAGGTCCGTGCAGTGTCTGCACACCTGCTGATAGGTGCGGTTATTGCCACCCACATCATTAACCCTCCTGCAAAGGTCCTACCACAGGTCGACATGCTGCTGGGCAAGCTGTGGCACATGGCTGAACAACACCTCGTAGTTCTCATGGAGGTACGGGATGAGAACATCACCCTCCTGGTGGCTATACGCTGGCAGGCGTGAATGAGGAATTATCTGGAAGACATAATGATGGAGACAGGTCACAGTATCACAGAGATGTACAGAGATACAGCTGCACATACATTTGTATTAAATCTAGTACATATGAACAGTTATCTTTGCAAATTGTCATGACACTGACACAAATGCCATGTTTGTGTCACACACATGTAACGCCCGTTATGCATTGGATATCATCACCATATATGTGTGTCACCTCATTACATTGTTCATACTCCATGTGAATGCTGTCTTGATGTGGGCATGTCTGTTTGCCTGTACTGGTGTTCTTACCTATCAGCACATGCCTGGATGTGTCCACAGTAATGCTGTTGGCCTTGATGCTGTGTATATGTCACGTATCAACACATACACTGCCTTAATGGACATGAGCAGTGACAATGCACACATACACACAGAAACCTTTACATGCATGTGTTTTGCCATATACATCTATACGGCACTGTACAGCAGTTCAACATCCTGCCACGTATCACCTGTGTTGCACATGTGATAGACATGGGACAATGGCTAGCCGGACATCATTCGCAGGGATGGTTATCAACTATGGCATATACGGGCAAGGTTTTCTAGCTGTATCCAACAGCCATTTTGCCACCGCAAGGTGCATCAGTGCCACATTACTGATCCAGACAGTTAATACTACATCTACCATGTGGTCATCACACCATGTATGACAGAGATGACATGTGCAGTTTTGATGGACAGGGTTGCATGGTATGGCAGAAGTATGTAACATGTATGGCACAGGGATCTGTCCAGCATGTGGCGATCCTTGTTGTAGGACGGTGGCTGTCCATGAAGTGTGTCTTTCAGATCAGGATATGTATGTGTAGCATGTCCCAACATCACAGTGTAGCACATGTCTTTATGCAAGGTAGCCAGCATGCTGCATAGTGGAGGTGAGGATTGTGAAGGCTGGTATCACCCATCCACGCATGGCCAATACCCCTTAAAGGTGATATGTGATCCGATATTGGTCACTCGAGTGCTGAGTATGCCTGTGCAATGATCTCTATGCTCATGGATGGCACCCTGTCATGACATGGGTGCCTCGTATGACTACCTAATAGGCCTGGAGATGTCACCAACTCAGTGAGGTGAACTGCACAGCACCATCCCTTACACAGTGTCCATAATGTTGACCGCTACCTAGGTGGTAGTTAATGGGTACAGGGTTATTCACCTAGCAGTGACAATGCTATTATCAGCTGTCAGATTGTCCACATATGTCACACACCTCACCCACAAAGCCCATTCTGTATGTTGTCCACAACACTGAGACAGCTATTGCTCCTAGGTCATGGACATTCACATCCTTACATACACAGATGCCTCCCATTTGTATGTGTGGTATGGGCTACACTGAGTGGGGGAGTACACAACATTAACCCTGTTTTACAGTAGCTGCCACTGGTGTGATATGCACATGTCACTCAGACACCTTTTCTAGTGTTGCTTCTGTCAACAGGCCACTGGTAGAACACTCCTGTGACAAACGAAGGTAAATCTAGTATACTCAGTGTAGCTGGAACACGGTATGGATGATGATGTCCTATGACCTGTCACAGGTATGATATGCAGTGTGAAATCATCCATACTGTCATCTACTTCTGTACTGCTAACATCTACATTGATAAAGGTTCATAGACTTGCAGACCATACTCAGCAGGGTAATAGTGCAGTGCCTCCAATTATGACTGTTGTCTCCACTTGTGGGTTGCAGTGGGTTGATATTATCCAACACCTTATCTGTATTGCATATTCATGCTCAGCACTTGTTCAGAACATGTGAGCACTTTATGAGCTACTGATTACTATAGCACCCATTCCAACTCATGTCTTACAAGTACACTGTCTGTCCTTACATTTCCAGCTTGCTTACAGTACAATAGCTGTTGTACACACGTAACTCACATATCTTGTGAGACATGGCTGAATATACAGGCATGTCCAAGTGTCACGTACCAGTGCTATTGCCTGTCTATATGATGAATATCATAAACATGTGGCAATAGAGCAATTATATCATGTGCACAGTCAATGCTTACCTCCCAACATACAACACTACAGCATGTGGGAGATGCACAAATGTGGCCATGCTGGGGGTAATGCTCTCACCAACCCAGACTGGACCTGCCATTCATGTGGAGACGTTCAACATTTGCAATACACCCCACTCATCACATAGTCTCACTAGATCTCCACCACCACAGGCCACACATAGTATGAGTACGACATTTGCAGAACCTCTCCATACTCTGTGTAGGCACCAGAGGCAGCCCCCATTACCAAACACAACAACAATTACTTATAGCCCACAGACTCATGTGTGCCCATCAATTACAGCCAATAGGGTGTTATAACATACCCAACACACTGGTCATAGGTGACTCTGTAGGCGGTCACACTGATACACCAGGGATCACTGCAGTGGCTGTACTGTACACAGGTGCAGGTAACACATGGCTCTGCTGTTCACAGACAGGACAGTACCCTAGAGAGGTGCCGCCGGTGTAAACACTGTAGTTGGGCTTACACATAGACTTGACAGACAGCATAGTACCTCACTATGTACCTGTGAAGCTATTACATGTCCTTTGTGCATAGTTAATTGAGTTGCTCTTCCATTTTGATTAGCTATCATGCTGTTACAGTGTCCCGTGACTACAAGCCATATGTATCCTGTTATTGTGTATCGTACATGCCAATTGATGATACCTTTTGTTTGCATGATATAACAGTTGTGCTTTGTAGAATATCTGACATATCTACCTACAATACTGTACATTACACATATTTTACGCATTATCCCATAATGCAAAGCATACTTGCACAGCAGGACCACCTTAGGCATGTTATTGTCATTATATGCCCATACACATGCCTACTGTGATGGTATATCAACATATACTATCCCTCGCTATGGCACATACTTGCTCGACATACCCTACCACTGATGGAGGGTGGTGTGGAATTGTTCCGTTTAAAGCCCTCATGTAACATCCCTTGTGGTGTATGTGATGTTTACCTTGTGGCCCACAGCAGGACACACAATTTCTACAAGCATTGCTATGCTCAACAAGACATCACTACAGAATACCTTTTCCCACTTTATGCATTGCATACACTTTTAATTAATACAAAACAGGCTCTATGTACACTAACATACTGAGTGTTCTACATAACTTGTCAGCGTTCCGAATCTCCATAAATATCTCTCTTACACCTTTACTGTTTAAATGGTTCTATGGTATGAGCATGCGGTTTGAATGTATGGCAAGTCATCCTTATATACGTCGATACCTGTAACATGTGGTTTCCTGCTGCCAATTGGTGTTACTGAGTAAATTATTACATGCACGTCAGCTGTGCAGCTACTCCATTCGCCAATTACGCGGCAACAGTATAATTTAATTCTCCACGTGGGCATTGCCCTTTTGCCCTACCTTCGGGGAGACCGCCTGTATGTGTTTTGTTGTGAGGAATTGCAACTGATATTTGTAGAGACACTGATATTTTAAATTCATGTCCCCCGTGGATTGTGTGTGACGGCTAGAGTATGTGGTACTACATGTGAGTGTACCTGTCATCTCAACCATCTGATAAGGGACTATTGCAAACAAATCCTGTAACATCGCCGTCTGTTCCATTATACAACAGCTACGATTTCACATGGCACCTTTACAAATGTGTCTCTCACAAGGTATGTTAACGGTTCTGCAGATGTAATTGAGTGAGTGAATGTTTGTGATGTTATTACAGTCTGTATTGCAATTGTTTCGGGAGTGGGGGAGATGTAGGTGGGTGTATATAGCATATACAGGTTTGTGGGGACTGCATTCCTACATATTCCATATATGAGTGTGGGCTCCTTCCCTAATAGAAGACCTATCACTTAGTAGACTGAACTATGGTTGTTACGGGCTTATACAATGAGCCATTGTTAATTGGTTTCTATATAGTATGCAGGTGAGGTTGATACTTCCATACCTCCAGAAATACAGCGATATGTAAAGGAATGTTACTAAATGACAGCTGCCTCATGTATTTCTGTCACAGATATTTGCACTCATTGCAGTTGAATTGGTGACTGAGCCTCTTTGGCATGGGTTGCCTCCTTTTCAAATGGCCATAGTGGGACATTTGCAGGACACACATCGGTGTTTACAGGCTGACACATACCCACGGTCAGTACACAGGATAGAACATACTTTTATCCTGAATACATACTTATTCTTGAAGCACTTTAGCTACTTATCATGTTTCATGTAACGTTTACGTTTTGTAGATACAGGCATAACTATTTAATGCAACTGTTACATAATATATGGGACATAATTATGTCCTACAATCTCGGACATTTGCCCTTTTTAATATTTTTTTGTCAGGACACAACTGCCCAGGGAGGGGCTGTCCCTGTTAAAGTGGGACAGGTGGTATCATATGCCTACGGTCAACTATGACCGCACCTACCGTACTGCTCTACCTCTGAGTTGGCACTAACAGACACACGATGCAAACACACCCACACACATTACAGTCCTACGGAAATGCACACGGCACCCTCAACACACACATACACAGACTACAGCAATCACAAACATAGTTGAACACAGTACCCACGTGGACCGCAACAACGGCAGCAATAACTAAATGTCCCTTAATATCATGATAATATTACATGCGGTTCCAGTGTTCTGGTACTGTGTTCTTTTGGTCTTTAAGCCTCGTGATAATGCGTGTCGGTATGTGACACATTTCATAGCTGCCAGTATCCTATTTATTTCTACCTCCATGGTTGTGTACATGTCGTTGACCTAGCTATATATTTGCAGAGATAGGTGAATCCGTATATATCAACATATATCTCTCTATCTCCCTTTTTATCTCTATTATACATATGTGTATATATATATATATATATATATATATATATAGATATGTGAGAGAGAGTGAGAGGGAGAATACACCTTTCATTGTGTACATGTCGGTGTACACTGTTTCCTGGACTCCGCACGTTTGTGTTTGAACATGTCACATTACACACCTGGCGTTGGTACATCTTGGGTAGCTTAGTATTAGGTGGTTGTGTACATGATTGCCTGTTCTACTCCTGGCAGTGGTCATTTTACCCTTCAGAGCAGGCACTATTAGTACAGGGGTGAATAATGCTAGTTTCACCTGTTCTGGACATCATTGACCATGCTCTGAGTGATATTCAGCAAAGCTTAGCCCTGTTTCACGCATATCCGTATGGTCATGTTTAAACGACGCTTACCAGCACTGGCAATGCATATTCCCGCTAACATGTGCAAAACCTGATCTGATGACCTGCATCCACCATCCATTAATCTTGCTTTTGGGATTATGTAATGTCCCTTGCAGGACGTGGTACCGGGAACATGCACGACAGTCAGTGCATTTACCACTTGGGCATCTAGGATTTGTACACGTGTTATGGCATTTTGTATGTGGACTGTACTATGGCTGTTACTCCATACTGCAATGAAATGGGTAACTCAGTTAGTTTACATATGGATGAGACCTATTAATGGTATGTCCAAGTGATGTTTAATGGATGTGCCCCAGCATTGGGAATGTATGTCACAGTGAGCCACACACTATAATGTGCTACACCTTCACACAACCATAGGGGGAGCATGCTGGGGTGACAGATACCTGTCATGGGTACAGCCCATGCTTTGCCACTACATCCATGATTACATTGTTTGGAGCCCCTCATTTACACACCAAGGAATCCATGCAGAATGTGTGGGGAACAGTGATTACACACATGGATCCCACAATTGGCTCTGCTCCACTGAGGGTCAGATGGTTACTTGATGTGGTGGTGACAGCTGACACTGTTTGCCTAGATTGATGAATGGCCTCTGACAATCGAGCGTGTATCTACCGATGTACCTAGGAACCTATACATACAGTACCAACATATGCTGATAGGTGCGTGTACTGTTCAGGTGTTGACATTCCTTGTCCCAATAGCTGTTGTGTGTGCAATGGTTGAGGGCTGCCTATGTAGGATTCACACAGTAGGCCACTTATACATTACAATTTACAGGTGGTCGTGTGTGTGTGCCATCCATTTTACTGTGTATACAGGTGGAGAGGTGTGTCAGTCCGTAGGGGCCTACACTGTCAGAGTATGTGCTATACGTTCCCTCTTTGCCAAGGTGTAGGCAAATTGGGCATGCCTCTGTCTGCCTACTGGGGCTGGCACAGGGTGTTCGTGGCCTGAATCCCTCTGTGCCTGTGATGGACTTGGCAATTACGGTGGGCTGTGAGGGCCTTTACCATTATGTCCCTGCTGCATCTGTTTCCGCAGGATCATATTATGTAGCATGGCTCATACTATGAAAATGTGGGCACATGTGCCTGGAGAGTACTGCAAGGCTCCACCAGATATGTCCAAGCAACGGAACCGTGATTTCAGCATCCTGAACACACACTCTATGATGATTCTGGTTTGTGCGTGTGCCTCATTATGGCGTTCTTGCATGGTTGTGTTTGCATTTCTGATGGGAGATCATCCACAGCTCCAGTGCATAGCCAGCATCCCCCACAAGGTGGCCATGTGGGATGTCCCCCCTGACAAATACCTGATACAGCTGTGAGGCATGCCAGATGTGGGAGTCATGGTAGCTTCCAGGGCTGCCAGCACACACATCCATGATAATGCCCTGGACATTGCACACGACCTGGCAGTTGATGGAGTGGTATCCCTTGCGGTTTATGTAGCGCCTACCATGCTCACCAGGTGGTGACCTGATATGTATGCGCGTGCAGTCTATCGCACCCAGTAACTCCGAGTAGTGTGCCACATGGTGGAAGAGACGTATATTGCTGGCCAACTCCTCCTGAGTTCGGGGGAAGTATATATGCTCATTGGCATGTGGTAACATGGCATCCAGGAACTGGTGTAGTACCCTGGATGCTGATGCCTGTGAGATCCCCATTATATCTCCAGTTGGCCTTTGAAAGGTACCTGTGGCTAGTATTCGCAAGCTTACACATACCTTCGTGTCCACTGGGATAGGTTCCCCTCTGTTGTTTCTGGATCTCAGGAGTGGCTGGCACAGCTCAACTATTTGCTGTACGATGTCCCTGTCCACCCTGTAATGCTCTACTATCTCCAGATCATGTAGCCCCTGGTAGGTTATCCTTGGTCTGAACACTCTTCTCCTCCTCCGGGGCCTGCTGTGGTTGTCGGCATCATCCAACACAACACCTTCAGTCACTAACACATGGTGATGAATCACAGCTATGGCAGCTCCCAACATGTACATTGTAAAAGTTCCTCATATGTTTACACCTATGATGCAGTGTTTGGGAATACACAGGTGTGTGTGAGGTGCTTTCACACTTTATACTATTGTGTTGTGAACACTGATGATGTCATAGGGTGTGTACGTATGATTGTAGCTACAGGGTATCTTATGTGTTTTACGATAGGAACTACTATTGTGGTGCCTTTGGTGTTGAATTACATTTGGCTGCCGTGGATTACCTCTTGCCCTTCCCTTTACATTTCTTCACGTTTCATCTCCCATTTTCTGGCATGCATACAGCAGCCTGCTTTCATTTGTACTTTCCTAAACCTGGCTTATCTTGCGTAATGTGTTCTATGGCCAGTCTACTGCAGGTTTGCTTTGCTCTGCTATGACAGTTCTCTTTTCTTTGCAATCCGACACCTCCCCTATCCTGTTTTGCAGCTTTATGCGAGCAGACCTGTCAGCTGCCATCGATTGCCCGCTGTGAGTTAATAGGTGTTAATTGCTCAGTAGTACTCCAATTACCCTACTGCGGCATTTCCTTATTTTCTTCCCCTGACCTTTCTGTTTGAGCTATGGTGCGCAGTGCATGCTTCCGCTTACTGGGTTTCTGGCATGTTTTCATCACCGTACACATGCGCTTTCGGGCACCATATGTGCTCTCAGCTAAACGATGCTATACATACCTCCCCACCCCTGTTCTGCGGCTTTGCTTAACAATGGCCAGGCTGGATTTGCATTGCTCCAATGTGCTTACAGCTACGGTGGCACACCCCACTGCTGATGTCATATATACCTCTAAACCACTCCTCGGTGTTGTAGCGCTGCACCGTATGGTACATCCTTAGTCCGGCCGGACGTTAGCGATTCACTATTACCTGCCTCATTTGCATGGCATTGACTACTAATTCCTAGTTACCACGCCCAACACTGTCACAGACCCTTAGCAACCCTTGCAGCTTGGTTGTGGTGTACCATGCATACCATTGAGTATTATGGTGAAATCATGATTTGTATTACATTGCGATTTTATGACATTTATATATATTTTCTTTGTGTTCCCGTTTGCGCACACATGCCCTGCGGTTGTACTTTGCGTTACTGTGGACATGACATTAAATGTTTTTTAGGTGTTGTGCATCTTTTTTATGCCATTGGCTGTATATTTGGCCATTGGCATATGTTAACTTTGTAATACGTGAGTCTGGTCCGCTTTCTTAGCTCCGATGTTCTGTTTGGAAAAACGTAAACCGTGTTTTTTGGTTTACATTTCTGTGGGCTTACGCTATGCCTGCACCACTTCATGAATCACTATGCACCTTCATTTGCATGGTGCGGCACTGCACATGGGGTGATTAGCATACCTAAGCAAAGGGCTGTGCAGATCTGGCATACAACAGTAGTGCACGTGGAATTGGATCGTACCTGAATCGCTCACCGGCCATATTTGGTGTTATACAGCCTATGGTATGCCTGCGCCTGGTGCAAGCTTTATGAATCCTGGGGATTATCTTTACTTGGGTAAAACTACTGATTTAACAAATGAAAGATAGCCACTGTTATGCTGTTTCTTGCCACTGAGTTAGATCAATGTTAATATACTCACGTACACAAAAACAGAGGTGTGTGTTTTTGGGTTTACTCTTTATGAAAGCAAAATGTTTTATTTCATCAGCTTATGTTTTGAAAAGTTAACACTGAGACTTTAGTTGCTACTTCCATTGAGAAAAAAAAATTGGTGGAAATAATTAATATATAGATTTATTATATTTGGCACTTCTATTTATAGAAGGAATTGGTGAATATGTGGTTTGCACATTTTGAGTTTTTTTTTAATATATTGGCCATTTACATCGTGATCTGTTTACCATATATTTTTTTCTTTAAAATTTCCTTACAAAACAATAAAGTGAAGCTTCTATAGATCTCGAGGGCTCTGCAAGATGCTACATAGCTTATTTCATGCTTTCAGCTTCAGATATTAAGCCTGGACCTTCACTACTACAGTTAGCAGGAAACAAGGAGAACTATTAACTAGTTGTGCATACTATTCACAAATCAGCATCTTTGTTTCTCCTACGTGTTAATGGTGATTAAATGCACATTAACAAACTCAGAAATCTGAGTAAATAAATAAAGTCATTAAAGGAGGGAGGAAAATAAAATCTGGATATGTCTTTGATAATCTTTATGGAATAGAAGATATTTGAATGTAATGCTGAGTGGCAAAACATTTATCAAAATATGGATAGTTATTACTGTAAACTGCGTATTGTTTTTGTAGTGACACTACTGTTCTCAATTGCAAGTGCCATAAAAAGCCATAATTTTTTCTTATTGTGACCTTGCAGAAACTTAAGACAAATGAAATGTTAAGTATGGCATTGTATCTATTATAACAACAGAATTAATGTAGACATTTTGTGCAGCTGTTAAGGTGAGATTAAATACTACTTTGCTGAGAACTTCCCACCCAAAAAGCCTTGTAATTATTTTAAAGGAAAACATCTCTGCATAAACATTGTATGCATGTTTTTGTATATGTTAATTTGAGAAAAACTATGTACCTTTATTTTGTGAGAAGTAACAGCATTTATAAAGCTGTCTCACATATTTCTCATGCTTATCAATGCTAATTAATTATACTCCCTTTTAAATTAAATGTTTCTTGATTCTGCAGTTTAGTCTAGCTACCATTACATATAACTATGCATTTGACTCACTGACTATTTCCTTATGGATGAAATTTTGATTTTTAAGAATTAAGTGCAGTTGGCAACAGTGTTTGCAACATCAGCTGTTTTTTTATCATCCTTTAGTCCTGTGAGCTCAGAAAGTGTGATATATACATGATTCTATTTAACAATATATATATTTTTTGGTAATAGTAGTTAAAACTTAATATTTCTGCTGACACCATGTTGTTTATAACATAAATATCCCTGTAAAATCTCTCAAGTATTTTTATTAATTCAAATGCATAGGTTCATAGGCGTGTACTTGGCGAATTGCCCTGGAGCCTTTACAAGCCTAGCCAATAGGATTACCCTGGCATCATGCCATCCAACCTTAGTTCGCAGTGCCTCTGCTGAATAGAGCCACTGGACCACTCCCCAGGGTGAATTTTCTATAGGTTCATGGGTGTGTACTAAAAATAGAAGTGACCACTGTGGTATTTCTAGCAGATAGCAAAATCCATCCATGCATCCTCAACTCCTTTTTCACATGGGATCAGGGTGTCACTTTGCAGTGACAGTCATCTAGTGCCAAGGACTACTTTGCCGGGTGGCCAGCCCTGCCACGGCAGTTCATTTGTACCACTCATTCAGACATACACCATCACCTACAGCCAATCTAGTGTGTCTAATCCACCTAATGCATGTCTTTGGAACATGGGAGGAAACTAGGGCCCCTGGAGAAACTCCACATGACTGCAAAGAGGGCATGCAGACTCTGCATAGAAGGCACCCCAACCAAGAATCAAACTGGAGAAACTCTTGCTGTGAGGCAAAAATGCTAACCACTGCACTGCAGTGGCCAGTGCTGATCTCATGAATAATCTATTTTATTACATGATACTTATGTTGATTATTGCTAACTTTGTTATTTGTTTATAACATATGTATCTTTCATTATTAGTTTATATAAAGAAAGTAATAGTTCTGTAGGCTATATGTTCATTACATACATGTTCATGCTTGCATATTTAAAAGCAAATAGTTGTCTGGGCTATTCATATTAAAAAAACATGTTGAAATAATTTCTTGTTAAATATAAAAGTAATATGATAGAATGTAGAGGCATTTCTTAATGCAAACTATGTTAGCAAATGTATTCATATGTAAAGAACTAAAGAGACACATTGCCAAACTGAACCTGAATCTTTTCCCTTAACCATCTAAAGTTTATCATTAATAATTGCATGGTTGTTGGAAGTGAGTTAAGTTTAGCTTTTGAAGCAATGTACAAAAATTTAATTTATTTAAGAAGTATTTGGTAAGAGTGGTGATCTTTTTGACAATCAGAATTATATAGTAATGATTTCATCTAAGTCACATATTTCTTCACATACTTAGAAGAAATTTTCTAGTCTATTTATAATAGGTTCATAGGTTCAAAGGTTGGTACTAGGCTATCGGTCCTAGGGCCTATACAAGCCTAGCCATAACAATTCCCAGGATATTTCTTCCCACAATATTTACTTCTCTGAACCCCTGTCTAGCAGGGTGACTGATATGATCCCCATGGAGAATTTCCTATCTCCCATCCAATCATCAAGGTTCCTTTTAAAGAGGGCCAATAAGGCACTCTGCTTGACATGTATGGGCAGTCTATTCCAGAGTATGGGATGTCACTGGGTCAGGAACCTATCCCTCCAGCATGTTTTGTTCATTGTGATGACAAGGTTTAGATACCTGGAGCGTGTGGCTCTGAGGGATTGGGATTTATTTAAGTGGAGCATGTCCAACAGCTCAGGGTTTGACATGGCCTTTTATGTTAAGCAGAGATTGCCTCTGAGTAGACAATATGCCACATAGTATAGCTGGAGTTTTTTTTTACATGGTCAGCATATAGCATCTGCTTTAGGCCTGTGATTCTTTTAGTGAGGTTTTTCTGATGTCTTGTGAGGTACATACCAAATGGGGCATTATACTCTATAATGGGTCTAATGAGGGATGAGTACAGTGGGACAATGACCTCCTTTATTCTGGATGAAAAGCCCTTAGTGATGAGGTGTGCCACATAGAAGGATTTCCTGACTGTTGTGGCGATGTGGTTATCGAAAGTGAGACCACTGTCCACCTGTGTCCTTAAGTCTCTCATCACACTTTCAGTGTTTAGTGTACTGCCACCTATGTGGTAATTCATGGGTACATTATTTTTTCCAAAGAGGAGAACTATACATTTTTTGGCATTAAGCTTGAGCCCATGGCTCTGGCACCAGGCATCTGTTTCTGTAAGGCCCTTTTGTAAAATATCCACATAATTTGGGGATTTAGTAATGGCTCCCAGTTTGCAGTCATCTGCGAACTTTGTTAGCCAGAGTCCATTAGTGTTGGCCTGTACTTTAGAGAAGTAGATGCCAAACAAGAGTAGTCCCAGGACTCACTTGTCACTTGTCTGGAGCTGGATTTGGAGTTGGCTACTTTTACAGTCTGGGTTCTGTCAGTAAGCCAGTTGGCCACCCATCGAGTGACATAGGGATTTATACCCAGCTTAGTAAGTTTATCTATGATTCCAGAGTGGGGGATGGTGTTGAAGGCCTTGCCAAGGTCCAGATATGCTGTGTGGACTGCCTTACCCTCGTCCACAGCTCTGGAGACTGATTCAAAGAACTCAATCAGGTTCAGGAGACACGATCGGCCCTTCATGAACCCAAACTTTTGGTATTGAGACTGGCCCTTTAGGGGATGAGAGGGGGGTAAAGTTGACACTAAATTGATCCACCAGGATATTGGCAATATCCTTGGAATCAGTATATTTAATGCCATTCTGTTGAAGCTCAGAGCAGATCTGAGCATTGCCATTTAGATTCTTGACATAACTATAGAATGCTTTGTGGTTGTCTTTGGAATCTTTGGCAATTTTGTTTTCATAACTAGCTTTTGAGGATTTTATGAGGGATCTCAGCTTCTTACTGAAGATGGTGAGGGAGTTTTTTGCATCCTGGGATTTTCCTCTTTTCAGCAACAGTTTCTTCCTTCTGTTGTATACTTTGTTTATAGCAGGGGACCACCAGATTGGCTTCCTTTTTTTGGGGGGACAGCATCTTGGTTCTATTTGGGATGGCACAATTCATGCATGAGTGGATGTGCTTGTACAGTGCCTTAGTGTAGGATTCTGCAGTCGAACTTTCAGATCCCGTCTGCATGGATGTCATGAAGTTTGTCACTTCTGACTTCAGTAGCATGAAGTTGGCTTTGGAGAAGTTTTTTAAGGAGGTTTCCTTACTGGGGGGTGGGGATGGGATGTGGATGTCAAGGGTGATTTGCTTATGGCCAGACCTGACCAATGAGGGGGTGACCACTGGTGTGGAGCATCTATCTCCCATGTTGGTAATGACCAGGTCTAGGATATTGGAGCCCCTGGTGGGACAATGGATTAGTTGATCCAGGGTATTGGAATTTATGAATTCCAAGAACCGTTGGGAAAAGGAGTTGGTACCTGAGTAGTTTTCCCAGTTAATGGCAGGGTAGTTGAAATCACCCGGTATTAGGGTGTTTGGTTGTATCTTAATATTTTCCAGTATGTTTAGAAAGGTGTAGTGAGAATCTTGGAGCATGGTGGGGGATCTGTAACAAGCTACAATTTGGATTACAGTCTTAACTAGCATTAGTTGCATGTGGAGAATTTCAGATGCATTGTGTTGGGCAACTAGCCTGAAGGTGTGAATATCCTTGTGAATATGGACACTCCTCCACCTTTAGTGTTTCAGTCTTAGTTTTGTGGCTGAAAAGTGTGGTAAGAGTTGTAGCCTGGTATTGCAGGGGTGCTCTCTGGATCCTTGAACCAAGTCTCAGTTACTGCACAGATATCAATGTTCTCCATTTTTAGGAGTACCTCGAGAGAGTGCATTTTGAGGTTTAGACTTCCAGCACTGAATAGCATTACCTTCAGATTTTGCATGCTTGTATCTGTTATGGTGGTGATTTTGTCCTTTGAACCTTGCCTAAAAAAGCCACTATAGGGGTGGCAAGAGCTTTAGCCAGTAACCTGAATCCCAGGGGTGACAGGTGCAGACCATCTCTGGCAAAGCATCGTGGTTTGTCGATTATGTCTTCCCAGGTAGACAGATACTGCATCCCCTTTGAATGACACCAGAAGCTTAGCCAATTGTTGAAGTCAATAATTTTGTCCTTATACTGTGGTATCATTCAGGGTGAAGGCAGGATGCTACTCAGGGCTAGGGTCATACCTGCCTGGGCCGCATGATCCGAGAGCTTTTCCATGTCTCTTTTCATGTAGTCCAGGGAGGTACGTCTCAAATCATTAACTCCAGCATGGACAATGACAGAGTCGTATTTGTACTTGTTGAGGAGTGACTTGAGCGCATGCATTATGTGGCAGATCCTGGCACCTGACAGGCAGCTGACTGTAATTTTCTCCTTGTTCAGCCTAGTGAGTGGGACATCAGTGTGCCTGACTATAGAGTCACCTATGACTAAAATGTTAGGTACACTGTCTTGCCTTAGGGGCTGTTGTTGGGTGGCACACTGGTGTTGTGAGCTATGTGTCACTTTGGTTGTGACTGGTGTTTGTTTTCATTTCAGCTTCGGAGGTCCTTGTTGCTTGTGCAGATTAATGTTAAGGGCTTCCGCATATGTGGGTTTAGTGTTGCTATGTGTGGGTGTTGATGCTGTGGGTTTTTTAGGGTTATGAGTTGCTTGAGATGTAGTGCAGGTGTTAACCTTTTCCTCTTGACTGTCTAGCACAATTTGGCCAGAGAGAGCTTTGCTTCCAGTTTGGCAATGTAAGTGCATCTCTCGCAGGTTGTAGTGTTGGCTGGTAGGAGGAGAGGATTGTCTGTGTACCTGAGGCAGTTGCTGCATTGCCCCAGTATGCCCAGATTCACCAGATGGACTGGAGAAATCACCGGAAGCTGACCCTTGGACATGCCTGTTTAGGTGCTTTTTTTGTAAAGTATAAGAGCTGTTTTCCCTTACCTTTGCAAGGTACTTGGCAATTATAGGCTGTTTAGTGCCTACAATTAATTTCTCCTTATTGACAAGGAGAGTTGAGTGCTTGTATCAGTTTCAGGCTTCCTAGTGCTTTCCAGCAGGTTCTAGAGCAAGTGCTAGTCACGTGCTCAGATTTTAGTGCTACTACTGAGAAACCATCTAGTTCTAAGGGAAAATTTGAATAGCAGACTTTCTGGCACCTGGAATAGTTTAACTGTAGCCTCACGGTGCTGCACGATGTGAAAAATCTGCAAACAGGTGCATTTTTAAGCCAGAAAGTTGAAAGGGATAGAAATCAGCCCAAAAAGGCTAATAAAATTACAATTTCAGAGCTGGAAACCAATATAAGTGTAAATACACTCAGTTATGACATTTCAATAATAAAATTAATTGGTGGGATGGGGCACTGTTTATATTATGTAAATACAAGTAGTATTTAATGATATACTATTGCTTACTTTAACATCATGAAATATGCATGGGAATACATCTGCAATGTTTCTTCTCGCAATATTGTCAGCAAGTAGTCCCCTTTAAGTCTTATGTTTTAGAGCTTAACTGGATGTTGTTGAATGAGGTATGAAGGATTGTCTGATAAATCAATGCCTGTCTATTAGACTAGGAATGTTGTCCATTCCATGTTTGATATGGAAATTTGCTGTTTTTAGGTTTAATATGTTTTATACAATATTTTATTGCATTTTAGGCCTGCTTTAATGATTACTAAACTTCTAATAGTAAGGAGTATTAGACTGATCATATTAATTAAATGTGTCGACATCTACATATTTCTAGTTCTAAGAGAGACATTTTGGCTAATGGAGACAAATACTAATACTACTTTAAAATTTCAACTATAACCCCATATGGAACTAATGTATCTGTCTTTAAACATCAATAGATTGAATAATCCAAGGAAAAGATAAAGCTTGACAAGATATTTAAAATTAAATAAAGTGCAGTTGGTCTTTCTTCAGGAAACTCATTTTAAAATAAGTAATAGCAACTTGTGGAATCCTAAAGACTACCAATTACTAGCTCATTCTTCTTATAAATCAAAGACTAGGGGAGTAATGATCCTATGGAAAAGAAATATTATTACTCCTCAAATCATTCACAAATATGAAGACAAAGAGGGTCTTATATTTCTAGTCATATTAAAATTCAATAATAGAATCTGGTCTTTAGTAAATCTATACTGGTTTCCTGACATGGGAGTAGGGAATGCTAAAAAAATGGAGACTATATTGTTAACACTTATAAAGGTAATTTAATAATAGGAGGAGATTGTAATTGTATTTTGGATAACTCTGAAACTACTAGCAAAAGGCCTTTATGTCTAACTTCTACTGCAACACTTCTTAAAAAGCAGACTGAGAAATTTAACTTAGTTGATACATATAATATAAAAGAAAGCAACTCACTAAAGTTCTCTCATCACTATCTTGGATTCAGTACACAAACCAGAATAGATACAATGTATATTTCTCAGGATGTGAATTCAAAAGTTCATTTTTTCTCCATTATTCCCTCCCCTATCTCAGATCATAACTCCCTTGTTCTTAAATTTCAAACAGATTATAAACAATTAAGCTTTATAACAAGAATTCCAGCATACATTACAAAAATTTAAGATTTTAAACCTTGGTTTGTTTCTTAACTCCATTTTTTTCTAGAAACTAATTATACAACAGAGATTAATGTAGTTATGATCTGGGATTCATTAAAGCTTATATCTATAGCAAAACTCCTACATCATTAAAAAAAAAACAAATTAAAGAATGGGACTCTGAATTACAAAAAAATATAATCTCAGGGCTTAATTAAAACTAGCAGCACTTAAAGACTTCAGATGATAAAAAAAAAAAATAGAAGACTTAAAATATGCTGAAATTGTATCTCACAAGACTAATATGGCATTAGAAATATTAAAAATAAACTGCTATGCCACATAATTTATTAATGTGGGTTAAAGTATAATTTAAAGCCAACAGTATTGTCAAGTTATTATATGAGGGGAAAAAATACATGCCTGACACAGGAAATATTCTTGATCCCTTTAAATATCATTACACAGAACATTATAAAGAGGGGAGCTTACAAAGTGGATTGTAAACTTGGATCACATCACTTGTAGTCTTAAGAAACTTCCAGAAAAAAATTAAATTGAATCTTCAAAAGCAAATTGCACACAAAGAAGTCACAGATAGAATTAAGGAATGTAAATCTAATAAAGCTCCAGGACTTGATGATATCATTATAGAAATGTACAAACTTTTTCCTTCATCTATTACTTCCTTCTTCAATAGAATATTATTGGAAATTCTAACACAAAGGAGACACTCTTTAATTACTTCAGTTTTAAAAGAAAATAAAGACCCTAAATATTGTACTTGTTATAGACCAATTTCTCTGTTGAATATTGACTACAAGATGTTTATGTCCATCCTGGTTAACAGAACAAAAGTTACATTGTCTCATATAATATATGAAGATCAAGTTGGTTTAATACATAATACACATACAGATGATAATATCAGGAAAGTACTAATGCTTATGGAAATCTTAAATAGAGATAATCAAGAAGCCTTGATAATTGGATTAGACATAGAAAAAACCTTTGACTCTTTAAACGAGGGTTATGTGCTTACAGTATTATTTCTATTTGATTTTCCTTCTTCCTTTATTTCCCTTATAATGAATATATATAAAAAACACTCTAGCATATGTCAAACTAGGACCATTCACTTTGGAGTCTATTCTTTTAACAAAGGCTACTAAACAAGGTTGCCCAATGTCACCCAGTCTGTTTGTGATGGCTATTGAAATCTTTGCCACAACATTAAGAATCAACTGAAACATAAAAGGTGTTGATATATTGATTATTATATATAATCAATACAATTCTAGAATAATGTTATTTGCGGATGACATTCTTCTTACTTTACCTAATTCTAAAATAGATCTAGATTAATTTGATTTATTAATAAAGACATTTCAAATGACTTCTGGCTTTTATTTCAATAAATTAAAATCACAATTCTTGTTTTTAAATAAAAAGGAAAGCATACAAGCTGTAAAAAATGTATTATTGACAATCAAGTAACCTCTCTTGATTATTTCAGTATTATTTTATATAAGACCATAAAAGAAACAGTAGCTGTAAATTAGAATAATATTATAAATATAATCAAAATTCAAACAGGCAAGTAGAGTAAAATATTTATCACCTTTACAGATAGGTTACATCTAATAAAGATGATACTTCTTTCCAAGAATTTATATATAGCACAAGCCATATCTATGATACCTGGCTAATGCCTTTTACACATCATATTAGGCCATGAGATCAAAGAGGAATTAGTTTCCCTGATATAAAAAAACTTATATTAAAGCTTTCACAATTAAAATTGTTATAAATTGAACAGAGCCAAGTTACTTCTCTGTTTGCAAATTGCTACATTTAACTATATTAATAAATGAAAGTCAGTCAATAATCAATTTATCTTTGAATGACCAGCATTATAAGTTTTGGTATCTTCTCTGTCTGAGTATAGAATATAATTCATCAACACTTATTAAATTAAACTCTATCAACTTTGTCTTTAATAGTTTTAAAATTATTGTTAATGTGAATATAGATATCAAGATATGGTTTGAGTCATTAATTCCCTCCTGCATTACAAAGAATTTTCCCAACAAAGTACTGTAAATATTATTATATCTTGGGAGTCCAAGAATTTTGTTTGCTGGCAGCACTGCATGGGAAATCATAAAACATTCAACATATTATGACACACTTTAAATTGTCATCTCATGATTGATTACTTTTACAAAGTATTGTAACATACTCCCAAGATCTATGCAGAATAATTCATAATTCTTCCTTTAAAGACAAAACAAAATTTATAACTTATCCATATGAAAAAGTATATAATAATCATAACTTGGACAGCATTTATTCAATATTATATAGAATATTAATAGACTATAAAATAAAACCTCAACAAAAATGCTGCCATTATATTACTACAGGACAATATTTATGCTTATCTCTAGAAAATAAAACTAATATTTTACTTTCTGTTAAACTAACCTCTTGGTCACACCACTGGAAAATATATACCTGGAAATTTCAGCATAGAGCTTTTTTAACACCAGATAAACTAACTAAATTTAATACCTCTAAGAATGTATTTGTTGGAGATGTTCTCAGGTTTGTAAAGCTGATTTGGTACACACCTTTTATGAATGCATAGCTCTAAAAAGGTTTTGGAGTGATATTGACAATTTTTTGAAAGCTGTATTTACAGATTCTTTTATACTATCTAAAGCTCTAATCTTACTAAATCTAAATGAAGGGCTCCATTTGAAGAGGGACAATTTATACTTATAATGGACAATATTAGCAATTGCTAGAAAATGTATAACCAGGAAATGGGTCTCCAACATTTCTCCTTCTTTTGAAGAGTTGTCTTCCCTACTAAGAGAAACAGTGCTTAATGAGATAAAAATCAAAGAACTCAGAACATACCCCAAGCAATTAGTCAAGCAATCCTTGGAGAAAAGTATTATCTGTCATTGATACTTTGCAAATGAACTCCAACTCTCTCTGATGAATATGTAATCTTTAATTGCTTATATGTTAATCTACTTACATTGTACCATACTGGTTTTCATTTACTGCTTTACTTTTCAGGCCTGGTGTATATATTGTGTATAGTTATTTATTTAGTAGAATTTTAGATTATGATATACTGTTTGTGTTCATTTATTTCATTTGTTATTGGAAATAAAAAAATATTTGAGCAAAAAAAATCAATTACAGTTATTTTAAATCACAGGATATGTTACATTACAAAACATAGAAGTGGAATAATGTTTTACTGAGAAAAACATAGAACATATGTTTCATAGTAGACTGTAAATGAAAACAATTAACATGATTTGGGGAAAATATGTGAGGAAAAACTCATTAGTCATATTATTTGTTACATAGATTAGTATGTAAATGACACCTGAGACAATTCTAACAAGGTATTTAAAAGAGATATTAGAGATTACATGATTAGAAACAGTCAGGGAAATTGAGTGATATCTTACTATGAGAGTGGGTGTTCATATTAGGGTTATAGAAGGAAGTAAGGATGGAGAGAAAATAAGATTATAAGAAGAGTGCGGGGTAGAGTGTCTTCAGGTAGCTTCGGTGAGTAGGGAGGAAAGGGAAGGAGGTAGAGGAAAGTTCTCCAGAAATGAAAGGGATAAGGTAAGGTAGTAAGAAAATAAAAGAAAGGGGTGGAGTAGGAGGTTGGAGGGGGTTGTGAGGTGTGACTTAGGTTGAATGGGGTGAGTGAAGTATTATGAGAAAGTTCAGCCAGGACTGGCACAGACTGGAGTCAGTATAGCAAAGAAACTAAAATGTTTCTTGTAATGGATATAACTTGAACTTTCAAAGAAACTAAAATATTTCATGTAATGGATACAACTTGAACTTTGTGCCTGATATAAGGTTTGTAGACAGAAATTAACCCCATACTGCCAGCTAACAATTAAACAGAGTAGCACATTCCAAATGATACAAAGCAAAACTCAGAAAGTCCAATACTTCAGAAAACAAATAAAAAACCAGCTCGAACCAACTTCCAAATAGCCATGCTCAGACAATAGGTCTAGCGCTTTCATTCACTTTTAATTACGTGAACTTCATCAGAAAAAACACTTACAGACTTACCCCTTCCTTTTATACTAAATCAATTTACAGGAAATGATTTAAAACACCAATGAATTAATTAATTAATCTTCATAGTATAAAATAAAATGAAATAAAATTGATCCTTATTACACAATGTAATAAACATAAATGACCTTATGTATAAGTATTTAGTAAAAAATTCATCTATACATTAAAAACATTTCAAATTAATGACTTCATTTAAGCCGGGTGCTATATCTGCCTCAAATAGGAGCTGCCAGTATGCTTCTCGACATTCCAATGTATTATTTAAATCCCCAGCAAATAAAGCCTTATCAACACTATCTAAAACAAAAAAATTCTAACTTTTTGAATACTGAACAAGAAAGTGCATGCCTGGATAGTGAATTAGTCTTGTCTTTTTTCTTTACAGCTAGAGTGTATGTTGTAGTTATAATGGCATTGCAAAGCTAGGTACTTACCTGGTGATTTTTTTTTCATTGTAATAACCATTTGCTATCATATTGTTTTTCTGCATGTGGTGCTCTCCTGTTTTTTGCTGACTGTAATCAACACAAAATTAGATCATTGAATTCCTCACCGTAAGGCTTATAATACTGTTTTCCAGGCTGGGGCTTATAACTGGGGCTTCATTCAATAAATTCTACAAAAACTGTGATTGCATCACAGCATGGCATGCACATGGTAGCACACTGTTTTGCATTCATTAAGTGGCTCTACATGTAGTGTAAATTTGCACAAAAAAGGTAAACACCATGGCATGCTAATTACTGTATAAGCAGCTGAATTGTATGCTAAATAACCAGTCCAAGATGGAAGAGGTATTCAACAAACTATGAAGCAATTGTGTATACTTAGTGCAGGTTTTGCCTGTGAATTCCGAAATCTATGAGAATGCAGCCAAAGAAACTATTCTACATGGAAAGTATGTTAGAGGTTGCTGTTGCTCTTATGCATGTGTGTGTGCAACAGGCCCAAGTCTATGCTGCTGCTGCTGCTTCTGCTAATAGACCTCGGCAAGAAGAAGGGTGTTTAAAGCCCATTTAACTTTTCATTGTCTGTATGAGGTGGAAATTGTAGAGCGCTACAGGAATTCTGCAGTCTCTGAAGTCATCAACTGAAAGCAAGGGAAAACCAAGGGGAATCAATACCTGTGGAGACTAAGGTATGTGTAGCACTTAGAATTTTAGCTACAGGAACCTTCTAGAGATCAACAGGAGATATGCTGGGGGTATCACAGGCATCAGCATCCAGGATCCTACATCACTTCCTGAATTCTGTGCCACAACATGCCAATGACTACATACAATTTCCTCGTACATCCGAGGGCAGAGCTACAACTATGCAGGACTTCTACTTTGTAGCACACTACCCTGAAGTATTCAGTGCCATAGACTGTACTCACATTGAAATCAAAGCATCCCCTGGAGAACAGGGAAGGATGTACATAAACAGAAAAGGTTTCCATTCCATTAACTGCCAGGTTGTGTGTAATGCTAAGGTGATCATCCTGAATGTGTGTGTTAGCAACCCAGGCAGTTACCATGATTCTTACATATGGCACAACTCTCAGCTCAATCACAAGTTCTCTCAGGGTGATATACTACAGGATCATTTACTGGTGGATACAGATTATGAACTCAAGTTGTGTCTGATGACGCCCATCAGAAATGCACATACACCCACCGAAGGATGTTATAATGAGACACATGCTCAAACAAGAAATATCATAGGATGTGTGTTTGGGTTGCTGAAATAATGGTTACTTTGTCTAGATACATAATGGCAGTCCTGCAGTACAAGCACCATACTTGTGCTGAAATTTTCACTGACTGTGCCATACTTCACAATATTATCCTGAGAAAACAGCTTCAGCAGGAACACCAAGGGGAAGGGGCACACATCTCACCACCACTGGCAATGTCATCACAGCCACACACAAGTGAAGAATCAGAGGGGGAACCGCCAGCCACCTTGGGTGTTGGTAGATGTAGGCTTGCACAATATTCCCTCACCCTAGCCAAGAGGCAAAGGATAGCACACATGCTCAGAACATTAATCCTGTGCACATACATACAGTAAAATGAATGCCAGGCAACACTCACAACCTTTACTTATCTATGTACTGGCTTACTGCTATCATCACACAGATTCAGCCCTGAATTTAAACCCTTTTAACTGCCGGACTATCAAGGTAAGTGTAGAAACTGGAATAGGAAAATAAATGGAGATCACAAATGAATGGCATATCATTGCATATTGTCATTTGCTAATGTAACTAAGCAGAAAGTGGATGATTTTTATAGCAGTGACATCAATATATGACAGCACTTACATATGCAAATAGAGGTGTTCTCTATCAACTAATAGGCCTCATGCATCAAAGATTCACACATTACAAAACCTGTAAGAAAGCAGTGCAATTTTCAAAAGAGCATCACAAAGACATATATACTGAGCACTCAGTCAGCTATGCACAATGTGCATTAGACAAAAGACTTGCACATCTCTGAATCCAAATGATAGAAAATCAAGGATATGGCACAGTTATCATCATTTGCACAGGGTGTTGTTTGGGGGTGCTGGAGGCCAAGGCTGACACAAAAGGTATTGAGTGTGTGGGAGCACGAAAGACAGACAGGCAGAAATTTTGATAAAGTATCAAATGTCCACTGAGACAGAATGAGTTGTAAGCCTCACCACTGACCCATGTAACTGTTATGTGTGTGCGTGTCTGTATAGGCAGGTGACATGTGTGTGTGAGTGTCTGCAAGAACACAGCCAAAATCTGTGCTAGCTTTACATCTTGGCATGTCAGGCAGGTCTGAGTCGTGCATGGTAGAGGTAACAGTTCATCATTATCACCCCCAAACATGAGAACTGGCTAGGCTAGGATTTGCACTGGCATGTCCATGTCCATGGTCAGATGCACTGCTGCTACCTGAACATGACTTATGTCACCTGGACTCTTCACAAATACACCCAGGACCATGGCCTCATGGCCTACCAAGTCTGGGTGTGGACACCTAAATCACTGGTGCAGCAGTGGAAGTAGTGCCACTATTAAAGAGTGATCAGGCACACCCATGTTGGTTAACATCAGATGATGATGCTGACCTACATCCACATGGATATCGTCTATATCCCAGCAGACATTCCATTACAAATGCCTGTTTCCATTGTGTCATTTATCCGATTCATTAAATCATTCACATGGTGGAGGCAGTCATGCACATCAGACTGTACCACATATACAACCCTAAACATATTCTCAGAAGCCTAAGTAGAATGTGTCTGTACCTCCATGATGGCCCTAAACATACATTGAGTGGCACTATAAAAAAAAAAAAAAAAAAAAAAAAAAAAGGGGGGAAACTGCTCGGGGACTTTAGTGATTATGAAAATGACAAAGCTTTCATCTCTAGAGCCAATAGAAAAAGGTCACGTAATCACGTAAGATTCCCAAAAGTGGGTGGAGATGTTCGTTACTATAATTCTTCGTTTTCTGCTTCAGAGGGTCAGGATACTTTGTTTGAAGAAGATGTGGGGCATAAATCTGAGTTTCCTGCCCTTCCAGCTGCACAGCATTCTGAACGATTCCAAAAGACTTTTCGTCATGACTCTTCGAACTACAGAGGTGGGAAACAGGGGATAAAATGCCAGCGTGAAACACAGGGACAAGTACAGAGAGACCAGTACCAACAAGGGGGTTTCAAAAGAGGTAAATGGTGACTGTTTTCCTCTTCCCACTTCTGATAATTATGTAGTTAATTTATCTGGACATGCATTTTCTGATTTAGAATATTTGGTTCTAAACCATGAATTGAAGTTTATACCAACTGTTTTTCCGCGCATGCATGATATTAAATGCAATGTCTTTAAATTTAGTAGAAAACTCCATCTGAAGAATTATTTTCACAATACGAGGATGATATTGATATATCTATGTCTAAGGATAGTCTTGATACCTCATTTGAAAGTTTTTATACTTGTAAATCAGATAGTGTATGCATACTGCAGATTGGATACTGAGTATGTCACATACAAGAGTTGTTTTATGCTACCTGTCTTGAATGAAGATGTACATTTTTCAAATTTGTTGAATTTTGCTATTGATAGGTCTTACAAAAGTTTATAAAAAATAAATCTGGTATTAAATACAATTTATCCCTGGGTGAGTGGAAAGCTCTTCAAGTACTGAGTAAAATGTGGACTATTGTATTTAAACCTTCAGATAAAGGGAATAAGCTTGTTGTAATGCACTATTCACAATACTTTGCTATGTGTGAGGAACATTTGTGTGATAGTAGTATTTATGAAAAGACTGATATATCTGTCTACAATATTGCTATGTCTAACTATGTGGAATTACTTAAGAAAGGCCAAAGATTGGGTTATTTTTCTGAAAAAGATGTTAATAAGAAATTTAATGTTGAAGGCTGTAGGATGGCTTTATTCTACTGCCTCCACAAAATACATAAAAGTCTTACACAACCTTCGGGGAGACCTATTGTTTCAGGTTGTAATTATTTTTTGCATAAGATAGGTCTCTTTTTGCACAGTTACTTGTTACCTATAGTGAAAACGTTACCTTCTTATGTTTGTGATATTTCTGAATTTTTAGATAAAGTAAAGAATGTTGAATGGAATAATGAAATGTACTGGATCACGCTGGATTTAAAAAGCCTATATACAAATATCAGGCATGAATTTGGGATTGAGGCTCTTAAATTCTTTCTAGGTAATAGTCCAGTTACTGAATACGTAGTAGAACTTATACAATTTTGCTTAATACATAATTTTTTTGAGTTTAATAATAATTTATTTAAACAAAAACAAGGAACTGCCATGGGGGCAGCTTTTGCCCCCATGTATGCCAATTTGGCTATGGGCCTCTTTGAGACTGAATATCTATATAGAAATAATTTTTATCGTAGTCATGTCATTAGACATTATAGGTTTATTGATGTCCTGATATGTTTGGTACAAGGGGGCCAGCCTCTTGTTCAGAATTTCATTTCTAAGTTACATAGGAATAGATTTTATTTAGAATGTGATGGCCTTAAAGTAGAGACTTGTATATCCTTTTTGGATGCTACACTGAATATTGTGAATGGTAAAAATTTGGATACCAGTTAATAGAAAGTTTGATGAAGGGACACAGTATGTACATGACAGAATTGTCACCCCCCCCCCCCCATACACTGGAGGCATTGCCTTTTAGTGAATTTCTTAGGATTTCTAGGCTATGTAATAATGATTATGTTTTTAGAAAATAATTAAATAAAACCATTGAGATGTTTGGGCGAAGGGGTTATAGTAATGAGTTAATTGATAAAAGTTGTAAAAAAATTCTTGAAAGTAATTATCGAAGAACAAGGGGTAGTATTTATGAGGAACCTACTGTTTCTCTTAAAAATAGGATGAGAGAACAGTTTGATACTTTGTATTTTGTAACTACAAACAGTTGTCTGAGTATTGAAATAATGCAATCGGTGAGGTATTATTGGGAATATTTAAATTCTCTTGGTAATGTGACAGTTTGGTTGAAGGAAAAACTGGGGTTTTCTTTCAGAAGAGGGAAAAATATCCACTTCTTAACCTACTCTACCTACCTGAAACTATCATACCTACGTCCCTTACCCAACATTCTCCATTTATCAAAGTAAAAACACAAAAATGGTTGCCTGTCCAAAAAAAAATGTCATCCTATATATAGCTCTCCACTTTGCACATGTGTCATCTCTATATGCTTGATTTGGTCTATTTGGCTATACAAGATGGCTGCTTTTTTGTCATCTATCTTTGTTGAGGTGACAGTCCAAATTCATCCAATATTCTATCCATGTTCATTTTGCACTGCTGAAGAAGTGGATAGCTATGGTTCTTTCCTAATTGTCTCCTGCACATTCCTATATTGCTTCCCCCTTGTTCTTTCCCCTGCGTGCCCCTCCCCCATTTCATAATTTCCTATCTACCTCATTTTCACACTCTTAATCTGGTCAAAAATAGAATTATACACATAAATAATAAATCCACGGTAAATCTTCACTTTTTGTCCTCTGAATTTGCATGGAGTTTGGCATCATGCACCAATGCCAAGCAACACTGAATGGCTCTTCACATCCTATGGCATGGTGTGGTTACCCTCACTGCACTAAACTAACACACAGTTAAAGCAGAATAAAGGCACTTATATTAAAATTGCATATAATATTTATTTTGACTGAAGAAGGCCTAAATATGCAAATCCATATGTGTACTGTTGACATAAATTAATTGAATACTGTTTGTTTGTATACAGTACTTCAGTGTAGTAATTCCCTCTCTCATTTCCAATCGCTGTCATGTTATTATTTACTTACATCATGAATACCTATATAAAAAATTCAATAGAGCTGGATTTAAACCCATCTGTGCTCAAAATAATAGCTCACTATTGTTACACCTGCTGTCACAGAGACAGCTAGGCAGCAGGTATTTTTCTTCCACTCAGTAAGGTCCAAAGTGTTAATTGCCACATCTCTCTGCTTAGCGTATTTGTGTGGAGGACAGAGAATTAACAGAAGTCTCACAACTTTCTTAGTGAAGCAGAGACTCACATTTGCTCATCTTTTAACTGTATGCAAATGAGGAAAGCAATATAAATACTTTGTTAATGTGATACAATTTATGACACAACATTTCTAATACAAACTAGTTATGAACACCATACTATCTGTTAGCTGTATCTACAATAGCCAATATGGATAAGTACTTCTCAACTTCAAGTAGGGATCCTTAAATGTGCAATTTGCCATTGATTGTGCAAACCAGCTGCTCAGTGGTGTGCTATGGAAAGTGCTTATTAGCATATAATACTTACATTTACTGCCCAGTTAGTCTTCATCCCACGAAAATCCATGTAAAACCACGGCCAAGGGGAAGGCACTTTTTACTGACTCAACACATATTTACACTGTGTCATTTGTTATCTGCATCCATGCACTTGAAACTTGGTATGTCAGCACTAGTTCCAAAATGTCAACTACACTACAGAAATAAATAGCAAAACTACATTGTTATATACCATGTACACCTTTATAATGCCAATAGACACTCAGATTATCTTATACATGTATTAATGTAGACAGCAATTCTTTACAAATATCAACACATGTACATAAACAATTGCATCCATGCTGATCACAAAAATGTATGTGTCTGTATGAGACAATAAATGTGTAAAGGAATCAACATACTGGGAAACAGCTGCATATGTCTCAGTTCTGCTACATAAATTCCTGACAGCATTTTGCATCTAGTTTGACAAGCTGTCTTTTAAAGTATACCTGCACATTGGAAACACAACAGGAAATACTATGTCCATACTTTTCACATCACTCTCATAACAGCATATTTTATCCACATCATATAATGATGATGGCATCATCTAAGAAACCACTATGACAACGCAAAACATACTTCATGGGTGTTGCAATCATTAACTACTGTGTTTTGTGGATGTGAACAAAATATTTACATGTGTTAAATTAGCACAGTAGCCACTTTATGTGTGTGTGTCTCTATGTATGCTTTAGTATGTGTGCATTGACAGAGGGACATCAGTCTGTATCCTACTATCATCAATCCAGTCCCATGCAAAACTAATATCCTGACAGTTGTACATGTACATCATTACCCAGCCATTTCATGAAGGTCTTACATTTAATGAGGATGCCATCCACTGGAAATTGTCTGGCAGCATTATACAAGTCAGACCTGTACTGTGTGGTGCCTGAATTGAGAACTGAGTTCTCTAGCTGGTATACCTATTTAGGTAAGGGTTTTAATCTCACTGCAGTCAGCTGGTGTGTGTTTGTGTCTAGTCAGATAAGTATAAGTGTGTATCTTACTGTCAGCAAGCCAGTTTCAAGGCTGTACAAATATTTTGACAGTTGTACATGGCTATGCATCCATTTCATACAGGCCTTCCAACATCATCTCTCAAACATGCAGTGATGATGTCATCCACTATAAATTATTAAGCAGCATTGAAAAAGTCCAACTTGTGCCATAGTGCTTTCATTAAGTACTGTGTTCTGTAGCTGTTGTCCCGTGTTAGGTAGTGGTTCTAATTTCACTGCAGTCAAGTGGTATGTGTTTGCTTGTATTCCTTTGGCTCGAATTCAAGAGACCATTTTAGAACAGCACGCAAGACACTCTTACTACCATCTTCTTTTTGAGACACTCTTACTACCATCTTCTTCTCAAAAACATACATTGCTGATGTCATCTGCTATAAAGTGTTGTCTGACACTCTAAAAGCAAGACTTGTGATGTGACACTTGCATTAAGTACTATGCTCTGGAGATAGATAGGAAGGGGTTCTAATCTCACTAAGGTCAACTGGTGTGTGTGTGTCTGTGTGTGTGTGTGTGTGTGTGTGTGTGTGTGTGTGTGTGTGTGTGTGTTCAGTTGCCTCACATTCAAGAGACTGTTTTAGAGCAGCATGTGAGACATTCCTACTGCCGTCTTCTTCTCACAAACATACATTGCTGATGTCATCATCTATAAAGTGTTGTCTGACACACCTTGTGCTGTGATCTGGGTATAGTTAGGTAGGAGTTATACTCTCACTGCAGTCAACTGGTGTGTGTGTCTGTGTTTATGGTATAAGTTAGCTAACATTAAAGATGCCATTTTAGAACAGCGTGCAAGGCACTCCAACTACTTACACTGCTGATGTCATCATTTATAAAGCATTGTCTGGTACTGTAAAAGCCAGACTTGTGCTGTGAGGCTCGGGTTAAGTACTGTGCTCTGAAGATAGGTAGGGGGTAAACTATCACTGCAGTCAACTGGTTTGTGTGTGCATTCAACAATCAATATGGTGACAATTTTAGAACAGCATGTGAGTCCACAGCTGTGTCAGACACTCCTCTGAATATCTTCTTGTAAAATACACTGATGATGTCCTCCTGTATAAAGTGCACTCTGACAACATTCAATTTAAACTTGTACTGTGGTAGTAACAGTAAATGCTGTGAATTCAAACTTCTTGACTTAAATATTTAGTGGTTCTAATCTGACAGCAGACAGCTTGAGTGTGTATAGTTTCAAATACTACTCTTCAGACAATTTTACACCAAGATGTGATCACATCAATGTTAGATACTCCTCCCAACATGTTCTTCTCCACACACAGTTATGCTATCATACTCCTTAAAGTGCAATGTGCCACAGTTAAAGTCAGACATACACAGGTGTAATGTTCAAATCATACTAAATCTACTACTGTGTTACTGGTTGGTGGTACATTATGGTCATTGTATGAACTTGTGAATCACTATTCCGTTCACTAACACTTAGGATAACCTTTAAAGTAGCTCCATGCATCCACCATCCTCTTTTTCCATCTGGCCGCATGCAATCCTTCCTACAGAGGAGTGGTGGATTTCCTCATGTCAAATATGCATACATACATTATGAAGCACAATTGTTCCATGAGCTTCTGCAAGCCATTTCCAGATCACTGCATGTGTGTTTGCTAATTCTGTCATGGTGTGGTTCACGTGCCACATATGGACAGTGGCATTACATACTGCAATCAAAACAAAATGCTCATGCACATATAGCCATATTATCTTTCATCATATAGGTATATGGAGTTTGTTTTAAATGGTAAAATAACGGCTAGGAATTTATATGATGTTGTCCATTAGCTTACTAATGTCCTCTGACCATATAAATATTTCACATGTCAATATTGCTGTCATCAACATGTGTTATGTTGAAGTATTGATGTATGGTAGGCCTACAAGAGGGTATTCCAATCTGTGATATGCAGTAAGTTATTGATGGCTCTTTCTGATATTTCATCACATGTTCCTTCCATAACAGCTGTAGTAATATGCGTGAGAACCGTTGACCTGGGATAATACTACATATATTGTTGTATTAATAAGGCATGTGTTTTTGCAGAGGAACACATCAGCATTCTATGTAGTTCTCATTCAACCATCACAGTGACACTTGCAGTATGGCACATGTGTGCATGTGCATAAATACCATTATTAAATGATTTGCGACATACAGCAATATAAACTCATACTGATTACATTGGCGGCACATAAGTCTTGTTTCATCCCCATGTGATATACACAAATATATCACATTTTGATTCAATTGCAACCTTGTGGCATTCAATGCATGCATAATTGTGTTGATATTCCCAAGGATTATTGAGGTGATCACCAGCACCATTGTGTGACTATTAGCTTTTGAGTCAGTAACTGCTCTGCATTACCTGCAGCCAACTCATTCGTAATGTGTCCTTATATGGTATCAGGCTGCTCACACACAGCTTTCCAATGAAAAACATATAGGCATATGTTGTGCAATTGATGTAATTATGTGACATTGCTAGACTTGTATGACTGTGTGAACAGTACCACTCTGTAGCAAGTGATGCATAACCAAGGTTGTATTTGGAGGTGTTGTCAGAAATCATATATTTAAATAAGTGTTAAATGTTAATGGAAATACATGATTAAATGTAGAGCTGTTTGGGGATGTCACGAGCCATACTCAACTGGAGAAAACAGATAATCTGTTAGCTGACAGTTTGTCTCACATTCCCCCCCCCATCCCACTAACCATCAGCCAAAGTATACATGCAAACATTACTCGGTTTATCTTCTCAAAAGAGTAGATCATCTGTGCACTCTCTACAGCTAATAATACAGAATAAATGGGCGCTGACAACATCCCAGGTAAGAGTGACTTAAAACCTGACTTAGCATACATATTTGGATCCATACTTAAACACAGCCTCCAGACAGCCTATGTTCCTGTAGAAGGGTGTACTATAACAGTCATTCATCTGAATGGGGATATCACATGATGCATGGACTTAAAGACCCATAATCCTGACTATCCTCATTTGTGAGACAGACCAATAAGTTATTATGTTACTTATTAGAAAGGACATAGGATACAGACTCCTGAATATATGGCAAGCCCATGTTTGATTTCTTAAGGCTACATAATGTCTGTTAAATCTGCTTGATGTCTTCAAGAAGGTCACCAGCGGCATGCATGAGGAAAACACTATCATTCTGCAGAACTTGACCTGGCCAAGGCATTTGACACAAATCCACAAACAGGTATTGCAGAGAAACTGTCTCAAGTGTGCATAAACACCTACATCACCAAGTAGATAGATAAGTGGATCACATTCGGGACATTATGTTGAATTGTGTGAAGCCACCTCTGTACAGACTCTATATAGACTCCCGTGACCAGGTCCATACCTCAGGATTCTGTGCTAAGCCCTTTCCTGTTCATTATTTAAGTATCACACACCAAGACAAACTTAAACATCCTGTGCCTAACCAGCTTTGTGGATGACTACAAATTGTGGGCAATCATTGAATCCAAGATTTGTATTGGTATAATGCAGTGTTAACACACAGAAATAATTGGTTCCAGAGCAATGAAGACATAGTACATGAGCAGAAATTCATGAGGGGCTTATTTCCTTTATGAAAAAATATACACAAGCTAATTATACAGACAGCACACCTCTATGAGCGGTCTAAGTTGTATATGACTTGTGTACACAGGTAGATAGTATGCAGAACTTCCACTAGCATATGCCCACAGTGTTGACTAATCCCTTGTATGTAACACAACTCCTGAGTATGTGCAGGACATCCACATCAAAGGGCATTATACTCTCATTGTTCTCAGCCCTCATCACAGCAGTAATTGAAACCAGTACACCCTTTTGCATGTACCTCTGAATACATCTTTCAGGGATGATTTACTCAAGTGTATCACTTTTGCCACAGTGAGTTATCGCACATATTTTCGGCCATACCTAAGTATTCGTTATTCTGCATAACCATTAGGAAATGATAGTGCGTAACTCCCTTCAAGGTGTTATACAAGATGCATGTGTGGTACGTGTTTCTGTGATGCAGCCAGGAAATACATACCTCATTGACAATATTGGTGGCATGACTTACAGTTGTACTAGTGTGGACTGTGGCATATAAATGTCATGCAAACCTGTCAACTAGTCCAAAGCAGCCTTCACAAGTATGGCAGATGCAAGGCCAGAAAGCATGAGAATCCACTTCAAAAAAGGAGGCCAGTACCCATTGAGTAAGAAAACCATGTATTTATTGTGGCAACACCAAAAATACACACACCATCAGACTGGTTTCAGCAAATCTGCCTTCTTCAGTGATAAACAAACAATTATGAGTGGTATGATATATACCCCAATCAATTAAGTATTTAATGCAACATCACCATCAGGCTGAAAACCCAACCATAAGTTACAGATGATCATTGAGACCCGGGGAAAGCATGATGGTGTGTGTATTTTTGGTGTTGCCACAATAAATATATGGTTTTCTTACTCCTTGGGTGCTGGCCTCCTTTTTTGAAGTGGATTCTCATGCTTTCTCGCCTTGTGCATCTGCTGTACTTGCAAGGGCTGCTTTGGACTGCTTGGAGGTGTTTCCTCGCCGTTGGCTCTTGAGTAAACATCTTTTTTATCAGTGGCTGTTACACTAGTTGTTTTTTCTTTCCATTGGCTTATGCCCAACTTCAGGATTTATCTGCTGATTTTTTGGATCAACTTTTTTAGATTTTATAGAGGGATTCATCCCTTTTGTGCAAGAATCTATTCAGTGGACTGGCAACGATGAAGGTGTTCAATGCGGTCCACTTGTGTTGGCCATTTATTTAGGACTGGTTCCCAGTGTGGAATAATTCATCTGGTGGACTGGTGACAGTTCAGGCATTTATTGCGGTCCACTATTGTTGGCCATTTCATCCAAGGATTTTCACCCTGTGTGGAGGAATCTATTAAGTGGACTGGCGATGGATCAGGCATTTATTACAGTCCACTTGTGTGAGCCATTTATTCACTTTATGATTATTGGGCAAGCCAGGGATTTATTTTCATGGCATGCATGCTCTGATTATACATATACTTTTGTGAGGTCTATTGTGATTGAGTATTTTGGACTTTTCACTACATACATGCATGGTTTGGGCCTTTTTATGTCTATAGATATGGGCATGCTGCAATGAAACTATCTGGTTGAACTACGTTTCGTGAATTTGTGAACACCATTGTGTTTTCGTCATTTTCAGAGAGCATCAGTGAAATTGACTTTGTGGCATTTAATTGGATTGTCATACACTCTTCACAATTATTTTTCAGTTTAATAAGTACTGTTTCATTTGTTTGTTTTTGCATTCACAGCATATACGATTGGGGCCTACCTTTGCTCATGGACAGGGGAATGCTGGATTGAAGCTATTGGGCTATACTGTGTGGCCTATATATACATTTTACAGTGAGGTCTTGGCTATATTTTGGGAATATTAGTTGACTGAACTTGGATCTTGATATGGACTTGTCACATCTCACTGATCGTATTATTTACTCGCAAGTATCGATTCAGTTTTTTGTATAATAAGGGCTTTTTGTGTTTTTACTATTGCGATCTTTGTATACTGGTCATCATATTGTGAATGGTGTAGTCCAGAGTTTGATCTTTTTCAGACAATACTCGCTAGCTTATTTTGGTCATTCACATCAAAACTGTGTAAATATTCCCTATATAGGGAGATGTTTATGACTTTGTATGATCAACAGAGCAATTTTTGTATACTGGCCATCACATCGTGAATGGTGTAGTCCAGAGTTTGAACCTTTTCAGATAATACTTGCCAGGTGATTTTGGACATTTACTTCATAACTGTGTAAATATTCCCTATATACACAGCGGTTTATGTTTTTGTATGGTCAACACAGGGTATTTTTCTTATGACGTTTTATATAGTATTAGCAATATTGGGATGATGTGTCCATAATTGTCCAATTTTACCAGTGAATTGTTTTTTATGCATGATTCAGTCATTTTATATACTGACATATTTTCTTTATAACTGACAGGTCATTTATAGCATGTGTATTTTGCCTAGGGTTTATTGAAATATTACTGAACTTTTATTGCATTTTGGAACATCACATTACTATTGTCGGTTGCCATACTAATGCCTTGGGAAATATTGAGCTTATTGTGCCAGTTGCTTTGGGCTGTTCTATAGAGATAGTGATAATTCCTTTCTTGGGACAAATTATGTTTTATTACACAGATTCTCATTTTGAATCTTCACTTGTATCATGGATCTTATGATCATTTTACACGGACTTTCAGGAGACAAACATGATTTACATGTTTTTGGTCTGGCTGATTATGGAGATAATACAGGTAATTTTGTGGCTCAGGACCCGGTAGATTGTTGTTCTGAATTATTTGGTAGATTGACCAAAAATATGACTACTCTCCATACCAACGTATGGCACTTAAAATTATTCAAAGCCTACCAGGCCAAAAATATTACCCCTAGAGGGTTGCGAATTCAAACACAGCCATTAGTAGCCTTTATTGATGATAAACTAGCTGAAGAATGGGCTAAGGCACAACGGGAGGCTTCAATGGGTTTTGTGAACATATTATCATCTTATTATGAGTGTATGATTGACACCAATATTTTGGATGTTCAACCTATCTGTGAACAAATCAAATCTTATGAAGGCAAACTCACTACAAAACTTGTTTTCACAAGTTAACTAAGGACCTGCTACCACTTGAGAAACATTTGAAGGCCAAAAAAAGTCCCAAGTTTAATCAAGATTTAGGGGCTTATGAATGAAGCAAATCCTTTGGCCTCAGAAAAAAATGTGAAATTTTCTGATTTGGACACTCCCTCAACTAAATTTAAGAGGAAAAGACTCTGTTCTATCTTAAAAAGCCCAAACCTGGGTATAGTAGTATCTTAGGGGAGGAATCATCAGCCACTGATATAGAATATGCCAATACTCAAGAGTCCCCTGACCCCAAAAAACAATGTTGACTATCCTTTAGGCCTGTCAAACATTGGGGGGGAGGGTAGAAAACATAGAAAACATAGACAGCGTGGAAGCACTGTTACAAGTACTAGCTCCTCGATAGATGATTTTTACAATTACATAACATTTCTTCTGTTGTATTAACAGAAGCTGAACAAGAACTTCTTAATAAAGGATTGAACTATGTCCCTGTTTTTTTGTAGAAGAAGATAATGTGGTCAATGATGTTTTAACTTTTTGTAGAACCCTTAACCTTAAACTGTTTTTTGGTCCTCAGGATGACTCTCAAATATCTAATGAGTTTAGATTTCATCAGTCCAATTTTGTGCCACCCATGAACAAACATGTTTCAGTATTTCAGGACATGGTGCTTAAACATCTACATTTCAAGACTGGTCAATCTAGAATACTTAGTCATAACTTAACAGCTGTAAAACAACAGGCACTTATTAACCTGAAAAAGAACACCAATATAGTCACTGTGACGGCTGACAAGGGTTGGGCAGTGGTTGTAATGGATACCAGTTATCACTCTTCTGAAGCTTATAGACAACTTCATGATGCTAGGCATTACATGCATATGCCACTTGATCTCACCTTGGGCTTTAAAAATAATAAAAATTTGGAGAAACTACTGGGGAGACTTATTGTCTCCGGTACAGGCTATCTTACCGAGACCCTGTCTGCTTTCCTGACCAAACATCTACAACCACTTTTAAAACTTGTCTGATCTAGAATTCAGAGCACTACTGAATTTCTCAAAATAACATCAGATTTACAATTAGAGCCAGACTGGTTACTATGTACATTGTATGTCTCAACTTTATATACCAACATACTCCATTGGGCAGGTCTGGAAGCACTGAAATATTGGTTAGGCAAAGTGGACTTGTATCGTCTGGGATTCAACACTTTGTTGATATGTATGGCCAAACATGTCCTAACGAAAAATGTCTTCTTTTTTCAGGCTAATTGCTACTGGCAGGTATGTGGCACGGCTATGGGAGCATCCTTTGCTCCCATTTATGCAGATTTGCTTATGGGATTCTTTGAGGAATAACTTATCTATGATAGTTCACATAGCATCTTCTTGGAGGAAATTGATATCTGGAGATGATATCCGGAGGATTGTTGGATGATATGGTGGTCAGATGAAATATATTTATTAGAATTTATTCAATACCTCAATGATAATAAATGGGGCATTGAATTCACTGCCAAAACAAATTTACAACAAATCAACTTTTTGGATGTCACGATTACCAGGAATACTGACAATACATTAAGTTCACAAGTGTTTCATAAACATCCCCAGTATAATAATTTATTATCAGCCACCAGCCTTTGTCCACATCACCTTATCAAAAATATACCTAAATCACAATTCTTACATATTAAACGCATCTTTTCCACGGAGGATAGTTATGAACATTATCAGAGGAATCTTATTCATAGATTTCAGGTTAGGGGATACCAATACAAGCATATCATGTCTGCCAGTACTTGGGCAATGGGCCAGGATAGGACCAAATTCTTGGATTACTGGGATAAAACCCAAACCAAGGACAATACTATCAGGTTTGTGACCACCCATGGTAGGAATAGCAACATAATCAGGGACATCATTAATGATAATTGGAACATTTTATTAGCAAATGAGGTAACATTATCACCCCAAGATGTTTATTTTCTTATTGTAGGGGGCGTGCCCTTGCTTCCTATTTTAATCATTACAAACAGGGTATTTCCATTAGACATTTGGAACAACTTATTTTGGTTGGGGATAAACTGATTGGGTCCTTTCCCTGTGGTCACTGTTCATGTTGTCAGTTTATGTGAAAATCCAAACAGTTTTCTAGTAGAAACACCAGCAAAATTTATGACCTCCAATTTTTTGCCAGTTATGGGACTGATTGGCTGATCTATTTAGCCACATGCTCATGTTCTTCTTTCTGTTGGACAGACTTCTAGGCCATTACATATACGTATGTCCAAACATTTTAATGACATTCAGAATAAACGGACATCCAGTGCATTACATAAATATGTAATGACCCACACAACAGCCAGGTTCAATTTCATGGTTATTGACAAACTTCAGGGGGACAGGTCCAATAAGTTAGGGTGGCATGCCCTACTCAACAAAAAAAGAAAAAAAGCTGGATAATTAGGCTGGGTGGATTGCTTTCCCCAGGTCTCAATGATCATCTGTAATTTATAGTTGGGTTTTCAGCCTGATGGTGTTGTTGCTTTAAATACTTAATTGATTGGGGTATATATCATAGTACTCATGATTGTTTGTTTATCACTGAAGAAGGCAGATTTGCTGAAACCAGTCTGATGGTGTGTGTATTTTTGGTGTTGCCACAATAAATACATGGTTTTCTTACTCAATGGGTGCTGGCCTCCTTTTTTGAAGTGGATTCTCATGCTTTCTGGCCTTGCACCTGCCGTACTTGCGAGGGTTGCTTTGGACTAGTTGACAGGTTTGCATGACATTTATATGCCACAGTCCACACTTGTACAACTTTCAACTAGCCAGGATTGATAGCAATTTAAACTACAGGTGTGTGAGTGTCCATCTTAACACCTTCAAAAGGTGTTAGTTATTGCGGAAGGTGTGCTTGATTCCATTTTAGATTACTGACAAATCAGGACAGTTGTACAAGTGTGTTCATGCAGAACATGTATACTAACTCACAATCACATAGTTTATGTCAACAAAACAGATGAGTGCTATTATTATTCTGATATTGTCCATGATTGTACATGCTACTGGTTTCCATGACCCTGTTGCTATCTCCCACTTGGCTGAGACCTTTGCTGACACTACATTCTTATTCAGGCAACTCATTTTGCACATCTTCACATTATGCGCATACCTCCTAATGTATATACCATCTTTGATAAATGTCCTCTCCAGTGATCATGTCAGGATGCTTAGACCAAAACCAATCATCTCCATTGATAGATGACCTTGTGTGACAGTCACATAATATACAATAACTGTGTGATGATATGACTATACCCACACAGGAGATGTAAACTGCAGTACATACTATATCATATAGATATCGGATTACTGTCCATGCTACAGCTATCTTATCTTTGTGGTGTACATACATTGACATGCCCTTATCTGCTGTACATTATCATGTTTCACTTGTTCTCTTCTCCTGTCTCCCTTCCTACAATTCATGTGTTTAGCCCTTTTCAATATGCAGACTTCCCCCAAAATAAATTATTTATTATGCAGTCTATGTACTTTCGCTGATCACCAAAAAAACATTTATTCTGCATGCCGAAAACAGCTTTGCACAGTACTCTGCACTGACTACACTTTCCTGTAATGTGTTAGAACTTTATACACATTGCCTCAAATGAAACCTTGGTAGTCATTGTGGCTATCCACACAATCCTGCAGAAGTAGTTTGCCTGTAGGTAAACATGTCTGCATGTCTGCAGGTAAACATGTCTGCATGGCTGCAATGCTTGTATTTGTGGAAGTGTGATATGGGGCATACGTATGCAGTTAGCACTGCTGATCATCATGCAAACATAAACTCCATGTAGGTTTTGCACTAAGCCTACACAAAGTTTATTGAATCCCCAGGCTGGTTTGTATCTGTTCAATTACAGCAATAACTACATTGTGCACTTATGTTGCATGCATATCATCTTCTGATTTTGGTATGTGAAGACGAAGTCAGAGTTAATATCTAATGCAATGGCAGATAGGAAGAGTTAATATTATTTGAATGTTCCTATGAAGGGCAGAAGAATTAGATTTGAATAAATACATGAAGGTGTATTTAACTGTCTTAGACGATTATCTAGTAAGCTCATAGTTTCTGCATTGATTTATTTTTATACTTCTACCTGACAAAGCTGTTTTTGCCTAACTGTGTTATACCACAAAACATAAAATGCATACAAGTATACTCATGTTTAGTCTATAACTGGCTGTATGCCCAGGTGGTGATCAATAAAGCTTTCATTTCTCTTCTTTAATGAATTCATTCAGCACTTTTAATCATTATCAAATAGTCTGATTAAACAGTAAAAGTCATAGCACAGAAAAACAAAAGTGTCTCTTGGGTCAGATAGATGAGAATTCACCAGCAGTATGCAAACTGGGATGCATTACTTCTACAGCTCACAGTGTCAGAGATGCCAAAATTGTTGTGTAGGTTTTTGTTTCTTTATTCATACCAATTTTAGTAGCGTATTATGCTGTGTTCTCTTTTAAACAGACTAATCACTCTCTCATTTCAATGTTAATGGAGTTCTCCTAACCATGAAGCTATGTATATATATGCCCCATTGCCCTGATGCACTTCAGCACTGAATTCTCTATGAAATTATGTGTGCAATAACATTTGCTTTCATTAATTTTACAGCTGAATGTTCATTTTGTTTCCAACATTATACTTAATGATATATTATTTTGTTTTATTATCTGTATTCATTTTGTTGTTCATTTTGTATTTCATTGAATAATTAATATATAATGCTTACAAAAAAGCAGCTGGGTTGTCCTTATAAATGAATTTAAGATGTTCTATAATCAGTCCCTTTAGAAAAAAAAGTCTGACATCTCACTACTTGTGTTGCTTTTGTGCCTCATCTGTCCCATTGTTGTCTGCAGCCAGGCATCCAGGTAAAGTAAACAAATAAACTATCCAAATGCAAGAAAATGAGTGTTTCCTTTTCCTGACAGTGACCATAGCAGTAGTTTATCTCTTCCAGCAGACATTCTGCACAACAGCAAAATGGCATTTATGTTGCCATAACAAATATGCAACTATGTGCTAATGAGAAACATCCTATTAAGCAGGTTTACTTTATCACTATCTAAATAGTTGCAATATCTATCATAAGATGCTGAGTAAAGTGGGACAAACTTTGAGTACTGCTATACGTTTGTTTCACTTTTTTTCCCAAAGACATATAAAGGAAATTATCAGACATGAGTGAAATTAATCATTCTTAACAGTGCTGTCTTTTATAATGGACTGTATTACCACCAGTCCTGTTTCATTGCTGTGCTATGGAGACAGATGAGGTACAAAAGTTGCACAGGAAGAGGCAACCAATTAGCATGCTAATAGGCTGACATTGGAAGTGAGTTATTAGGTACGGTTATTTCTAAAGGAAGTGATTATGGAACATCTTAAATCCACTCATTTACAAGACTGAAAATAGTAGAGATTACAAGTGGGGGAGGGGTGCTATATTCTTCATATAGGTAGGGGTACTGAAAGGAAATGAGCTCAGAGGTACTGCTGTACTTCTAACATACCTAATCCATAACTCTGGAAACATAAAGTGGCTACATTACATATGAAATGTTATCCCTATATAAGTGATCATGTAAAAACAGTGTAAATTATAATTAAATAAATAGCCTAACAGCACAGATTGTCTCAAATAAAGAGGTTATTATGTATATTGAATCAGATTGGCTATTGAAATGAAAGTAAGTTGGATTTATAGATGGAAGGGTGTTGTGTTATATTATTCAGCTGTATAGCTCATCCAAAATGGAAGATCAGAGAGCAGCAGAAGTAGCTAAGATTTGTAGTACGTGGTGCACAGTGATTATGCACCAAATATGGTTAAATTACATCCTGGTTCAGCGTTACTCTAGTGTGAGACCCGACCTTAATAATGCTGTTAACACTGAGTTTGGTACTAATAGCAGAGTATGTCTACTAGTAAAAATCAGCAGCAGGACATGAAATGGCTTTGTTTCAACTCCTGTTGGTGCCTGCTACATTATAGCCACTGTTTTGATTCAAACAGCTTCCCTTGTACAGGGCATACTAGGGATACAGGGAATGCATAGGGACTTCAGCCATTTCCCCACTGCTTTATTGGCATAAGACATTCTGTTCTTTTTTTGTTTTCTTTTAATTTTACTTTTTGGTAACTGGTGGTACTATGAGCGCATAAATCTCCACCCACAACAATCTGATCATAACAGGTTCGCATGGATGCCAAGTTTCCTCTCTCCAGCTTCACTCTCAAGGTATATTTCCTGGCAACTATGCCTTGAGCACATGATAAGCTGGTAATGATTGGAGACCCTATCACAATCCTCTATGCTGCATTTTAGTAAAGAATTTAATTTGTTACTTTATTCTACCAGTGACTGTAAGAAGACCAGCTAGCTTAAAACTGAACCCCTAATGCGCTAAGATATATAATCGTTATTAATATTAGCATTCTTCACTAGGTGAGAGTAGGGTATTGATGGGTTATCTCACTGATCAGCACTGACAGAACTGATCATCTTTCATGGCCTTTTTGTGAAGGAGGATAGTTAACTAAATAATGAAAAGGTATGTATCTTAGTGGTCATAAGACTAAGGCAGTAGCCTCCACACATATGAGTGGCTGACAAATCTATGGCTAGTATGATGACAGGTGGAAGACTTTTTATTTGTTTGTTTATTTAGGTGCTTGTTTGTTTGTTTATTTATTGATTTATGGTTCCCAGAGGACAAAATCATTTAGGAGCAGCGAGAAGGAGATGTTTCTCTATATTCATATGTTAAATGGACAAATCACACTTATTGCGACTGCCTCTTGTTAGTTGGAACTCTGGTCAAGTTAAGTGACTTGCACAGAGTGATTCACTATGCAGGTGGGACTGGGTCTAGGACTTCAGCCTGAAGCTCATTAGCAGGATATACTGCTAACTAGAGTACATGATTGCTGAAAAAAATACTTCTCATGGGGGGGGGGGGGTGTTGATTCTCAATTCTCATCCCTCACTGTGTAAATCAGAATGTAAGTGAAGAACTTAAAATTGTATCATTTATATGATTCCCAGGCAGCATCTCTGCTTACTACAAACACATTTATTCTCTGTCTACTCTGCAATTTGTTTCCTTTGCATGTTAAGTGCATCTTGTTACCGCTATTTTCAATGAAGCACTCCTTGGATATTGCTCACCAGTCTTCATTTTGTTCCAGATCTCTGCTCACACAACCCCACCTTGTCATTATTGTAAATATTAGAGTTAATCTGCTGCTCCCCACTCATACCTGTTTGATTCTTCCAACAGACTATTCCATATGTGAGATGTACAAGTATCTACTAACTTTGGAGGTCAGCCTTTCTTCATAGACTGTAGACTATAACCGATGTGTTGTCAGGTGTGACACTCATCTCACACAACCATGCCCACCATGTCCTATATAAACAAATAAACCTTCTTATGTCAAGGTACTTAAAAAGTCCCTGCCTAAACTACAAAGGTCTCCTAGGTGAAGGCTTGATGTACAAGACACTCACTATCAAACTAACATTAAACTAGGCAAACAACAACATGCATAAACAGCACTGAAACTACAAAAATGGTCAGTCAGTTGACAGGTCAAAGCCTTTAGGCAGCAAAGCCAGGGCAGTATATCTGGTGACGCCATCGTCATATTGAAAAACCAAGATAGCCAGAGGGCTAAAATAAAACAGCCAAAAAACACACTAAACAGCAGCAGTAGGTTCAAATTCTTTTAGTTTCACCAACAGACATCTGGTACCTTGGCTTCTCGCCTTCAAGGATACATCTCAGAATCTACATTTACAAAATATACCAAATGAACCCCACCTTTAAATGTTTATTACATCAATTAATCATTTAAATAATTACATCTCGTTCACTATTTAAAGTGCACAGGCAAGATACAACTTGCTTTCATTACACACACACACACACATATATATATATATATATATATATATATATATATATATATATATATATATATATACTTAACTTGCATCATATTATTACTACTACAGTTTCCTAAAATTTTACAAACACATAACCTAGACATTTCTTTAACAACTTCTTTAGCTTAAATTGACCTCCGAATTTAAACCCCTGGGGTGCAAAGTGCCAAAGTTCAAGATCATCTTACTTTCTAATGTATTTAATTTTTGACTCATATCACCTCTCTATAAGAATTTGTCCTAGCCAACACACTAAAAAAGAATGAACTATCATTTCCCCCATGTTGGTTAATAAAATGTTCTCCTAAGGGACTTCTGAGATTATTATTGCAGATATCGCCCAGATTCTCCAAAATCCTGACTTTAACCGCTCTCTTTGTTTGTCCTATGTACCATTTTGGTAACATTACAGCCACATCCTACAATGTACACTACCCCACACGATTTACATGTGAACCTCTCTTTAGAGACAAATTTACGTCTGTTAATACTACTACCCGATTTATTCTTTATTCTCCTACATACTTTACACCTTACACAGGCAAAAACTCCTACCCTTCCCTGGTCAATACTATATAAAGGTATATTTAACAACTCTTTCAAATTTAAATATCTCCCCTAAGAAAATTTCACTATTCCTGGAAAAAAAGTCACCCACTATTTCATCCAAACAAACAATATACCAAAATTCTTCCAACAATTTTCTCATAGTATCAGAGAAGGGAGAAAATCTTTTTTTTTTTAAAACAGGTTTATTGTTTTAACATATAAGAGAAATATCATAACAATTTTATACAAGTAATTAAAAATAGGTATTATTATAACGTTCAACAAAACAACTAAAGTATTTACAAAGACATCCACTACAATCAGATCAATTAATTAAACTAAAATACCATGCTATTGAAATTAAAATTTTTTTAACAAATTTTGTAAATTATCCCATACAATATAATAAGATGTTTTTCTATTTGTTCTTGTCCTAATTGTGTTTATTTCCATATGGCACACTATATTCATAACATTTTTAAATTCATTGAATGAAGGAGGTGTATCTGAAATCCAATTTCTAGTTATTATTTTCCTAGCCACTGCTAGAATAGACCATAACAAGGGAAGCTTGACCTTTTAACACTTTGAGGTACAGGTGTGTTGAATAATATAAGAGATTTAGAAATAATGAAATTATCTGTAAAAAGAGCCTGCAAAAATTCATTAATTGACTTCCAGTATTCTTTCAATTTTATACAGTCATAAAACATATGAGCCCAGTCAGCATTAATTTCTACATTACATCTCTTACATAAATTATCTTTATTATTTATTTTATTAATCATCAAAGGTGTATAAAAAGATCTATGTAAAAATTTCCATGTATAAAGTCTCCAGACAATGGAAGACGTAGTTCTATAAGCAGATTCCAATATATATTGTTTATCTTGTTGATTTGGTGGGTCCCCATTAATAGAAGTGAAATAATTCCAGTATGAATCTACACTGTAAAAAGTTTCTTGTCTGATAATTTTATGTATGTATGAAAGTTTACCTTTATCAGAAACTTTATGTTGTAAATTTAATATCAAGTAATATATCAGTGTTGGAATAGATTCTTTAACTGTTATAGACATTAGATCTATTTTATTAATGAGATGTTGTCTAAAGGTCTGAACCTCTAACCAGCAAGTTTCTCTTAGATCAAATTCTTGTTTTAAAAAATCTAGATTTTTAACTTTATTATCAGATATCAACTGATACCAGTACTTTAGATCATTATCTATAGCTAAATGAGTTCCTTCAGAAGTAGATGACAAAAGCATACCCTGAGTATACAATGTCTAGTTATTATTTTCCTAGCCACTGCTAGAATAGACCATAACAAGGGAAGCTTGACCTTTTTAACACTTTGAGGTACAGGTGTGTTGAATAATATAAGAGATTTAGAAATAATGAAATTATCTGTAAAAAGAGCCTGCAAAAAATTCATTAATTGACTTCCAGTATTCTTTCAATTTTATACAGTCATAAAACATATGAGCCCAGTCAGCATTAATTTCTATATTACATCTCTTACATAAATTATCTTTATTATTTATTTTATTCATCATCAAAGGTGTATAAAAGATCTATGTAAAAATTTCCATGTATAAAGTCTCCAGACAATGGAAGACGTAGTTCTATAAGCAGATTCCAATATATATTGTTTATCTTGTTGATTTGGTGGGTCCCCATTAATAGAAGTGAAATAATTCCAGTATGAATCTACACTGTAAAAGTTTCTTGTCTGATAATTTTATGTATGTATGAAAGTTTACCTTTATCAGAAACTTTATGTTGTAAATTTAATATCAAGTAATCTATCAGTGTTGGAATAGATTCTTTAACTGTTATAGACATTAGATCTATTTTATTAATGAGATGTTGTCTAAAGGTCTGAACCTCTAACCAGCAAGTTTCTCTTAGATCAAATTCTTGTTTTAAAAATCTAGATTTTTAACTTTATTATCAGATATCAACTGATACCAGTACTTTAGATCATTATCTATAGCTAAATGAGTTCCTTCAGAAGTAGATGACAAAAGCATACCCTGAGTATACATTATAGGGAATACAATAAAATTCCATTCCCTATACTTAGGGTGCATGAATATAAAGTTACGATAACTAATAATAATATTTAATGGGTAACAAACCATATGTTTAGGTGTAATAGGTGAAGTACAAAATTCCTTTAGTAACCATAACATGGAGTTATTTACAATCATATTTTTATGTGTTAAGGAGATTTTCATGAAGTGCATACTAATTAGCTCCCAATAATCTTTCCATTTTGTGACATATGACTGATCTATTAATAAAGTAATAACTTTTACAATAGAAGAGATAGTATATAAATTAAAGTCTGGAAAAGAAATACCCCTTGAGACCAGCTATTAGTATGTTTCTTTAATGCAATCCTAGGTCTATTAGGTGCCCATAGGAAATTTAACATTAGTGTATTCAGTTTCTTGATAATTAT